>NC_138824.1:58473760-58846260 GCF_965183815.1 Platalea leucorodia
GTGGAAATCCCCATTTTATTTATATTGCCTTGGACAGTAGTCAGTCTGAAAGTGACAGAAACTCACTACATTTGAAATGAGAAGTTTGATTCACTTGAATACACGGCCTCATTTATGCTGTACTTACCATATTTTACTAACACACCAGCAATGTTTCTATATTTTATTTGCTGTCTAAAATAATAACATGCCTGTTTAAGAGCTTTGCAGAAAAATGCTGTATGAAGAGAGGTTTTAGCCTTTATTCAAATGGAGTAAAATCTCTGAACTGTGTCACTGCAACAGACGTCTTTGGTGGGATGAGAGTATTCACAAAGGCTAATAGCCAGAAAAGACTGATTTCCTACATTTTCTCTTTGTCAACTTGAAAAAAGATCCAGCCTTTGAAAGTGCCATTCAGAGAAGGAGATCATTCCGAATTCTCTGTAGAGCGCTTGCTAGCTCCAGATCTCTGACCGTCAGTCTTTGGGACATTGAAGCACACTGCAGACAGTTTGTTACCTCTTGTGGCCTCCATTTTTCCCTCCAAATGAAGCAAAGAGAGGTGTGTGTTGAGGAAGGGAACAGTAATATTTCAGTCTCCTCCTGGCATGCAGTCAAGAATTTGCCAGGATGCGCACATGGTGCCAGAAGCAACGAAGTCCTGCAGTTCAGATGTAGCCAGAATCAGGTTTGTTTCTGGGGACGTCTTTTTTTCACTGACTGTAAAAGTAACGTAGGTAGGTGATTCTCACTTAGTGCTAAAGATAACTTCGGTGAAAAATGCTCTTTCTGCTGGAGTCAGGTAATTTATCTCAGCGGAATGGGTTTGTGGTAATGTGTAGGTATTTGCATAGGTCAGTGTGATGAGAGAAGTAATCACAGGGAAGGACCTGGGTATGGTTTTCAGTATGTAGATTAACAATATCTTTAAATATTTTGTCTTTCCTGCTTAGGTGACCTAACACCAAACTTAATTTTTGTGGTCATTCCAAAGACCTCTTAAATGCAATGAGCTGCAAATCCTACCCAGACCATCCTATAGAAATATAAATCTATTAAAAAGTGCTTAACATTTTAGGATTAAGGAGTATCTTAAAAGTACTAAGCAGTGTTGAAAACTCGTCAGTGGTTTTATCATTAGCAAAACAACTCTGGAGCATGCTCCAGCGGGATGAGTCACTCATACTGTTTTCAACTTTAGTGAAAGCTCATTGAAATTCAGTGACATATATATTTTTAAAAGGTTTAAAAAAGAGCGTGTGGCTCCTGGAGGAGAATAACTAGGCTTTTGAACTCTCCTAGGCAAGAGTACTTTATTTTTAGCGAAATAATGTACAAAAGTCCATAGGTCCTTCCAACCTGAACAGCGCTATGGATGTACTGAAACAAGCAAGCGGATACACAGTGCCCCCCTTAGCTAAAGAGAGAGTACAAAAGTAATTCTGGATTTGGATGGAAACTAGGCAGATGTTGAGGCTGGGATGGGAAAAGCTGTATGCAGTGAACTAGCTCTTGGCTTGCTGTCTTCTTCGGGGAGGGTCGGAAGGGTGATGTTTTACAGCTGTGTCTCATTTTGCCTGAAGAGGGTGTCGATGCCTTGGCCCTGCAGGGGAGGCCATGCCTTGTGAGGGCAGCTGGAACCAAGTGACACTTCCAACTTCAGCAGTTTACGCAGGTGGATAGCAGCAGCCCGTTTGAGTTCACGGGCATGTTAGCCATCCAGCTGGTTTGCCGTAGCATATCCACGTCAGTCTGTGTTCTGCTTTCACTCAGGCTTTTCACACATCTGCCTGGTGAAGAGGCAGCCAAACCGCTCTGCAGCTGACAGGCCTTCCCCCGGCGCATGGAGGGGCAGCTCTGTCTGGCAGCAGCGTGCTGAAAAGAGGTGTTTGCACTACCAGTGAGGGTGTGCTCATTCTTGTCTAGGTGCTCAGGCTGGCTGCAGCTGCAGGGTGATAAACACTGGGACGTGAACACCCCGGTGAAAAGTTGCACCAGCTGTGGTTTGCGAGAGGCAGTGGGCTGCTCTGCTGTGCTGCATTCCCCTGGCGCTTTGGTTTCTGTTGTAGGAAGCACCTGCCTCTGTTTTTGTTTTCTTCTCCTTCTGTACTGTTTTATCAGCTAGAGATGAGTGTCTTGCACTGGTTTCCCTCAGATGGGTGAGTACTTCCACTGCTCCAGCTTTTACTGAAAAAAAATGCTCAGTTTCCTCCAGTGTCTTTTCTTGCTATTCTCAAATTCGGGGAGTAAGGATGGTGGTTTTAGTTGCATTACATTGTGTTAAAGCCGTTTTTGAGTAGTTAAAAGCTAAGCCAATGTCCTTGATGTCTGAGGGTAAGGCAGAGTGCACATGTGGTCTATGAACGGTGCCTTCGCTAACTGGCGGTAAGCCTTAGAAGAAATGAACTTCATCATTTGTGCAATGTGAAAGTGCAGCACTGAAGGGATTGTCTTCATGCTGTTGCTTTTGTAGGAGTAACGTACTGCTGGGTCTTTCAGTGGTTTGGTCATGGTACAGGAAAGTATGTTTTGCCTGTCCACCTAGCGTGTGATGTGACCTTTGTCCAGCTGATACAGAGAAGTTCTGCACGCAGAGGGGCAGAAGGCTCACCCTCCGCTGCAGTTTGGTAAGGAGTAGGCTTGAGCTTGTGTTCTCCTTCCGAACTTTCCGTCATTTGGACCTATTGAAAAGAAAGACCTGAAGCTTCTTGCACAGTCCAGTGCACCAGTGGTGAAAGAAGCAACTCTCCCATGTGTCAGTTTGTTAACTTACCGGCTTGCTGTTCTGGGTGAGTTCACATGCAGTTTGGGTTACTGTTTTCAACCTTGATGAAATTGTGCTTAATTTTTTATTCCCATATCGTGTTGTACCATAGTGAAGGTTTAAGAATAGATGCTGGTTAAAAGTTGTCATGGCACTGAATGCATAACTTATTGCAGTTGTTTCCAGTTTTGCCATATGCGTGTTACTCGGAGGCTGTGTCATGGCATAGCTGTCTCTCCTCTCCCACTCCTCAACCTGCAAGTGAGTATAAATGCTGTGTTCAGGAGAGCTGAAGGAATGGGAAACAGAGCAGCTTAAGAAGAGCGCAGCCTAGTTAGCTGTACCTGATATGTCCTAATTACTGTCACATTTTGCTTTCTCTTCTGTGTGTTGCTAGAATTCAGTGTACGGTTTGAGGAAGGAGTTCCTGATTTTTTTCCTTTTCAAAAAAATCAATAGTGAAATTGACGTTCCATGTTTCTCCTGTTTGTGTGTGTGTGTGTGTCCCCCTTCTCTTGTACAGCCAGGACACACCCTGTGTCACTGAATACCCTAAAAATACACAGTGCATCTGCCCTGCAGTTCATCTGTTCAGCAGCATCAGCCTTTGAAAGAAGCAATACTTCAAAAATTAATTTAAATGAAAGTTACATCTCTGAGATGTCTGAGAGTGGGGTAGTGGACTAGAGACAGTGGTTTGTTAAGCAGCAGCAATCTCAGAATGTATTTAGTCTAGTATTAGGTCATAGCAAATACCAACACAGCTCCATGCTTGTTGATGAACCCGTATTGACTTTGGCAGATTTCTTAAAATGTTGTGTCTGTGTTCTGCTTTCCACCTGTGTTCTGTTGTGTTGGGAAGCAGCTTTTTTTTTTTTTTCCCAAAAAGTACAGAGTTCTCATGAGAAATATTTTGTAGTTGTTTTAAAACCTGCGTGAATACTTGGCTTTTTTCTTTTCTTTTTTAAATCTGTATGTATTGTCAGGAGCTGTGCAATGAGTTAGTTGTTCCAGTTTGGAAGTGTCTAGGAGAGCTTTTTCAAGTATTCTTTCCTTACTAAGTATGTAATATGTGATATTTTTACTATTAAACCGCTCTTAAACATCTCAGGTGCGTAGGAGTACTGTTCTGAAACTTGGTATTGCCTCCCAGGGATAGAGTTAATGTTTCAAGAGAGATGGCTTTATTGGGAGCTGCTTATACTCAGCTTCTTTTGATGAAGTCTAGTGCAGAAGTAGGGAAAATCGTTTTGACTCCTCCAGAGCTCAGGAGCTTGGACAACCTCTGCTCGGTTACTAGCCGGAGTATATGCAATCAGAAATTAAATAATTAAAAATTGCTGTATACGCTTTAGCATGCCAGTGAAGTGTTTAATCAAAAGTACCTGAAGAGAGAGCGAGCTGTGCAAGTATTTGAATTAGAGTAAGTGCTGTCCTTTCAGTTCAAGGGCACCTCACTGTGTGTTGCATTCCTGTGCATGGTGCAGAGCCCTGGCAGGTAGCCTGCTTTGATGAAGTGACAGTCTTCTAATGTTGTTCAGCCCATGCCACCTGTCTCTGGCACAGGGTAACAAACACAATAACGTGTGGAGGTTGTGAAGCTTGGTGTGCTGCAGTGGAGTTGAGCTGACATGAGAGGGAGCATTCAGGATGGTAAAGGGGCTGGCATAATCCAGACCGGGACAAAGCAGCTCAGTTCCTGCCACATAGCAGTACATCTGGTTAGTTAGGATCTCTGCGGGGCAGGGTTGCTTGGTGTGGAGGGAAGTGGAGGTGAAGTTGAGTGTGGGATGAGGCCAGCTGATGCTGTGAGCTGGCAAAGGAAGATAGCAGAGCTGGCTGCAAGCAGATGATTTCAGAGAAGTCACTGTCTTTGCACCTGACATACAGATGTGGCGTTCTGTCCTATCCCTTTGTGCTCTCTCTGCTATGTGAAAAATTCCAAAGGAGGCATACTACCCACCTGCTCCATGAATGCTGATCATCAGTGTGTCATTCCTTTCTGCTCCTTGAAATGCACTTACCCTTTAGACTTGGAAAGGTAAGAAATAAAAGCCCTTAACACCTTTTTAATCATATCCCAACTAGTTACAGTGCTGGGTCTTGTCACAGGACTCTATACTTTCTGACAAACTGTTAAACTACATGTATACGTATATATACACATATATATGTATAAAATACACTGAATAATATAAAATATATTTTCTGACTAAATATATATTAATATACTTATTAATACCGTGGTATTAATATGCTTATACACTAAAATAAGTATTAATATACTTACACACTAAAATATACTTTCTGACAAACTGTTAAACTACATGTATACATATATATATATATTAAAAATACACGCATGCACACACTTTAAAGGGAAGAAGCTGAAACTCCTGAACTTTATCGTGACAAGAAGCCTAGCAGAATAAGGCAGGACAATATTTCAATAATTTAAGCAGCAAATTTCCTTATGTAGACACTGTTTTGGTAAAGATGGCTTTAAGAGAGGATGAGCCAGTGAAGCTGAACTGGGACTTGATTAGCTAGCATTCTCTGACACTTTCATCCTTCGCCTCCAAATCATACTGGCTGTCAGTGCATTTTTATTTTTGTCCTAGAACATCTGGGACATTGCTTTCGTTTGCTTATAACTGAGCTCTGTGCTGTGTGGTGATGTGGGCCACCAAATTCATAGCGCTTACCCAAGCTGCAGCAATGGGAGGGGCTGCACAGCTTGTTTTGAATAAGGTGCAGTGGAGGAAGGAAGGGCCGTAAAGGTGAAGGGATGTGCGACATATCTGTATTCCTTCATCTTTCTAATTTGACAGCATATGGAGGTAACCATAAGAAATATACCAGCAGCCCATGGCTCACAGTGCTCATTACTGTCTAGATGATGTAGTTTATTTCCAAGGTGATGGGGTCTAAACTGTCACAGTTACTGGGTGAGTGCTTGGCATAGTATCTTCTAGTAGTGATGTTGGATCTGGCTTCTCTTTACTGCCAGACAGTTCCTGGCCTGATGCTTATACTGCCTGGTGCTAAGATTTCTGACATCTCAAAGTGGGGCTTAGCCTTCAATAAGAAACAGTTCTGTGAAATGAGTTTTGACCTGTGCTGTGGTGAAGATTAATTACTGCATCAATGCTGCCATCTACGGATCTTAGCTAGCATAGCAACAGATCTTTGGAACAGCAGAAAACAGGTATAACAAGGTCATTCCTTATATACCTGCACTACTTAGCCAGTTGTGCAGGAAAACTGATTATGGAGAGTGAAAACCACTTTGACTCCCCCATGGAAGGGAGGTACTGCATAGTGTGGGCGCTTTGCCCATTCCTGTAGTTGTAGAACTGCAAATCCTGTTGTTGCTCAAAGAGTTAAATTTCATACAGGTCTCCCCCTTGCATTTCTTTTTGAACAGTAAGACACAATTCTGAGAATGAGTTGTAAGCGAAGACTTCCTTGCCGTGTATAGTCTGAATTTACCCTGAAAAAATGAAGAATTAGAAGCCACCTAGTGGGGGAAGGAGAAGAAAGACTGGAGGCAACATTTGCCATTCTTCTTCTGGCTTTATTATATAACACAAGGATAAAAACTAAAATTAAAAATTAAAAACCATGTGTTTTTAAACCCACCTCCCTATTTTGTTGTGTTTTATTTGTCTGATATGCCTCTATCAAAATAAGACACAATAGCAACAACTTTCTTACCGCAGCACTTCGTTTTTCTGAAGGAGTGGGTGTTTGTGTTCTAAGAGTTTTATGATTAAATGATTTCATGAAAATAAACAGTGCTTTCTTTCCTCTGTGGGAATAGGGGCCTCCTTTTTAGCTTAATAGTTGGCCCTTGAAGGTTATTTTCAGTCTACGTGGGGATGATCAACTCTAAGAAAATCAGCTTTTCTTTCTGTCTTTACTGACAGCTTATGTTTTTTTCCCCTCTTCTCTTCCTCTTTCGGGAAGTATGAACACCTTGTTTGTTCCTCATGTTCAACCATAGTAAAGGAAGACAGGGATGTGGAAGTCCCTTTGGAATTTAAAAGGAAATCCTGCATCTAATTGTAGATGTCTGTGCCAAACAATTCTGTACAAATGATAATTTCAGCTATTGTTTGCAAATGGGCTTACTGTTGGTGGTGCCCCATGTTACTTCATCTGAAGGAAAACAGTCTCAAAGTAGTCATTACATCCTAGAAACGTCAGTTGTTTGCTATCTGTAGAAGTTCTGCTATGAGCATGGATTGCTACAACATTTTTGTTTTAAGGATCTGGTATCCTTTCATATAAGGGATAAAATTTCCCCCTCCGTCGTGGAATGAACTGCCTCCATTCCAGTGATGGTCTATGTATCTCTCTTCCCTCTCCTCGTATTTGTAGGGCAGCTAATTATTTGATTTGGGTGGAACAAAAAGGAAGAAACACGGATGAATAATTCTTCAAAGCAGTTGGAGATGTTATTAGTATGAGGAGATACTGTGCCTGTCATGTCTTTTTGCAAAATAAAGAGTGTATGATTGCTCTCTTAGGACAAAGAGGAGGAGGGTAGTTGAATAACTTCACAAAGGAGGTCTTGCAGTGACTGATGCTTTAAAGAAACTCCTCTTGATTTACCAAAGTAATGGACAGAAGCTGATTCAGCAAGTTCAGTGGTTTTCTGAGAAGGCACAGTTGTATGATTGAGAGTTTAAAAAACAAATACACACGAGACAGAAGACAGTGCATGTAGTTAGTAAAAAAACTAATGTGTTGCTTCACTAAAGAGTTAAGGAATTAGAACATCTCTTTTTCGGACTTAAAGGACTTTGCAGACTTTCTGTATAAATAATAAGATCTTTTGGTATGACTGTCTTTTAAAATTTCCTCTTTGCGTTTATTTTATGCTTACCAAATACTCTCCTGTTGTTTAGTCATCACTTTGCTTCAGACACCTTTGTCTGTAGTTGTGGAAAAGGGTTATATGGTGGTCTTAATGGGGAAGTATTTTTTGCAAAGCAATCACTTCTCTGCTACTGCTTTTCCATTTTGTTTCTGTTTTGTCATGAACAGGCTAAACAATTTCCTGCCAGCAATTTGGGCCTTAGAATACTTACAGAACTCTCTTTGGAAAAAGAAAAGATGAGCTACAGCCACAAATCAAAAGAAGGTGTGAATGGTGTCTTGACAAAAAAAAAAAATTGTGGAAAGCGTTTTAATTTTCAAGTATTGTGAAGTAAGCCAAACTGTGTGAATAAGATGAACATGAAAATCTCTCTTTACTAGTCCTTAGCCTTTGAAGACATGTTATGATGTCTGTTACAATGTACTAATTATAATGTGGTAAGTTATGAGAAGAGATTTGATTTTTTTTTTTTAAAACTTTTTTTTTACCACGAATTCAAAAGTAGTTTAAACAATGTCTCAGCAAAAAAAAAAAGAAGAAGAATATTTACTGTAGAAGAGAACTGAGGGGTAGCCAATTACTAGACTGTTCTACAGAATTGCACTCAAAATCTTGAACAGCGGATATATGAGTCACATTTTGGTAGTTAGTTCCAACATGCTGTCACTACCATGAAAATAGGTCATAATAAATAAGGTAAAAATAGCTTATGTGCTTTGCAACATAGGTCGTCATAAACTGCCATCCTTTGGCTCTGCTCTGCCCAAGCTTTACGCTAAATACAGATCCTAATAAAAGATCATCATTTAGTGCTTAAATCAGTGGGGAGCTGGGAGTGAAGACCCTCTTCAGCCCATCACATAATGAGACGTGCCCTTGGGTTGCTTAGGTGTGGACTGGGTGACGTGCTCCGTATGTGGGATCAGGAGGATGGAGAGAAGCGGGATTTCTGTGCTGGAATGCAGGAACTCAGTAGCACGGTGAGGGATCAGATGTCAGAAGCTGGTAAGAGAGGCTGAAGCTCTCATTCACCTGTGGTGCCCACCTGTCCCTCCCCAGCACAGACAGTTGTAACATAGTCAAACTGGTCCATGCAAATGGTTCTGGGAGGCTGATGCTACCCCGTGCCTCTCTCTGCAGTTCCTTTACACCAGAAACATGAAACAGGTGAAGTTATGGGAGCCATAAGTTCAGGTAGGACTTGCACGCTTTAAAAAGAAAATACTTCTCACATGAAGTAAGAATGGCTGCCAAACTAATCACATTCAAAAGCAAATGAAATCATAACTCTTTGAATTCAGGTGCATAACATACCAGGGTCCTGGATCACTACTGATCAAATATATTTTCTCTAAGGCAAGAAGTTTGCAGAATGAAAATTTATATATTAGATACAGAGTTGAAAGCCAATCCCCATTACAAGTTGGACTATTCCCAGTATAAGGTTCCACTTCTGAGGTTATATGTGTCTCAAGGGCCTCTTGAAGTAAGTGCCTATCTTAAATGAAGTTGCCCGCTCTTCTTGGTTCACTAGAGTGAACAAATGGCAGCTTAGCGGAATAAGTGTCGAGATGCTGAACAACTGCTAGACAGCTCTCTACACTTCAGATTCATAAAGATTGAGCTGACCCTCACAAAAATGTGGGTTTGATTGCTTCCAGGCTATACCTGTCCAGGCATGGAGGGCACTTTACTCAGGGTGGGATGTATACCCCCATGTCCCTCTGGACTTGCGTAGCTTCCGTGAGCCACTTGGCAGTATGTCCATACATTGCTCGCCTTGCACGTAGGCATAGTTTGAGAGAGTGTACAGTGGTGGCAAGACATGCGCCCACAGGATTAAAGCCTTTTGTCTTCAACCATTGTCAGATATGTAGTCACAGATTTTTATTACCTAAGCCAGGAACCTTCTCTGATATCTTTGGAGGGTCAGAGACCTTGTGTCTTGAGTTTCCCTGTCTGCACACCAGATGTGCAACAGCTTCAGAATAGGTGGGCTAGGTGATCCTTTTGTCCATCAAGGTTCAACTTATCCAAACAGTGATAGCTGACAGTACCACGGTGTGTTATGCTGACGTGAAGGGTGACACATCCCACTATTGTTTTGATTGGGGACACTGATCAGTTGGTGGAGCTTACTTTACTTATTGGCAAATTGTTGAGTGGGGTTTTGAGCTCTTAAGTCAGGTGTGTCGCGAGCAGGACACATCTCAGAAATCTGAGATGATTTCTCAGAGCTATTTTTAAAAATGTTTTCCTCTTTTCTGGAGCCTGTCAGACATGAGGGCACTTTTTCCAGTGTTCTGATGATACAGAGAGATTGGGTAGGACGCAGATGAGTTAGCTGTGATGGCACGACTCCATCTGAGAGGCAGCTTTCATTCAAGACTGTTTCAGCTCACAATGCAGTCGCCTCACATCTGTTTCTTTGCTCTTTGTCATTGCTTTCCGGCCTGGGGATAGCTTTGGGGATCGGTAAAGCACGTCCACTAAGCCCTGGTAAGAAACAGTTAATCAAGAAGAAGCACTCATTCCCTTGCGGTTCTTAAATGGACTGATTTTCCCTGTGGGTTGTGACAAAACACTTTTCTGTGGTTTAAAACTTTTGTTTAGTTTTTTTACATTTTTACTTATGTGTCTTGTACACTTAAGAAAATAAAGTCAGTCCCATAAAGGGATACTCAGCAGTAATCTCTGTGCTTTTCTGTGGAGAGCTTTTCTGTCACTTGCCACCATGAGTTTTATCAAGGGCTTGATGAGACCTGTGCATTGGTTTGTTTGTTTTGCCTTTGCTTAATGATCCTTTTCGCTAATAGGATGTTAGTTTGGTGCTGTCTTCCTCACACTACAGCTGTTTGAGTCTGTGGTCACCAGCTCTTTTCACCTTTTGATGAAAATAGTGTTTTGGTAGCTGTGTGCTCTGCCAGAATTGTGAAAGAAGTTTCAAGCCCGTGTGGCTGAAGCAGTATGTCCTGGCTTCAGCTGGGATAGAGTTAATTTTCGTCCTAGTAGCTGGTGTAGTGCTGTGTTTTGGATTTAGGATGAGAATAATGTTGATAACACGCTGATGTCTTAGTTGTTGCTAAGTAGTGCTTACACTAGGCAAGGACTTTTCAGCTTCCCGTGCTCGGCCCGGTGCACAAGAAGCTGGGAGGGGGCACAGCCAGGGGGGCTGACCCAGACCAGCCAAAGGGCTATGCCGTACCGTATGGCGTCATGCTCAGCATATAAAGCTGGGGGAAGAAGAAGGAAGGGGGGAACATTCGGAGTGATGGCGTTTGTCTTCCCAAGTAACCATTACATGTGATGGAGCCCTGCTTTCCTGGAGATGGCTGAACACCTGCCTGCCCATGGGAAACAGTGAATGAATTGGTTCGCTTTGCTTGCGTGTGCGGCTTTTGCTTGGCCTATTAACCTGTCTTTATCTCAACCCATGAGTTTACTCACTTTTACCCTTCCGATTCTCTCCCCCATCCCACCGCGGGGGAGTGAGCAAGCGGCTGCGTGGTGCTTAGTTGCCGGCTGGGGTTAAACCATGACACAGGGTAACATCCTGTGCTTTCCCTCTTTTTAAGATTCTCTTCAGAATTCATCCCAGATTCCTACATCACTTGTCAGAAAATCAGCCTGCTGGTGTTTCATCTAAACCCTCATATTTCTAGAACTGGGGCATCTCTGTGCCTCCTGGACATCAAACACGCTTTCTTTTTTTTATATTTATAAAGGTCGTTCAGGAGGCTTTCTTGCTTCTTCAGTGCAATAACTGTCTCTGTACAGACTGTCATAGTGAACGGCAGGCTGTGAGACAACAAGGGAGCTAGGGGTAAACACCAGGCGTCCCAGTGTCCATGGTGGAATCGTTAAGGAATATTTCCACTCCAGAAATAAAAATTGGAGTTTCATTTACACCTTAGTGAAAGTGCTTTGGCTACAGGCCTGAGACAGCGTTTGCAGTAGTTGTTGTGCAGTCTGATCTCTCTTACCCTGGGCACTATGTTACTTCTTCAGGTAACTTCTTTGGGCTGCGGTTGAGAGGATGCGTGTTTGCAGTAATCCCAGTGAATGTTCCTACAAATAGTCATTCAAAGGAAAAGGACTACTTGCTTACAATTGGAGATTGGGATGTGTTATCTATATGCGTACCTCCATCTTCTCGTCTACTTGCTGAACCCCTTCTTTGTGTTGGAAGTGTGAAATGGGCAAATGGGAAAGACAGGGTGTACTTCACTCCTTCCACACTGTGTTCAACCAAGAAGGGGAGTAGACAGTCAGGAGTCCACCTTACTGGTATTCTTAAGCTAAAAGTCTTTGCCCTTAAGTGCTTAAGTTATGCACTTCCAGACTGTGAATGATTTATCCCATCCCAAAAAAATCTTGGGTCAAATACGTGCACCAGTAAACTCCCAAGTAATTTCTGCTTAATATAGTAGTGATTGTAAAAAGAGATCAAAGAGTTAAGGGGACAGGATCAGAAAATGAGACATAGTGTATTTAGAGTCTTGAGGGAACTATGAAGATCTTAATACGTGGAGCAGAAGGGACAGAATAACGGTAGACAAAAAAATACTCTTAACAAACGCAAAGTGACATTTGATCAGTGTGAGGCAGCTTGAGGCACCCGCGCTCTGAACTGAGGGCTCTGGCTTGTGTTCGACTGATGGAAAGAGCTGTGCTAGCTCAAAACACAAACATGGCTTCCCCAGCTGGGCTCTCCACCCCCCTGCCGGAGCCTGGTAAAGCAGTCAGCAAGAGCAAACGCCTGGCTTTGCTTCACCTGCTGAAGGTGCAGTTTTGTAGCAGGGATGAGCCAGCTGAGGCGCAGGCTGCCGCTTACGGAGCAAGTGCTTGGCCCCAGCCTGTGCTTTCCTAGCTACCACTTGCAGTGCAAGTCAGCTGACTTCCTACCGGCAGTGGTTATAGGGAGATAAAATAATGTTTAAAAATAAAACATGTCTACATATATATTTTTACAGGGATCATTTCCCACTGACTTAAGTTTCTAAACCTGCTCACTTCTGGGTGGATGAACGCCGGCACCAGAGCAAGGAAAGCAATGGGAACATGTAGCTGGAAGGCGGAACAGGGACTTTCTCTTTCTGTTACTCTCTACCGCAAGATTCGCAGTTGATTGCTTCAGCCCAGGTTCGGGTGCTTGAGGTTAAGGCATGCATTGCTGTAGAGTCTGTGACCTCTGCCAGAGGAGGGGGCAGATGGGGCAGAAGGCCATAACCTCTGAACTGGGGTTCTCCACAGTTTATCACACCAAGCCCTGATTTTAATAACTGTAAGAAGAGACCAAAGTCATTATCAGCCAAAAGGTCTGCCCTATACAAAGCTCTGCCATCTGGGATACCAGACTATAATAAAAAATGGATAATCAGCTGTTTCTTAACTGGTGTCAGGATATGCTGAGGATTTGGAGGGTGTTTTTGAAATGGGGCAGTGCTCCATTTTCACAATAATTAGGATACTTACCTCTCTCTGCATTGCAGTTCGGATGTGAAGTGTATCTGCTATCACACCTCTCAGACAGGTACGCATGCGTGCACACAAAATACACAGTTGGGTAACATTGTTTAAGAGGAAGGAAGCAGTGGGAGGTAATATGACGAAAAGCGTTACCAGTGGTTGAATGTACCTGGAAGCAAGGTGGTACACCTTTGAAAGGGCTTCCCTGAGATGAGCTGCCCCTTTCAAATTCAGAAAGTACTAAGTGGCATTTGTACTTGCAGGCTGTCACCACTTTCACACTTACCTTTTTTTTAATTGCTTTTATTAAGTGGAAAGTACCAAGCATGTCATTAGTGGAGATCTGTGAACTAAGTGGAATTATTCAGATTGGAAATGTGTTTTTATTTAAGGGGAGAGAAGCTGGTCTGCCCTGCAGCAGGATTAATCTCTGCAGTCAGTATTCTGTAAGCAGCTTATGGAGGTAACCATTACATGTGTCTTTGCCAACGTGGCTAAATATTGCCGGCTGTCTTAACCCTTTTTAAAGATAAATGAGCTGTAATTGGATTTCTGTACTGGATAATTTTAAACAGGGGCTAATAGAAGAAGCAGTAATTATTATGAAGAAACTGCACAGTAGGCATGTTATTATGAGATGTTGCATCTTTCTGAGTGATTTAGTATTTGTCTATCAGAATCAGGGTAGCAGATTAGAGAGCAACATGCTTTGATGTGGCGATTCCCATTATTCTTACTATGTGTGGGGAAACAGAAATGGTAATAAAGTTTGGGTTGAGTTGGGGGGGCGGGGGGGAAGGTGATGCTACTGAAAGTTACTTTGTAGCAACATTGTGAACTTTTAAAAATTAATTTGAAAGAAGAGGAAAGATAAATTGATTACTATCTTTTATATTTCTACAAAACTGTTTAAAATAAAACCAGACACTATTTTGGTCTGCAATAATATACTTCTAAAATATAAGCTACTTCAAAATTTCAATCAGAAATTGTTTCTCCATACAGCCAGTTTCTCTAGGAGGGAGGTAGATATTAAGAGTGGAAAACTTGTTCGTTTCAATAGAATTTTAACCACTCTGTTGGTAATCTTTGCTTCATGCCTGTTGCAAAATATTAAAAAGTTAAAACTGAAGCCAAATGGGGAGAGCAAATTGTGATGTTGCCCACAGTATTTCATTTGCTTGGTGTTGTTACCAAAGGCCATCAAGTGTTTTTTGGAAAGCACAGATAAAAGTACTCAAATAGTAAAATCTAAGTTTTCAAATTAAGGGATATTTTTATTTCACCAGTTTGTCTTGAACAAATAAAACACAAATTTATTTAGCTTCTGAGGCATTTGTAGTTTTGTTGACAGTAGTATTTAAGCTTTTATGTATGAAGCACAGAAATCACTAAAAATGTGTAGCCATTTTTCCCAAGTTCGTGTAGCGTTAATTGGTTGTTATTTTTTTGAGTGTGTGTGGCCATCCTAAACACCCTAAAAAGTGGGAGTTTTTTCAAATTCATATTTTAATTCCTTGTTTTCTTACAACCACTGCTTGATTACTGGTTTTCTCAGAGGGAGCACTGCTTGAGTCTCTCTCGCAGATTTTAGGATAGCTCACTGTTATGTTCTCCATAACTAGTAATTTGCTTGCATTTTGTTTTATTATTCTCCTTAAAACCTTATCATTAGTTTGTCCATTTTCATTCTGCTCATAACAAAAATTCATTAATTTAAGTTTTTTAACTTTGTCACTTTGATCTTTTTGATTTGAAAGAATACTTTTTGGAGAAAAAGAATTACGACTCATCTTTTATCCTCCTGGTGTTGGTGGTTGGAAAAGTGATAAATAAAATACTAAGTGTTTTGCACCAAGGAGAAGACAGTTCTTTCTGGATCCCAATAAGAAAGGCACAAACACTTGCAAGGCAGATAACTATTCATTAATAGCCCAGAAAAGCCAATAGCAAGTTATGAAATCTTATGTCTCTTCTGATGCTGGGACCTCTGGTCAGGGACAGCGTATGGCGCAGATCCCATCCATGGTGAGGTTCACCAGCTCTGAGATCACTGGGGTTCATCCAGCGTCTTGCTCACAGTAAAGATTCATCAGTCACTGACAGAATCAAGCAAGGAGTGAGGACTTAGCTTTTAAGACTCCCTTGGACAATATACTCACTTATTTTTAACTCATTAATAAAGCTGCAGTCCCAGAACTGTCGCGTATAGTAATTCACGTGAATGAGACGATACACTGTACATATACTTAAGATTAAGTGTGCATTGACTATACATTGAGTAATTATGTATTGACCGTGCATACATTGATTAATTATACTATTTATTAGATATACCTTGATTAAGTAGCAGGCACACGGTATCCATGATACAGAGACATACACCTCAATTAGTGGTTATGTGGATCGCTAATTTTTCACAGAATGGTTGTTCACTGCTTGCTACTACAGTAGATAAACAAATCATTATTGGTAAGGTTAGTTCTGTGATTGCAAACATTTTGATTCAGAGTACTGCTGATTTTCTGGTTTCTTATGGATCAAAGAAGTGTTGCTGTTCTAAGCAAAGGTCACTTAACGAAAGCAAAATTTCCGTTATAGTTCTGAGGTGCTCTGCAGTTCTTGGTGCATCTTCTTGGTACGCCCTGACATTTTGTCCTTCCCACTTGGCCACTGCTGTCATCGTCCTGTGTGTGGAAGAGTCCTGTTGTGAGCAGTTAGGTTATGTTGTCAGATTAGATGGAGTGTAAATCATGGTTCTTATTTGCCTTTTTTGAGACACTGACAAAGTTGGATAAAACTGCGAGATGAGAGGAGCAAAACCTTTTTCCACCAGTGTGTCTGTGGCCAGTCAGGTGCACTTGTTTCCTGTTTTTGTTTGTAACTAGAAAGTGGCACCTTGTGAAAGAGCATTAGAATCAGATTTCTGAGAATTAATTTCAGAATTCAGGCTCTATCTTTATGCCTTGCTAATCTTGGCTATTTCGACAGAGGATGTAAGTTAACCAATAAAGATTGCTCAGTCTTAGAAGAACTGATTAAAACATTAAAGACAAATACCACTCTTTTTTTTCTTTTTTTCTTTTTTCCTTTTTTTTTTTGTTTTGTTTAAGTTGAAGGCCTTATCTAGGGCATATGACAATGAGACTTCATCTGTAATGATACCAACTCTTTATTGATATCTGTTCCAAAAGTCTTTTTTGTGGACATTTTTTAATTACAGTTCTGATCATTAATCTTTTAATTTCAGCAGGAATTTGCAAGTTGCAGCACAAGAAGCACTGCAAAGGGATATATGATGGTAGTGGTGCTTGACTGCTTAAATAGAGATGCTGAGCTGTACAGTAAGTGCCTCCACAGCACCAGCAACCACACTATTAGGAAGGCAAAGCCGTAGCAAGGGGAATTAATTTTTCCAAGTTCAACTTCCACATGCAGTGGAGGAAATGTAAAGAGGCCTTTTATGGAGGCAGTAAAATCAGCTCAGACAACAGGAGGCATTTCCCTGACTCTAGGCTCTCCATCTACGGTGGTCCTCAGCTGGTTACTCTTAGCCATGAGCTTGGCCTCTGTAGGTTTGCCTAGCCGCGGAGAGCTCTGCCTGCACTCCCGGGTGTGCAGGGACTCCTCGTGGCCAAGGGCATGGGATGTGGGTGCCTGCTGAACGGCTGGAACGCTGCAGCAGGAAAGCAAGGAGGGGTGAAGAGATGGCTGTGCCCAGAACTGGAAGCTGCTCGTTTTGCAGTAACCCCGGGTGTTTGTGGTCACTAGTTCTGCTTGCCAGTGGTGATAATCCAAGCATGCTAGTTTTAGAGCTTCTGCTCTAGCTTGTGGGTTAAGAGGAGTTAAAGATGAAAGATCTTTCATTTAATGGAATTAATCTGTTATGCCAGTAACCTCTTATGCCCCACCCCACCCGCCACCTCCTCTCAACAGAACTGAAATACTTTCTTGCAGGTCACATTTTTAATAGTGACATGCAACGTGTTATTTTCTTAGAGGCCTCTTTCTAGATGTCTTGTCTGATCATTTATATAATTTTTTTTTTGTCTAGAACAAAGCCACTAGGATTGCTCATGAGATGTTGTTAAGTATTGGGGATATGAATGTGAAGCTTTGCCCTCTATCCCTCTTTTAGCATAAATAACATTATTGTGTATCTGTCCTACTAGCTAGCCCTGACACATTTGAAGAGTTGGTTTGCACTCATCTGAGTGAAGGAGTAAGATTCTAATGGGTGTTTGTTTTGAATAGCTGTCATTGTGGATACACTCTATTTATTTTTTAAAGGCCAAAAAACCCAGAATCGTCCTGGAGTTGCCTTGATAGTCTGGTAACTTGTCAAGAGTCTTCAGTTGTCTTTTTGTCAAAAATGCCTCACACGTGCAGCTGGCAAGGCTGCTTCATCTCTTCCTGTCCAACTGGGGACAATGAGCTGTCATAGTCACTTCTAGACAGAACTACTTTAAGTTTCCATGCTTAGAAGTTGGGATATTAAGGTTTCATCAAGTTCTTAGCCCCTTAGTATCAGCAGCTGCTGATAAAACACTATCTGGCTGCTTTGTAGGCTAGTAAGTTGAGAATAATCAGTTTTCAGCATCTCTATATTTAAAGTAGGCTGCCTCGGAGTGCATTCTGCTAACTAACCACAACTTCCCTCGAAAGTTACATGGCACAGGAAGGATGAAACTGCTAAGTCTAGCTTATTAGAGGGAGGAACACAGCCCTCCTTGTGCATGGTATAAGACGACGTATACTCTTCTGGAGGGGATAGGATAACCACAAAAGTTGCTGCCTTCAGAACAGGTGCAAAACTTGCTGTTTTAATTTAGCCCTTTGCACAACATCTGTCACAACTGAGGAAAAGAAAAGAGGAAGAGGAGAAACTCATATTTTTGCACTGAGGAAAAATGAATGCAGCTTTTTGGAAAGAAATCTAGGCCATGTCTTGACCTTTCTTTATTTTAGGAGGATGCTAATGACAGCATTTTGATAAGGACTTAGAGAACAACACTGGAAGCTTTTTGAGTTATATCATTTGGTAGTTTTACTGCAAGGCCATTGAGTTTCATGTTGTTTTCTTGTCTAATTTAATCAAAGTTTTGACCAAATTTGTTCGTCATAGAAGGATGCAGGTTGAAAGGAGTGTCTAGAGTTCGTCTTGTAGCACCAATTTAATCAGGGCTGTGTCCAGTCAAGTTTTGAGTATCTCTAAGGATAGAGATTTCATAGCCTTTCTGTGCAACGTTTCCTAATGTCTGACTAACCTCATGGTGAAACAATGCTTCCTAATGTTTAATCGTTCCTTGCTGCAACTTGTGCTCATTACTGTGTGTTGTCATCTTTTCTGTACCCCTCCACATTAGGCAGTTGAAGACAGTGATAACATCTCCTCTCAGTCTTCCCTCTCCAGGCTGAACCATCTCAGCTCTCTCACCCTCTCCTCCAGTAGGAGTGCTGCAGCCCCTTCATCATTTTTGGTGGCCTCCTGCTGGACTTGTTCCAGTGTGTCAGTATCTTTCTTGTACTGGAAGCCCAAAACTGGGTACAGGACTCCAGGTATGATCTCATAAGTACTGATTGGAGGGGAAAGATCATTTCACTTGATGTTCTTTCTAACACGGTCCTGTACATGTTTGGCCATCAGGTCACGCTACTGACTCCTCTTGAACTTGTCCACTGGAAGCCCAGACCTTTTTTGCCAAGCTGCTTTCTAACCAGGCAGTGCCCAGCCTGCACTGTTGTGCGGGGTTATTCCGCCTCAGGTGCAGGACTTTGCGTTTGACTTTGCTGAACTTCATGAGGTTCCTGTGAGCCCATTTTTCCAGCGCATGGAGGTCCTGTTCTCCTTTATTTAATGAGTCTGAGCAAGGTTATCCAAATTTGGCAGTCGTGGGGCAAGATGCCAGTTTTGAGACTTACCTGTATGCTACTGTGGTAGGAAAAGTAGATCAGTATGCTGCTGATCTCCCTGTGTATTGGAGATACGCTGTTCTCTTCTGCCACCCAGCTCCAACACAGCTGGATTTCCATTCTTTCTTTGCACTGGCCTTCTTTCCTTCCTCTGTAATTTGGATGAAGTGGTGAACAGCTTTGTTCTGGCTGTTCACAGGAGAAGAGACTAGATGACTTGAAGGAAAGGGATTTGATGCAGGTCTGTAAAATCACCACAAGTAATGTGGACAGGATAAATAAGGAGTCGCAGTGTTCACTCATTTCTAGTACAAGAAGCAGGGGACTTAAAATGAAACTAACAGTTGTCACAAGTGAAAAGAAGATGGCTCCACACACCATGAGTAGTTAGACTGCGGAACTTCTTGCTGCAAGATGCTGCAGGCACAGACATTTTGAGTTCAAAAAGGGACCAGACAGGCTGATGGAAGAAAAAATGATTGAGGACTGTCATGTGCAAAGATGAGACATCTGCCTCAGAAGTCTGAAGTTAGACATTGCAGGAAGCCAAGAGAGTATTCTGAGGGGAAAAAAATTGAGGAAATATGTCTGAGCATTTACTACACAAACAGCAATTCCCCTGTTTTTCTTCAGAAAAGGCTTGCAGCTTGGCTGGGTTCATTTTATACCATAGCCTTAGTCTGCAGGCTGCAGCTTAGCCAAGACTGTATTAGGAAATATTTCACTCAGATGAATTTGATGTTTTTCTAGTGATTCTTGGTGTCCGTTGACCTTGTCTGTATTGAGTCAGCACAGTGGGATACTGCTAAGATGCAAACCTTAGTTTGTCTTGAGTTCTTCCCCTGGTCTGTACCACAGATGTGGAGACAGAAGAGACAGAGTACGTTGCTGCTTTTCGGTTCCTCCAAAACTGGTTGTGTAAGGCAAAGCTTCTCTTCTCCTTCTCTTCAGCTACACCCTATTTATTTTTCTTATGTTGCAGGCTGTCTCATTATTTTCTTGGAGTCTATTCATTCCTTGCTTACCGGAAAGCTTTTGAATTTCGGAACAATGTTAATCTTTAATGCAACATCTGTTTTAAAAAAACCCAAAACCTTCCATTTTTTTTCTTTATTCTAATGAGCTTGCTGGTTTAAGAGCAGTCATTAACCACCTTCAGGAATTGTGTTATTTGTGGTAGCGTGTTTACCACTTCAGACAGTTGCTGTTACTGTCTTTTGCTAGGAGATGACCGTGTTGCTGACAGGTTCCTCATCTGCATAGCTTTCAGGGCCACAGCCAAAAGAGTCAGGCAGCAATGCCTTGGGGAACACCTGCCCTCTTCTGCTGGGACTGCAAGCCACAGGAGATCGTGTCCTTTGTCTCCACGCTTTCAGTTAGGCTTCAATAACTTCTAGCCCAAGGTGGCTAAGGGAACCCATCTGAGCACTTGCAGTAATAGTCCTTAGCTTTGCATTCTCAGTGAAAGAAAAGGTGAAGGCACTAAATGCTCTTTTGCTGAAAATTCGTGTCTCTTTTGGGATTTTTCACATGATGCACCTTCACTTGGTCATGTGTTCAACAACAGCGGCAAGTTCAACAAAAGTGGCAACTATGCCACTTTCTTTTCTGGACTTATCACAGAATCATTAAGGTTGGAAAAGACCTCTGAGATCAACGAGTCCCACTGTTAACGTAACTGCCAGGTCCACCTCTAAACCATGTCCCTAAGCACCACAGCCACACGTTTTCTGAACACTTCCAGGGACTGTGATTGCACCACTTCCCTGGGCAGTCTGTTCCAATGCCGAACCACTCTCTCTGTGAAGAAATGTTTCCTAATATCTAATCTAAATCTCCCCTGGCACAACTTGAGGCCATTTGCTCTCGTCCTGTTGCTTGCTACCTGGGAGAAGAGACCAACCCCCGCCTTGCTACAACCTCCTTTTGGGTAGTTGTACAGAGCAATAAGGTCTCCCGTCAGCCTCCTCTTCTCCAGACTAAACGACCCCAGCTCCCTCAGCCGCTCCTCATAAGACTTGTGCTCTAGACCCTTCACTGGCTTTGTTGCCCTTCTCTGGACACGCTCCAGCACCTCGATGTCCTTCTTGTAGTGAGGGGCCCAAAACTGAACACAGGACTCGAGGTGCGGCCTCACCAGTGCTGAGTACAGAGCGATGATCGCTGCCCTCATCCTGCTGGCCACACTGTTTCTGATACAAGCCAGGACGCCATTGGCCCTCTTGGCCACCTGAGCACACTGCTGGCTCATATTCAGGCGGCTGTCAACCAAGACCCCCAGGTCCTTTTCCGCCAGGCAGCTCTCCAGCCGCTCTTCCCCACGCCTGTAGCGTTGCATGGGGTTGTTGTGACCCAAGTGCAGGACCCGGCACTTGGCCTTGTTGAACCTCATACAGCTGGCCTCGGCCCATGGATCCAGCCTGTCCAGGTCCCTCTGCAGGGCCTTCCTACCCTCCAGCAGATCAACACTCCCGCCCAACTCGATGTCGTCTGCAAACTTCCTGAGGCTGCACTCAATCCCCTCGTGCAGATCATTGATAAAGATATTAAACAGAACCGGCCCCAATGCTGAGCCCTGGGGAACACCGCTTGTGATGAGTTGACTTGGACAGAGACAGCCAAAATGTACCATTTGACCCCCACCATCATTTTTATTTCTGTGTGCTGTGTCACATTCCCTACCAGATAAGATTTGAGAGAGATGTCAGCAGTGGATACGTACTCTAGTTGGAGTCCTCTTAGCAACTGCCCTAGCCCTATGCTCCGAAGTGTAGAGTTAAAAGATGTTCTGTCATTTTGTCATGAACACGGGTTTTAAGATCCTGACTGGACTTAAGAGCCTGACTGAACCCGCCAAATAGAGTCTCAGTTTCTCCGAAGAACTTCAGTCGGATCCTCGTAATGAGCAAGCCATTTGAACCTGCTGCTACTTGTGAACTGCTTTATTTGTATGTGAAAAGGGTGAGTGAGCTCCAGATCTGTATGACCGTTTCCTAGAATGTATCAAGGCGGGGGGGCATTTCCTAGAATGTACCAAAAGCTTTTGCCAAAGCAGAAGCTCATTTTCTTTTGCAAAGCTCATACTGCTTGCATGGCATGGCGTGCTCATGTCTTTTAAGACAGATAACATCTGTTATATACTCAGTGTTGGAGAGGAAAAGAGATACCAGGTATGGCTTTACCCCCTTTATTCATATCTGTGCATGCAGGAGGAGAGGGACCTGAGGTGTGCCACTACAGGTAACTGCTATCGTAAAAATTCTCCAACATACAGTACTGGGGGAAGAGTACCAGCAGGATGAATGGATAACGAAGGGCATCTTGAAAAAAACCAAGTTGTTTGAGAAGAGCTGTAAGTTTTCAGTATTACCGCTCTCACTTGCTCCCATGCAGCAGCTTGTTACCATCTCTCTGGTGATGGCTACCAGCCCCACAGCACAGCTGGTAGAAGAAATAGGACAGATGCTCTCTAAATGACTTCCCTGCAGTGTCCTAGGCCCACTGAAACCACCACCGCTACTTTTGGCAGTTTCAGATAAGCATACAGAAAAGAGGCTCCTCATTGATATAAGCGTGCATGAGCTCTGAGTGCGTGCTGGCAAGGAGTGAGGGGAAGCAGTGGCATCAGCTGCCACAGCTATAAATTGTCACTGTCTGTATGTCTGTGCCTGTAGGACTCTTGTCAGGAAGCCGAGCTTATCTTAGCTTTTATGAGTTTTTATTTTATTGGTTTCTTCAGCATTTGAGAAATATTAAAAGAAGGAGAAAAAGTAGCTTTTCTCAAGCCTGTGTCTAACTGGACCAACACTCTAAGGCTTATTAGAGCAAAAGCGGCATTTTGATGTAAAGTTAGCTGTTTGAGAATGTTGATGTGATTTAGAAACAAAGTCTAAATTTGAAAATAACGGAATTGCTAACGTGAGAGAATGAGGATAAGGAAAGATTTTCAATACACATCTGCCCTTTGTTTCCACTTAGAAGAGAATAGATATCTGCATTATGTCGTGCTGTAATACATATATGAGTTATATTTTACAGGCAAATATAAAAAAGACTTCTTGTCTTTAAGATTTTATAATCACAGTTAGATGAAATGCATACCAAAAATAAAAAAACCAGACATTAGTAGAATAAAATGAGCTTGTGCAGGTGTGATGTTAATAATACACTTCTAGGTATTCATGAGTGGTCTGTCTGTGGTTTTATCAAGTTATCATTTGCTTAACCCAATAGGAATAAATTCTTAAATAAAATTTTAAAATAGTTCATTAAAAAAGCTGACAAGAACAGAACGGCTGTAGCATACAGAATTAAGTACCACTTCTCCAGTTAAAAATTATTTTCCTTGCTTCATTTTTCTGTAGTTGCATAGTGTCTTTTGTAATTAGAAACTCAATTTTGTCAATCTAAGTGGTATGAAATATAGGGTCTTAGGCATTTTCTTTCCCGTAAGAAAGTAATTGTTAATTTAATGTTTCCGTACTGCTGTTCAGATATAACCCTTCCATGCTTGCAGGTAGGTGGAGGTCAACATGTGAGGAAGGAAGGAATTGCAAAGATGACAAATGTAACTATGTTTATTTGACTTCCAGTACAACCTCAATGCTGGAGAGGTACAGCTGTAATAAATAACATTTATTCTGACATCTGGCATAGCTTCTACCAGTAATTATCAGGCACTCTTTCATTTTCCTTTTCCATCATAACCTCATGGTGCAATTACCAAGTTGTGTTGGCAGGTGAAGGCATATTAATAAGACAGAAGACAAAAGAAAAAACACAGGGACCAGAAATAAAGTAGGGAAGGAAACTGACACATGACGGAAGGGCACGACAGCAGGAACCCACGGCTTGCATCCTGGATACTCAACTGGTATTGAGCCGATTCCAGCAGGATGTGTTTAAGCCATTCGGTCTCTTTGCTGGCCCAATTTCAGTGTGCCCAAAGGGATCCCAGGTACACTGTATGAAGGCGTGATGGGAAAGCTCGGCGAGAGGTCTTGCAATTTTCAGATGTTCTGGTTATAGTCAGTCTGAATAGTAAGCTATTTGTGTTTAATCCTTTCTCAGACACTCAAACTGTGAATCGAGTCTTTGCTTGAGTTAATAACATCAGGCATATATATGTGCAGTATGGAATCTGACCATTCATAATGGTGCATATTTCCTGGAAAAAATAATGAGATCAGTCAAAATGATACAGCTAGGAAATTATAATGCTGAGTCCTGTGACAATTCTTTTTCAGTCCAACATCACTCCTTGATTTCCTGACATCCTGAGAAACAGAATCTTACTCACGCTGCTATAAAGGGAGCACTAAGAGTTTTTACTGTGGACCCTGGATTTTTAAGCTTGCTCCACTGTGGTGTACTACAGAGTTTATTTTTCAGGTAGATTTCCATTGGAAGATTTTGCAAGTACCATCATTTGCGTTTCTCCCACGTCGCGTGAGCTTTCTTCGTGATGTGACCTGACAGCACTTGAAATTGATACACTCACTTGCCGCCTCAGTATTTTCATTACAGTTCTCTTGTATCCTTTGCATGCAAAGAAATAGATGAAAGGATCTAGGCAGCAGTTAAAATTCATCAGAAACACGGTATAATGGAGTGACTTCTGGAAAATTTTCTTTTCAGTGCACAGGGGTTCATTCTGAAGCTTCTTAATCATGTGTTGTATGATTGCAACATGATAAGGGGTAAAGCAGATGATGAACACTATAATTACAAATATGATTGTATTGATGGCTTTTTTGTTTATCCCTGATTTTTCAGTCAGTGGATTTTCCTTGGCCGTTTGAAAAAGTTTGCAGCTAATTTGAGAGTAACAAAATAGTATAATCCCCAGGGGAATAAGGTACCCTACTAAACAGGCAGCAAGAAGTATAAGTGGTAGATGTGCTATTTTTTCAAAGTTTGGATATTCCATACACGTAGTCCTTTCTTTTTCTTCCTGTGACATGGGTTGTATAAGTAACGGGAAAGTTTGACTAAATACAAGAAACCAGATAAAGACACAAATGCCCTTGGCATATTTAATCCTTCTGATCTTGTATCGGAAGGGGTGGACAACAGCGAAAAACCTGTCAATGCTCAAACATGTCATGAAGTTTACACCTGCGTAGGTGTTGATATAGAACAAGAGAGCGGTTATTCGACATAATGCTTCTCCAAATGGCCAGTGAAATCCCAGGGCGTAGTAGGCTATCCTCGTCGGCAAGGCGATACAGAACAGGAGGTCAGAGAAGACGAGATTTGTTGAATAGAGAGTAGTGGAGTTGATCTTCTTTCTGTTTTTAAAAATGACGGTGAGAGCAATGGTGTTTCCAATCACCCCAAGTATTAAGATGAAGCTGTAGAAGACAGACAGTAGTATCCGTGCTGTGTCTTTGTGCTCATACAAGTCGCAGGTGGAACTGTTTGTCTGAGAAGCTGTGAAAGTGTCCATTTCTGTAACCACTGTTGTTCCAGGAAGCTCAGTAGCCCTAACATAGAAAAAAAAAAAAACAAAAGGGAACATTTTGTAATAAATGTAAACTTCTTCTGCATAACAACAGCCAACCTCCGTTGCAAAAAGCAAGATTGTAAAAAACTGAAATGAAACTTCATTATGGTGAAATACTTTTCAAGCCCCATTCCAAAAACAAACAAACAAAAAGATTATTCTTTTTGGCTTTTCTGTTTTGATCCCAATTCCTTCTCTCCTGGAAAAAATCAGGGGGCAAAATAATAAACCAGGAATGTAATGTATTTGGAAAGTGAAATTTCTAGATGGTCAGGAGGTGGGATACTGTTTAAAGCAATCTGAGGGGAAAACGGAGTCTGAAGAAACCACATGATAAAGGATTGATCATATGAAGGCCCCAAGGGTCAGACAAGCAGACAAAATCTTTTAAATGTGTTTCAGTTAATTTTTAGGGAGTTTTTGTGTCTTAACAATTCACATTGTGATGGTTTAACTTGTTTAGAGAAACTAACTCTTTTCAGCGTTCTTATCATATTGGCATTATAATAATTCAGCTTGTTTCATACTAGTTTTAAGAATTGGCTTTTGGAATCTAATTCAAATATTGTTGCATACATGAATTTTTAAGACTACTACTTCAGTCACTCTTTAGTGGCGCTGCAAAAAAGAGAGAACCCAGATGAAATATTTTACACGTCGTCAATTTAGTCGATTTCAGAAATTGTCTAACCTGCACAGTCAGAAATAGCATGGATGAGCTGCAAAGTGGCAGTGATTTGGGGGACTGAAAAGTATAAAAAATGACCAGCAGAATTTCAGTAATGGAAAGGACCCCATCCTGTTGATACTGCTTCCAGTGCAAAATATTTCTTAGATGTGTTGTTACCTGAGAGTTGCATAGTGTAAGCATAAATGTCAGAAAGGATGGGGCATCTCACGTTACTCCTCGAGCAGCTGTTCTGCAAAATGGTGCCTCTCAAAGGCACCACTTATGGATTAAAACAACAGTCAAAACAAGATTGCTTCTGCTTTTATGCAGAATACTATCTGGAGATAAAAGCTGTTGTCAGCTGAGTTTTAAGTCCATCTGGTACCTTTAATTAAAATGTCTAGGCTGTTTCTGAGGATCTGCTTTTCAACACACAATATTTACAAGCAACTGTAGCCTGTGGTACCTCAAAAAAGTCTCTGGAAAACTACCTCTCAGTTTTAAGGGTTTTAAGCTACACATTTTAAAAAGTATTCATTATGCTTTTATTAACTTGTGAAAGCATTACAAGGTTAGTATCTTCTTTCATGTTTTAAGGAGATTGTCTTACTTATTTCAGGTTGTTCACAATTAATGTACCTGCAACACATACTGTATTATAAGCCAGTCTGATCAGACTTCTGGCTAGGTTAGCAGGGGTGCGTGAGGTTCTCTGTAAACAGTAAACCTGTGCATAGTGGATGATGTGTATTAAAATACATTAATGAGTTACGTCACGTATGTTTAAGGAAGAAATTTAGCATCCAGATAGTATATTAAGTCTATATTTGCTGTGTTGCACAGGCAGTAGGAAAGACAGGTGAGTGATTTCTGACTGATAAATGCACAATGTTCTGATTCTTAGATGCCTGTGAAGTGTGTACCATGTGTCAAGACATGGGAATACTGCATTCAGGGTTGGAAGTCAAATCTGAAGTGGGAGTTTTGTGGTTTGAATAAGGGAATTAAACTGGTAAATAGCAACTCCAGCTGTAGTGCAGATTTAAGAATGTCTGTAATTTTATGTTAGTTAATTCTGCATCATTCACAGTATCTTGGTGCTAGTGTGTTTGATGATTGATTAATACAGTAGTTGCAACCCTGAGGATGGTTCTGGTGTACTTTCCTCCTGTTTCATCTTTTCCCTTATAGAAGCGTGTAGGATGGCTCTTGTTTTACGTAAGACTGCTTTTTGCAGAAAATGGTGTGGGTTTGTGTAGGCACCTGGATAAAAGTCATTGAGGTATTTTGTTTTGTTTTTCTTATTGAAATGCTTCTGATTACTTGTTC
This sequence comes from Platalea leucorodia, assembly GCF_965183815.1. Taxonomy (NCBI): domain Eukaryota; kingdom Metazoa; phylum Chordata; class Aves; order Pelecaniformes; family Threskiornithidae; genus Platalea; species Platalea leucorodia. The sequence continues at coordinate 58,501,278 of NC_138824.1, forward strand.
ACACTCCCAGCATGACATCTATCTTCTACTCACCTCTTCCTTGACATTTAGGTAAAATCATTTCTTAAACATATGTAAGGAACAATAATCTAAGATTTGTGATAAACAGTTCTATTGCAGTAACTAGCTACAGCATATTAACGGCATAATTTTATTTTCACTGTAAAGGTGTAATAGTTTTGGTTCATAAATAAAGTGCGTAATTGTCATGTCCATTCATTTGTCTTTCTATAAATGTTTGTACAATGTAGAATATTTATTAGACAAACACGTTTAACTATGGTCTAGGAAAAATTCTGTAATTTCAATGATTTTTTTTTTTTTTTATATCAAGAGTAGAATTTCATAAAATGCATGTTACCTAACTTTGTGCTATGAAGTCCGATCTTTAAGGTAATAAATTAATCTAGAACTTGTTGTTGCTCAGAATAGGATGTTCACCCTCGCATAAAACCATGGCTGCATGGAGAAGGAGTCCTAGCTGAGAGAGAGTTTGTGTCTATCCGCGGTGCTAGGGTGGGTAGACGTGGGGAGCAGCTCCATGGCAGGACCAACTGGCCGCAAACAGATGAGAAGAAAGCTGGAGGAGCACAGCTCATGGGCCTCCCAGGGCAGCGTGCACGTCAGCTGAGCTGGGCTCCTTGGCAGAGGATGTCAGCAGGCTCTTCTGCCTGCCGTGGGAGTCAGCCCTGGGTGGGGAAAGTGTTCTTTTCGATCCTCTGTCATCCCCAGAATATTTTGACTGTTAATGTAGGGTGCCTATTTTATAATACTTCAGATCAGTATTAGTATTTTCTCTATATGTAGGTATGTATGGGCATTTTTGAGCAGTTACCATGCTGTCTAGGTGCTATATTACCTGAATAGTTGTTGGTTTTTTGTTTTTGTTTTTAATCTCTCGAGATGCTGTATATGGTTTGGGGCCCAAACAGATGATAAAGTTCCTACCATCTGACAACTTAATGCGCATCACCTGAGCTATGGTAACTTCTTTGTACATCTGAGCTCTTGTTGTTGTTGGGTGAAAGCCATTCACCTCAGCAGGTATTTCACCTTTTCTTGTCAATCTTGAACAGGGCTGCATTTAAAAAAAATACTTTCTTCCTAAAAGTTGTCTACACTACTAAGTAAAACAAGACTCTTTTGGAGTCTTGTTCCTTGTGTCAGGTTGCTGTTTATTTCTTGGCAGCAATTCTTAGTGATCAACTTATTACACTTACAGAGCATGTGTCATCCTCCACAGAATGTACCTGAAAAAACAACAGCAGGCCCATTTTGTGTACTTTTTGTGTGTTTTGTATTCTTGGAGCAAAAATGGAGAATGTTACCTCCTTACTGGTGCAAACCTCAGACTAGCTGGACTTGATTCTTACTGATTTTAATGAGTTGTGTGCCTGAATACCTTATGAGAACGTGGCCATTTCATGTCATGAATCCAGATGCACCACTGAAGCTACCCTCTAGGATCACTACCAGAATGTTTGCTCTTCTAGGTTGTTGGATTGAACCCAGTGGCCTCCTGAGTTTATTAACAATAGTATTTTGAAGTATATGTATAAAAAAAAGATTACGTTAATTTCCTTACCAATTTAATAATTTCGGAAAACATTGCCACAATTTTTTGGCATAGAGGTACATGCAAACTTTTAAGGCATAAAGTATTTAAAATTCCTGTCTTTATATTGGTATTGTAAAGAAGGTTGCTCAGGTTTTTACTTTTTCCTAAGTCTGCAGATACACAATGCTCAATAACACAGACCTGTAAAGTTGTAGTGCAAAGAGACCACTTACTCGTTTAATGTGACCACCTGTATAATCCAGGTTATGTTATTATTTTAGTTATTTGTGTGTGGATTCCACTAATTTTTCATTTAAAGCGTCTTTTCCAAAATGCTGTTTGGTCTTGATTTGGAGAACTGAAGAGAAAGTGAATTAGCCACTTGTGCTGTAGTTTTTGGTCAGTCAGTCTCCCTGTTAAAAAATGTGTGTGTCTTATTTAAATTTCTCTAAAATGAATTTGCGGTTGCTGTTTTCGTTAAGCCCTTCCCCTTTATACAATCTCATGGTTTTGGCAATTCAAGGTGAACTTCTCAAATGTCTCACCACAAGGCAAAATAGTCCCATGACGTCTGTTTTAACCCCAGCTTAGCCCCACACGGGGGATGGGGTTCCAGATACCTCTCGATATCGGTGTACCTGGAAGTGTACTCACCACCACGTCCCTGCTTTTTCTGCTGAGGTATCCAAGACAGAGTTGTGTAGCATTGCACTGGGAGCCTGTGAAGTTAGCTCACTGTGACCCCGGAGTACTTCTCAAATTCACTGTGTCCTAGGATATCTCCAGTCTAGGGGCATGGCCATTGCTCTCTGCTTCTACCTGGGAGGACCTTACACCTGGGGGAGTTTGAAATTAATTTTAATATTACGGCCAGGCTTGCAACCAGCGCAGGTTGTTCTTTATTGTTCTCTCACTTGCCATTTTCAAGTCTTAGAATTTTATTTGCTTTCTGACCACCAATGGAAAAAACGTTTTTCTTTAGCCAATTACTTCATGAGATTTGTTAGCTAGCCAGCTTTTAGTCTGTTCTGTGTGCTTCCTTGATGTTTGATAGCAATAGTATCCACTCAGAGGAAAAAAAATCAGAGTACTGTGTCAAGCTGCTTACAAAATCTAGCATGTCTGAAATCTGTGCAGGTGCCTTTCTAAGCCAATTTTGTAATCTCATCAAAGAAGGAAAATAAGTTGTTTTAGGACATTCGTTTTCCGTAAAAACTTTTGCTTGGCATTATTCATTTGGTTTACATTTATACTGCAGTACGCAAGAGCCCAGCTCAGAGTAGAGTCCCCACTGCAAAAGGTGTTTGATGAACAGAATGGTGTCTCCAGTCTGGAAGTACTATGTAATCCAAAGCCCTGGTTCGCAGAGATGTTAATGTATGATGAGCTTTATATGTAGTATCGTAACGTTTACATACATTTAACTATTAACAAGCATAGACTTAAGTTATGGGCCAGCACTTGCAGTGTTGCAACCTTAGATTACATGGGTTTGGATTATGTGCAAGCAGTGATACAAAGCTCTCTCTGTATGCTAAATGAGTTTTCTTCTTGTTCTCATCTCCTGCTTTTGCTGAAGGAGCACCATCTGTCTTTTCAGCAGAACAGGGAACATGTAGAAGGCTTTAACTGTGTATTGTAATCTAATGTGTGATTTGTCTGTCTCTCCATAATTTTCATTCTTTGGAGATGAATCCCCGGTCCGTCTGTCCAGTAGCTAATTTAAGAGGAATACTAATTAAATTCTTGGAAAGGCACAGCAGATCATTAGAAAGATGTCTCCTGACTCTATACATAGTGTGGTTTAGTCACTTTGAGATGGACAATATTTCTTTAACAAACAGTATTGGGGAACAATGTTGTTTATGTATGCATGAAGAGTAAAATGATTTAAAAGGAATGGTTGGGAAAGAGACTTCTCTTTCCCTGCAATGCCTGACCTGAGGATTTACTGAGCTTACAGTCCTCTATAGGTGTAAGCTGTGTAAGTCTGACAGAGTTTAAGAGCAGTAGAAGATGGGAAATATGCAGTGCTGTAGTTATGTAGGTTTAATTTTTTCCCTAATCTCTAAAATTAATTGTTTTCTGCTGACCAGTCGTATTTACTGTTTGAATTTCTAATTTACCATACAAGTGACTTCATTCTAGAGTGTTTTCTCTGAGCAAAAGGCTTGCTTCAATTAAGTTGTGTATGTTAAAAAGTGTACATATTAAGTTGCACAGTAGAATGCTTTGTTATTATAGAAAGAACATATACCTAAGGTACACATATCTAGGTGTATGTATTGGCAGCTTGGGAACTACACGTGGTTTAATAAAAGCTGAGGCAAGAGACAGGCGTGTCCTAAAGCTTCCTGTTTCTTTCTAACACTTTTAACACTTGTACGCTGCTAGTGCATTATGTTCATTTACCTTTTTTCAAAAGCTGTTGAGTTTTCTGTCCTCAATGACAATGAGTAGGCCTAATGACCCGAAGACTGAATCCTCAGGTCACAACCCACAGCTAGTTTTGGTGAGAGAGTTTCCAGGGTAGTGTGTTTATTCTTCCTTGGTATAGACCCAGATTTGTTGGAGTACTAAAGCCAAATTTGTAAGCCACACATCAGAGAATCCCAAGTATGCGTTTCATGAATGAAATTGTCTTAATGATGGCTAAGAAGAATTATAATATTCTTTAAGTGCTTAACAGAATTTGCAGATGCACACACTGTGGGATCCTTATGGTCCTGCTTTTATCTATTGCTATAGATTTTGCGAAGTTGTATGACAGTTTTATTTGGTGCTCAAAAATAATAGAAGCTACACTAAGCGAAATGGAAATAAAGGAGTTGAGTTGAAATGCTGCATAACTAGTTAAAGAAAAAGTGGAAGTAATTTGAAGTGTACATGTCTCGCTCTTATCTGCTGGATCTCTCTTTCCAAATGTGATCCATCCTATGAAAAGCGTAAGAACTATCTAACATAAATCATCTCTGCCACAGATGCATGTTAATGTGCAGAGCCATGCTGATGCTGAGATGATTAACCTCCCTTCAGTTTACTTGCCTAAGTACAATAAACGTAAAAAGGAGAGAGCCTAAAATATAGCAAATAAACAAAATAAAAACCTGAGCCACTGACAATTACATTCCTGCAAGCAGAAGAAAAAAGGGCCAAATAACAATTTGTATTTTAGTACTAGAAAACATGCACACCTTTTATGTGTGTTGGGTTTTTTTGTTGTTGTTTTTTTTCTCCTGGGTGATATGGAACCTGTACAGGTACAGTCTTTAATTTTAGGGATTACAACCTCAGAACTCTAGCTTAAATTTATTATTCATTACATGTATACATACTCCTCAGTCTTTCTGACAGAAGGGGATGAGATTTGAGCTCTTAAGGACTAATTGCCAGGTAAGTTTTCCCTTGTCTCTTCAGGAGGAGCCATGAAAATTTTAGACAGACCTCTTGTATTCTGTGCTCAAAGGCATGCATGCCGTCTCTATTTTTTAAGATAAATGATAGTTGAGTTATTATCTGTTGAACAGTCTATCTTGTTTTGCCAGTATAATAGGAAAATAGATCCTTTTTAATTGGGAAGATGTATAAAAATCATATCACTTATAATATTTCTTAAGCTTTGTGGCATGAAGATCAGTAATAAGGAGAAAGATGTTTGGTGATTGGAATTCAGAAGAAGAATTCCTTCTAAAAACTTTGAAGGAAATGCGTGTCAGAAGGTAAAAGAGGAATTAGCTCATAAAACTTGGAATTCTTAAAATACTCTGTTGCAATATTTAGATGTGAGAAGAGTGACTGAGGAGTTCTTGAGCTGGTAATAAAGGCTGTTTCATAGGCAAGGAGCGCATGTGATAGGGCAAGCTCTGCGTTCACAACCATAGTACGGATTTGTTTTAAGGCTCTCTCCTACTATCGAAGTATTCTGCAAGGTTCAGTGAATGACTTAAGAACTGCAATGCTTCTCTTACTACTTGTACAGTAGTTATTTCTGCATTAGTATAATTTAAATTACTACTGCTGAAAAAATTGTCTAAGGTAATGCAGTATCAAATGTTTCCCTATGATTGTCAAAAGGCTGTATTATAAGAAAAGACTTGAAATAACTTGTTGATGCTGTGGATCAACAGATCCTTTAAATAAAAACTAACTGGCGGCATATGAATATGTGAACATGAAATATCACAGAATTTCTTCCACGAGCCTTGTCTCTCCCATCCAGAGATCATTTATCCTTTCTACCGCATGAAAATATTCAGTATAATGCAAAAAAAGAAATAATCTTTCTGGAATTGTTTGCCATTGTTCAGTGAAAACAAAAATGTAAGAAGTTAATTCTTTTCTGTACTTACATATCAGTAGCTTCTTGGATCCTCTGAGCAGTTAAGGGCATTAGCAGGATGGCTTGACTGCGAAAGTTTACCCTCGCACATTGTTTTCAAGAGTGATTACGTGAGTCTTTTGTGGGAGGGGTAGGTTTTTTCAAGTGCTTAAAAAAAACCTTGTTTGTACGCTGGTCTTGATTTGCTGTCTGCTGTTTTATGGGATGTGAAAGCGTCTATTTTTAATCCATTTACAATTAGTCTGTTCAAAGAGAGTAATTAGAAACAATCCTCCCACCTCCCCCCCACAAAGTTACGCATTAGTGACATTCACAGAAGGGACTTTACCCAGAGGTTTACTTGACTAATTGTTGACCAGCTGAAATCCCTGAGTGAAAAACTTTGTTTATATGCCATTTGCATTTAAAAATAAATTTAGTTTGTGGCAAAGAGCTGTATTATCGGTACACACTTTAAAACTGCTTCGTTCTGATCAGATCTGACACAGCACAAGAAAACCTCAGAAATGAGGCATACTGAGATGCTGTGTAAAAACAGACATTTTGACAGCCCGTGTACATTCCCAGCACTGTTTTAGTATCGTAATGATGAGGCTTTACAGAAATGCCCTTTGAAAATATATGAGGGAGTTGAAGAACTCTGGTGGTTTGAGAGATTAATGAGGATGTGTGCCTTTGTAAGCTGTTTATTGCATTTTGAGCAAGGATAATAATAATAATACACATGTAAGGTAAATACATTAAAGAGAAAAAGCTTCTAAAACACAAATCTGATTCCCCTAAAATTATATTGATGAGAATGGGTGGCTAGGGAATAGGAAAGGAATGGGATGTCAAATTGTGAGGTAACCCGTTGTTACCTGGAATAATCTTGTTTCTGGGTAAAGAACGTTGATCTAAGAGTTAAATCGTGTGTTTGTCAAGAGGGTTTTGGAGATCAGAGATAGATGGAAAATCCTGTCGCTTGCTGTTAGAGGCTGTGGTTGAGAGTTACCTGGGATTTTCCCCAGAAATTAATACTGGTCGTTCATGACTGCGAAGGACTGTTTATCTTTAAAGTGGCCTCATTCAGTGGCCTGATTTTAAAGAACCAGCAAGTAGGCACGACGATGCTATTTTTGGCGGGTCCAACCCATGCAGAGGGTGGAATGCCTCTTTGGAAACGTTAGGGCTGTGTTCACAGCACAAGCGTTTGCTGACATTGCAACGTTAGAAGTGTGCAGAGATACGATCTCGACTAACACGTTCATCTCATCAGAAGGCCTAAAGTAAACGCAGATCTAACAACAAAGTTAAACTTTAGTAAAAGTACCTTGTCTTATGGGAAGTGTTTTTGCTATAGCAGAAGGAAGCAGAGCCTTTTGGGCTACCGTAGTGACTACTTGGAGCATTTAGTTGGCACTATACACTGATATTTCTGGTGCTGAACTCGCAGTGCAGACATGGCTTGATTCCCCTGAGATACTAGGGAGCTGAAGGGCTCAATCTAGGGCTTTCAGCTTCTCAGTTTTTATGGGGCATTTATCTTCTAACACCAGATTCAGAAAGTCTTAGGTTCTCTTATTCTGGATTTTTTTCCTTTCTTGTTTTTGAATTCTTTTTTAATTATTCAGCTTCTTCACAGAATAGACTCTCTTTAAATGAAGTAATGAGAATTAAAGACTGTTTAAAGGGAAATTGCACAGGAAACTTGCTTCATATATACACAAAGTAATACTGCAATGTGGTTGCCTGTCCAGCAGCAAAAATATGTAGTAGAAATGGGAAATTTTGTCATACACAGGCATGTAGTAGTCTTTGCTCAAGAGCTGACATTAGTACCACAGCTTCATACTAAAGGAAGTGTTTCTTTCAAAATAGTCTTACCATTATAAAATAATGCCAATATGTGTTTCCTGCTCCAATCCGATAAAATATTGTCTTGCTTTGATTAAGATACATTACTAGGTTGTACCCTTTGAGTCACACCGATGTATTAGCTACCAATGCAGCCTAGCACAATGTGATGTTAATTGCTTGAGCTAAATGGTACAGGTTGCATTCATTCACTCACGATTTATCATTCTAGCTATTTGTTTTCTGGTCTTATACCGCTGCTGTTTCTTCAATATCTGTTTTGACTGTCCCAGGATTTGAACATTTAAACCAAGAAATGGCGTGTATCAAGAAGTGTGATATATGTTTGGTTTTACCATTTGTGTGCAAAAACTTACTGTTTTGCTTTTGGCATGCAAGGAGAGTAACATGTAAATTAATATACTAATTTGTTACTTTTGGAGATGGTGACATCAAAGCAGTGCAGTTAATATTCTGACCAGTATGTTATGATGCCTGTGATGATTCATTTTCTGTCTGCTTACTTAGTCCCTACTCTATTTGAGCAGTTTACAAATGGTACTGGATTTAGCTTTACAATTCCATATCTAGAGAGCTACTACCCAAGCTAAGAAATGACTTCTGAATTACACAGGGTGTTTATGGATCAACCAGAAGATGAATCTGGCCAGCCTGTTTAACTGCAGAACTGCCTTTCTGTCCAAAACTAACTCCTTTTGTTTTCTGGGAGGCAGGTCAGCTGTCTAGAACTAACCTGTAGCTGAATCCTGCCCTTTTTTTTTTTTTTTTTTTTTTTTTTTTGTGGACAAACGTGGTTTCTCAAGTGACTTGAGTTAGAGGAACAGTAAATGATGACTCACCAGTGAGCCATGGTAACTCTGCAGAGGCCAAATAAAATGTGTTGGGTTAATATAGATGAAGAAGAAGAAGAAATTAAGCACTCAAGCTTAGATGAACTTGGGATACTAAAATGTTGAACTGTACCTCCTCAACAAAATACTGCACCGTTTAAATCCCTTCAATGTTTTCCTTGTGCCTCCGTATGTCTTCTGCCTATCTCCAGTGTCTGTGCCAGACTTAGCCAGGTATGGGATTTACTGGGAGCCCCTGCCTTTTAGAAAGGCGCAAGCTCTTCTCCCTTGCCGAACTCAGACTCCTGTTTGGTTAGTAGGATCAGTAATGAAAGCAAAGCTACCTGGTAAGCTGTCACCATCAATCATTTGCTGCAGACATCTGATACAGAGCAGCAACTGTCAGTAGGTAAGCATGGGTAACTTAACTCTGTAACACCTAGGTGACATTAATAACTTATCAGTTAAGGATAAACAGTTGTTCTGTGATACCCTGCTCAGTTGTGGCACAGGGTTTGGCCAGCTATTCCTATACCGCTCCTTTGGTTTCATCTGTGTCTCCCTACTTTGGCCTTCACATTTATGGCAGCATGCTAATCATATATTAAATAAAGGACAGGGGCCTTGATTAAAAAGAAAAAATAAAAAATTATCTTCATAGTGCTATAAGCTGAATAATTCTTTGACAGTCTGCAGTAATTGCTTGTCTGAGGGCAGTGTATTGTGAATGCCTAACTGAAGAAATTTTATGTTGTGTATTGCAGCAGGCTGGTAGAATAGAAATGGTCAGGTACCGTAAGTCAGCTTTGCACATCAAAGGTTTAGGGGAGACAGGATTAACTGATTTTTTTTAGAAAAAGCTAAAGAATAATGATTACATATGTTAGGATCTTATTAAAGATGAATAAATTAAAACTGAAATTGGAAGAAAGATTCTAGCCAGCAGAAGAGGAAAGGTCTACGTTAGCTCACCAATGGGAAGGGAAAGGAACTTAAAACTGGTTTACCATGGGGCTGAGCAGTTTACAGAATAAATTGTTGGATAGTCTTGGCATTAAAAACTGAAGCTTTTTTTGGGAGAGGTAGGTGTATGACTACTGTCTTCATGAGGGAATTGTAAAGTGGTTGGTTGGTTGGTCTCATATTTTGATGAATCCAAAGTTGCAGTGATTCTGCTGAGATACCTGTGGACAGGAGGAACCTTTCTTTTCCCCTCAAGATGCACAACTTCAAGTTTTGTCTTGTTTTTTTTTTTTTCCACTTTCTTCCTGCATTCCTGTGAACTATTGGCAGTTAGATACATGAGTATTGGGTAACTAATGCTTTTGGTGGTATTGAGAGGCCTCGGGCACTGGGGTGTCCTGCTCACATGTAGCAAAAGGGTTGGGTACAATAGGTGGTTCCTTTGAGTCCTGGGCTCCATCAGGCAGAGGATCCCAGCTATCAAGGGTGGTCATATTCCAGGGAGTTACCTAATTTTCGGGAATGTTATTGAGAATGTTTAACATTTTCAGAATAAAGACTGGCACCTTAAGTGTAGTATGGCAGTGTCTGGGCAGCCTGTAGGAACACAGAGCACTGAAGTAAGTTAGTAACCTGAACTACAAGCACACTGTTTACATGCTCTGTATTATCTGCAGCTGCTTTTATAGCTGATATTTTTAGTCCCCCAAAAAATATGTGGTTGTGAATTTGTCGGGTTAATGTTTTTATGAAGAACTTAAATAAAGAAGAATACAGCACCGCAGTTAGTAAGTGTAGTGAGTCATTCTGAATAAAATAACAGGTTATTTCTGCAAGTTTAATCCCAAAGAACTTCCATTGACAGCAGCAGATATTTTTGCAGAAGTAACATTTAGCTTTTTACCCATTTGTTCATACATTTTGGAACCATTTTTTCTGTGTTTTGTGCTTATATTTACTAATGTTAAAATGTTTTATTTTAATCTGCATTTAATATCCATCCTTTTAAATTTGAAGTAGCGTGTTTCTCTTATGAGAAGTACTTGCCCCTGGTTCATTCTTCTTTGCCAGTAGTTTCTACATCTCTGGTTTATTTTTTTCAAGGTTATTGTTTCTTCAAGTTGTTTTTTTCTCTGTGCAAAACCAATCTCGTCACTTGATACGATGTAGAATGTTCCCATCTGGTCTGCTGTGTTTCTTTTTCACTGCAAATGTTGAAATTTAACATGCTCTTTGAAATGAAGATATGATTGTTGTAGAGCCTGCTATTACGGTACACCTTTGGGATGGACATGATGTCCATATAGAGTGTTCAAACTCTAGAATTTAATCTTTCAGGTTTTAGAGCTTTCTGGTTTGTTTGAAAATTTTCCTTTCTAACCCACATGACTGAAATTAACTTCCTAAACATGAAGTGGGTGTGAACTCAGTTTAAAGTCAGCATGTATTTGTGTCTGTGGCCCTTCTTTGCATACAGGCATCTCAAGTTTCTAGTAGAAGTTAATCATGGCACTTGAAAGGGTGTTCCTGATACTCTCGTAGTATAATGAACAAAGGGCTGAGACGAAGGTCTCTGGAAAAGGAGAGAAAGTAGAGGAAAGGAGATTAAAAGGGGGAAAGCAAAAATAAGAGGAAAAGAGAAAAGTGAAGGAAAAGAGAGAATTGAAGTAGTCCTTCGATAAGAGTCTGTTTTCCACTTGCAAATGTCGAATCTGACTATATGTTACCAAACAATTAATTAACATAATTAAAAGAGTTAAGAACCAGTCCTTTTATTTACAGTACATGGATGGATGTTTGAACCTGTCCAGTGAAACACGGGAACAGAAATCCCTCCAGTGATTATGAGCTTCAGGAACAAGGCTTTGATTATTCACAGAATAAAAGAGTAGCTTAGGTTTGACAGGACCTCTGGCAGTCATCTAGTTCAACCCTGAGTTCAAAGCATGTCCAACAAGAACAGGTTACTTAAGATTGTGTGTCCAGGCTGTATCTCTGAGGATGTAGATTCTGGCTCCGGGCAACCTGGTACAGTACTGGACCATCATTACCCCCAGCTGGACTTGCTCCCATATATCAGTGCCTTTCTTGAAGCGCGGAGCCCAAAAGGGGACACAGTGATTCAGGTTCAGGCTCAGAAGAGCTGAACCATCACTTCTCTTGGCCTGGTGGCTCCACTCTTGATAATGCAGCCCTGTATGCAATTGGCTTTTCCTGCAAGGGCGAACTGCTGATTAACATTCAAAGGATTCTTCAGCTCCTTGTTTGCAAATGTGTTTTCTAGCCAGTCTATACCATTGCACAGGGTTATTCCAGCCCAGGTGGAAGACTCCGCGGTTGCTTTTGTTGAACTCCGTAAGGTTCCTGTCAGCCCCTTTTTCCAGCCCTTCAAGGAGTATCTGAATGCGGTCCTGCCCTCCAAAGTATTGACTGCTCGCTCCTGTCTGATGTCATGCACCAACTGGCTGAGAGTGCACTCTGTCCCATCATCCAGGTCGGTAATAAAGACAATGAATAGCGCTGGCCCCAGTACTGATCCCTGAGGGAAGCTACCAGTAACTGGCTGCTGTTTGGACTTCGTACTGCTGGTCAGAACCCTTTGAGTCCAGCAGTGCAGACCGTTTCCTTCAAGTCTGCTTACCCAGTCCACATCTCCCCAGGTTTTCTTCAAGGACACAAGAGGAGACTGAGTCAAAGGCCATCCTGGAGTCAGAGCATACAACATTCTCTGCCTTCCCCTTTCTTGTCCACAGTGCCAGAGTCACCCTTGGTAAATCCACTGGGGCTATTGGCAATCACCTTGTCTGTCACGTGGCTGGAAATGGCTTCTAGGAGGTTTGCGCTATAACTTTCCCAGGGACAGAGGTGAGGCTTGTAGCTGCCTGAATCCTCTTCTTGCCCTCCTTGAAGATGGGTGTGACATTTGCATTTTTCCAGTCATCAGGAACCTGCCCTGATCACCACAGTGTTTCAGTGGTAGTAACATTGGCCATCTCCCTCAGCACCCTGAGGCACATCCCATCTGGTCCTCTTGACTCCTGTATGGCCAGGTGGGTTCAAGAGCTTCCTAAGCATCTCCCTTTACAGCAGGTGTTGCTCCAGTCCCACAGGAGGCTCAGGGGCCTGGGAGGCCTGAGGACAAAACTAACCAGAGAACTGAGGCAGAAAAGGCATCGAGTACCTTGGCTTTTTTCATGTCCTTTGTCACTAGGTCCCTTTTTCCACCAGGCAGTTGGTCCCCGCTTTCCTTAGCCATCCTTTTGTTGTCCCTTACTATGTCAGTCATATTCTAGTACTGTTACGTAGGTAACTTCTCTAGCAGACCTGCTGTAGATAAGCAGCATCTCCATATAGATATTCCTAAACAAGGCATGAATAATGTGTAGAAAATTCTGAAGGCAACGGAGAAGATTAATTGAAATTTTCAAAGTAACAGTATAGAATTATATCATGAAAGTTGAGGGTGAAAGTTTAAAATTAATCAGAATAAATTTTCACACATTGGAGTCACCTGTACAAATGAGTTTCACAAAATATTTGGAAGGCCACTAGCTTTGACATTTTTAAAAAAGATACCTGAGTGGATATTTGTGTAATACCTATTTACACTAGATGTGAACTCTGTCTAAAAAAACAAAAACTGATGCCTACGAGCTTACTGTTTTAGGAAGAAAGGTCCATCACTAGGTTTCCTCTAGCTCCTCGAGACTGTCAGGTCCTGAGCAGTGTCAGACACTGGACTTTGAATTACACAGGTCACTACCCTGGACTGGAGTGGTGCTTTCTATGGTATGTGTTGACATTAATGATGAATATTAACATTTAAGGAACCTTTCAACATTCTCTAATCTCTTCTTAAAACACACTTGCAGTCACGGGAAATTCCTTTTTGTACTTTCCCATCTTATGATTGAGTGCACTCTTGCATGTGAAATCTCTGTGTCTGAGTCACTGTTTATCACAGGAGGAATAAAACCTGAAAAGCATGCCACAATTTTGGTACTCCCTCAGGTCATTTGGTAGGAGTAGAAAGAAATAATTTAAAATTACTTTTCTAAGAAGGAAAAGATCTTTTTTCTTTCTTTTTCTTCTGTCTTCACTTGTAAAACCTGATCTACTTCAGTGAGTATAGTCTACAATGGAGGAACATCTGATGAATTATTTTTGTATGTGACACTCTTATAGCTGTGCCTATCAACTCCTACAACTTAAATAATTTTAACTTATTTTAAGAATGCGTTGTGTGTGTTTATACAGGTGTTTTTTGTTTATGTAGGAAGGATTATATGCAAAATTGAACATTTTTCAGTAGTTCCTGAGTTAGCATTCTCTATACATTCGAGTGCATCTGACTGTGTGTGAAACGGGTGGTACTAAAAATGTTTCTATAACTAAACTGTATTCTCAGAGGGGAAGCTTTTCAACAAGCTGAACTTCAAATATAACAAACCGAATGATAACGAAATGCTCTTAAGCCACAGCCCGTTAAATGAGTAAAAATAATATTTGAAGGGTGTTTTTTCATAGCTGTGGGTGTTGCATTTGGCAGTTATTCAGGAAATGTAAGTTTTAATATTCAGACCACCATTTCACATAGTGTTACTCCTATCAGTAGTTCCTCCGGAAGAGAAATGTATTTTTGAGTGAAAATTTCAAGTTATTTAGGTCCTGGTTTGTGCTGTTTGCAGAATTCCCGCTGGGTATAATAAGACCCCTTTCATGTAAAGGCCTGTGGAAACTGCAACTCTTGAAAGTTTTGATAAGCTGGTGAGCAGTGAAAATTTACCCCGTGCAGCATCCCGCACCTGTCGGACACAAGACAACACAGAACCACGGGCGAGGATGCGGCTGGGGGAGATGCGCACTTTGCTGATAGCTGCAGCTTGCTGCCTGCAGGCCACCGCAGCTCCGCCAGTGGAGCACGTCGTGTCTACCTGAAGTGACCTTCTTTTCTTCCCCTTCTCCATCCTAAGAAGTATTTTTCTTCTAGAATCTCCCATGTCCATGCCTTTGGCATTGGTTCTGCTGTGGCCTCTCCTGTTGTCTTTAATACGTGGTTTAGTTTTCTGGGTGTTTTATCACGAGGAACACAGGCTTTGCATCTGGGTATATGGATGATATGCAGTGGTTTATGTTCACAAGTTCAATCTAGGTATCTGGTCCTTGTAAAAGGTGCTTGAAACTGCTTCCAGTGAGGGTTTAGAAACTTAATAAACATCTTGTGCTGTGATTAAGGTGAGGACCCTAAAGAAAGTTAGTTACTTGTAGGGCCATGGAAGTCACTGGCAAAGGGAAGTTAAATCGAATTGTCAGTATTCCCACCTTAGATACCGCAGTCTATTGGTAATCCTCTAACACCCTAAGCCTGGGTAAATAATAGGAGCATAACTTCATAAGTGAAGTGGTTTCCGTAACCTTTTGAGAAAGGTACAATCCTTACCATTTGTGCATTTGAATCAAAGAGGTTTTGTTCTGATGCAGAAGATCACTGCTGTTCTTTTTGTGTGCTGTATTTTATAGAAACAGTCTGCTATTAGACTGAATATGTTGCCTTCTCTGCTGCCTCCAGTCCTAAACATTTGGAAATCAGATACTTTTTGCCACCTGTTCTTCTTATTTGCTAATGAATCTATTATCCTGAATGCCACAAGTTATCTAATCATTGGTTCCCAAGGAAGACCTTTGTTTGCAAGGTGGTATTACATTTTGATTGTTATGTACTTAGCATTAATTACTTTTGATTGTTTTACACTACTGTTGCTAGTATCATTCTTATTAACCATCTGTATCTTTCCTTTTGCAGCTTGGGTCCTGTGTTTGCGCTGTTTGTACCATTTTATTCTTCCATTCCAAGAGTACAGGTGACACAAGTATTAGGCCACTTTTCTATCACAAACAAGACACTGGTCTACATACTGGGTTTACAGGTATGGTATGTACTTGCTTGTTCATCTTTTAATGAATTACTAATGTAGTAGTTAGTATTTCTGTATGTTTGTCTATGAATTTTGATGCTTCCACATGTATGATTCAGTATGTTTAGCTAGTGACTGTCCCATCAACTAAAATATTGAAAAACATGTGTTGCTAGTATGCATTTCTACATGCTGAAGTGGTGGGCAAGTGATCTGTTCTTCCATTGTCTTCTGGCTTGATTGTCTATTTCTATTTTCTATATTGAAAATATAATAGACAAGTCTACAATTTTTGGTTTTTTTGGTCAACAAAATGAACTAGATGAAAAGAGATGAAAACAGAACCTGATGCTAAGGCGTATGTATCTTTCACCTTTCTAATTTGCTTATATTCTTGATTTTGTTTATTTTCCCCTTGTCTGTTAGAGCTCAAACAAAGCTATAGAATACAGTATTTTTCTGTGGTAAGCGTGTCGATAAATAATGAAGATTTTGGCTTGAATTCCACTTTTAGTATTATTTGTATATCAAGCATTACCATGTGACAGGTAATTTAAAATAGTGTAACGTAAAGCACAGCAATATCCTGTAGTATTATGTTAAATATGAGTGGGAAAATATAGGTACTTGGTACAAAAAGGCAGTAGTTGTTCAAAAAAACAACGAAACCCCAGCAGCCTAGAAATGAATGGACACTCATGTCACAATCTGAATTATGAAACAGGAGACATGCAAACTTATGAGAAATTATACTCATTTTTCTATATTCCAGGGACTCAAAAATAGCTCTAGCACTAGCAATGGAAAGCACCATAGTTTTATGAAGTGTGGTAGAGAGTATTTTAGAATGAATGGTCAGTTTCAGAATATTGACTCATGCTCCACATGAACATTTCATTCATCCCTTTTGCTGTTCAGCCTTTGCATTCCTTCAATTTCTGCTCCAGCACCTTATTTTCTTGATCTTTCAGAAATCTTGTTTCCTCTCTTCCAAGCCTATCAATACCACTATTTTTCTGGTCTTTGGGAAAGCCGTGATATTGTCTGAGCACTTTTCCATCGTGTCCTTTGCCTTTCACTTTCATACGCACACCACCTCCAATACAGATCACTGCTGTTACTAATCACTGTATCTTCACTGGATCTTTCCCTGCTGCGTACAGAAAGGTTGCTGCCGTCACACAGAGGCTGAGGGAAAAATCATTTGCCTTCTTCTCATTTGTAAACTGTGCCCTTATCTCAAGTCACTCTTTCCGTAGTCAGAAGGCTAGAGGGAAGGTGTTCTCATGATTCAGTTGCCATCATGCAGAACTATTTTAGTAACCAGTATCAGTCTAATTTTCAGCCAGTTTTTCCAGTTGGTAATAACCTTCTCCAGGTGATTAATCACATACTTTACTGGAAATTATGAGCTGCCCTGTTGGCTTATCAGGATTTTTTTAAAAAATTCACTCCAACCTATTTCTGTGATTTTATGTCGACAAATATGCTGCTGGGTGAGAACTTTATTTCTCTAATTTTGATGCTCATGCTTAGTCTCTCTGTGACTACATTTCTGAGAGCTTCACTTGCGCTGCCTGCCCCGCTTGGAACTCTTCTCCTGATGCTGCTGAGTCATTTCCTTTGCTTCAGTCTATCTTTCAGACTTGTTTTTCTGTGCAGCCTATAACTGACATCCTGTTATACTTAGTATGCTATATGAAAATAAAACGTATTGTTCTGTAGAAGGAGAACAATGGTTGGATCCTTGTGTTTTTTCTACTTCTGCTACTTCTGGAATACATCTTTTTTAATGTTAAACTGAATTTTCACACAGATAAATGTCTGGCTTCTCCCATTGTCATAAGTAGGTAGCCTATATAATATTGCAACATAGTAGTTCAGACAACAACAGCTTTGTAAAATTAAAATTTTAAATCACTGCTCTTGTCTTCTAGCTCTTAACCTCTGGTTCCTATATCTGGATTTTAGCCTTAAGTGGACTGGTAAGTCTTACTGTTTTAAAAATCATGTGTTGCTTAAAACACTCTGTTACATATACAATCAGTGCAGTATATTTGGACTCAAAAAGAACACAAATTACTGAGTAATGTTTTTATTTGTGATGGTAAGTAGAAAGTTTTTGTCTTTAACTTCCAAAGGTGTAAAGCACGGGCTGGCTGGTGATAAACTGACAGACGGCAAAAGAGGTGGTTAATATTTGCAGGGTGCCACTGCTCTCTGACCCCCTAAAATTAATTCTACTGCCATGGGTACAGCTTTAGACCCACAATTATAAATGAGACTATTAGGAAATGGTAGAAATGTTTACCCTATTGTTTTGGTTGGGGTGGTTTTTTTTTTTTTTTCCCAGTTTTCAGCAAGCCTTAAGCTTTTATTTCAAAAAGCAGCTTTTAACAACTTTGCTATGAGGATTTTTCATGTTTTGCTGTTCTCCTAGGACATCTATAGTATAGCCATTTCTCACTCTGAAAACGGCAGTAAGGGTGCAAAATCATTTTCCTTACACCAGTCAGATAAAGTTGATGTGGTCTGTCTTTTTCCTTTCCGACTCTGTTCTTAGTACTATAGACACTTATTGCTAAAACAGATTGTACTAAGTCTTCCAGATTGTTAGATACTGATAAGCTTCTTTTAAAATTTTACAAACTTAGAAATTAGGAGCTCGGACTCTGATTTCTAGGCCCAAAATACCGTCTGCTTTTCAAACAGTGAAAGTGCCACCTCTTCCGAAGAAGCTCATTATTAAGTTGATGCAATCTTAAGAAGACCTTAAATTGTGCCCTTGCTATTTAGAAGCTACTAATTTGAATTTGCAGTGAGCTCAGAGTGAAATGCCCGTGGACACTTCACATATCGCTGCTATAACTCAGTAGTTTGGTCTCCTACCATTTGCATTGACTGTTCCAAAATATTCTGTGAGCTCACAGGATAACTAGCAGGAGTGACGGAGCAGTAAATAGTGAAGTCTGCTCAGCAATTTGGTCCGACCATAAATATCGATGAAAACAGTGCAACTAACAAACCAGAATTTCTCTCTCCTGGAGATCAGCCCAAACCTCTGTGCCCGCCTAAGGATCTGTGACTTCCTCCAAATGCACTACCCTTCCTGTTACTCTTCTGGCTCTTTTAATAGCCCTTCCTTTTGAACAGGTGTTCATTAGAGAGGAAAGGAAAGAAAAGGAAAGGCATTTTAACTCCCTCTTTCCTGGTGGCAGGAACTTTATGTATACTTGGTCATACACACTTATAAAGACTGGCTTAAATATTTTCTTTTTCATAATATATTATGCAGTTCTTCTTTTAATTCCCCTTTAATGTACAGTTTTATTCAGCTGTATAATGCAACTTTCTTAAGATTCTTTTTCATAAATGACCTTTTTTTCAATTGCAGGTTGACAGTATGTTTTACATAGGTATAAGGCCATAGGAATAAATTGAACTTTTTCTCTGTGTCACAGGAGGACAAAAAAATCATTTGAAGTTTTCATATTGCTTCAGTCAGCATGAATTAAGTCATCATCAATGATGTGTTTTCAGTCTCAATTTCTTCTGCAGCAAGCGGAGAGCTGCACTCTACCATTTTATAATAAGTGCTACAATTTGGAAAGAAGTTCATGTTATGAGTTTCAGCCATTTTTTGCACAGCATACCTGTCTCACTTCTGTGAATAAGAAGTCTCTTTTTCTCCTCTGTTAGAAATGATAATTTGGCATCTTTTGAGAAAACCTGATAAAGGAGTAAAGCTTCACAGTATATTAAATAATCTGAAGAGGGATATGAAACACTATAAAGGCACCTTTTAGCACTACAAGTATAGATACTTGATAACATGTATATTTACAATTACAGAAATACGTAGGTTGTCAAATCTATGTTAAGTCATTCCAACAACCTATGTATTTTTGTAATTCTTAACTGCTCGTGACATTTTCTAACATACTATATGTTTGTTGAATCCAATTTTCATGTATTTCTACAAAAAGGCTGAGTAAATGCATGAACACCAAGTCAGCTAGCTGCGATATTTAGTCACTAGTTCATTGCCTGGTAGACACTTCACTGTATTTTTAGCTCTAAAGATCACTTAGACACTCATATGACTGTATATGATGCTGTTCTACAATTTAGCTTTTATTGCACTTCTGCTTATGTGGAGTATTAAAATGGATGGTGGCAGCATGATTTCTGAATTGTCAGTTTCCACTTTCTCTTCACCATGTTCCTGATTCAGGTTTATTTAAATTCTCACAATTTATATTTTAGCATGTAATCAACACCCTTAGACTAAATGGGATCTGACTTCCCAGGTACAAGATGTAGCACTGGGGATTGAATTCTGTGTTCATCCTTGCTAACGCTGTCAGACTCCCCTGTGACTTCCAGGCAGGGTGTAGAGCAACTGGGAACTGTACTGCCTTAAGTTCTTGTTCTCAGTGGTTTTGAGCGATGCCGTCATTACAGAAGTGTGTTTGCGTGTGTGTATGAGTCTGTCTATGCAGGTAGGCATTGATGTCGTGTGACTGGTGATAGGGAATTTTAGACAATTTGTAGATTGATGCTGGTTTGTTCTCAGTTACGAACATTACAGCACATTTTGTTATTGGAATACAAAAGGTCTACTGTGTCTGTCTTTGCCATAGGTACATCTTCCTAGATCTCTAATTTTGAATCAACATAGGAATACACTCTTAAAGGCAGCTTCTTTACTCTCCAGATGAAACTGGAGTACCTCTCAATTACCTTTCTTGTGGTCTGTTTCAGTTGCTGGTATGTTGTGTAAAACATGCTGCTTACATCCAGGATGCTTATTTACAAAAAAAGGGAGAATTTAAGAAGTAGACTGTAAACAAATTCACAAATCTGATGTTATCAGTAATCTGTAATGTCATTCTTATAATTTATGAGACTAATTTAGGTTCTTCTGATTTGTTTTGCCAGGAATATACCATAGTTGGTACATACAGTCCAGATCTGTTTCTTATGATGGGGGGGTTTATGTCATAAAATTAGGAAACTTCATATTAGAGATGCAGATGTATCACAAAAGTCATACAACCTATTTCCATTTGACTTTAAGCCAGAAGCTCTTTCAATAGTTGTTTACAGAAGTGCTTCCATATAGTGCATATCACTCAGTTTAGTGAAGGCCAGAAACAGGTTCTCTGGTATATTTTCCTTTAAAACCATCAAAACACCTTAGAAAATGGTATCCACTTGAGTGTTTCATTGGACAGATGCATATCGATCCATCTTCTCTCCCGTTTTTTCCTCTCCCTTTAAAATCTCTTTGGTTCTCAGCTTACGTTTCTCATCGCTATACTCTTGCAGGATTGAAATTTGAGGGGCATGTCAAGGCTTACTCAGTCATTACTACAGCATACCTGCTTCAAGAAGTAAGCTCAGGTTGGTACAAGCAGATGAAGTATGCCCACTGGGACATGCTGTTACCTCCACTCATTAGTATAATATTGTCATTGTACAGATCACATGCCAAGGTTTCTGCTAACCATGTAGCTAGGGCTATATTTCATAGAGGAAAGATACCTTTCAGGCCCTTTCTGTGATTTTAGTGTTGTAGCCTCTTTCTTCTCATCTAGTATCACTTGTTTATTGTTGTTTGCAAGGTGACCTGCATTGCATAAAGTTCAAAATTTGGAATACCCCAAGTCTTCTGTGAGCTGCTTTGAATTTGTGTAGAGTTCAGTTCAAACCTTAGGAAACTGAAATTGTTTTAACCTTATAAATGCTGAAGTTTCTAAAACCCTGTTTACTTTGCAGATTTCAGTAAGCCAAATGCAACAACCTTCTGCGTTTTTTCTGTGCTACACTGTGATTTACTTTTCTCAGGTCGTATGAAAAGTTGCACTTTTTATACTTCAGATAATGGAAAAACTGTAGAGAATCTGTGATTTAGAGCATGTACTTTAAAGGCTTATGGTTAAGATAGAAAGTTCAGACAGTGTTGAGTGCTTGGTTTTAATTTCGGTTCTAATTTTTGACTGCTTTAGTTCTTATTCGTAATTTTGAAGTTGCTAACTTGGTTTTACATGGACTACAGATATCTGTTATTAATGCTGCCAAGCGTACTTCGGATTGCTTTGAGTTCTGTTTGTTAAGAACTTTATTCATCCTTTCTGTTCAGCTGAGGTGTTTCTCTACAGTGAATTCCTGTCCCTTAGGATTGACGTTTACCGGATAAGATGTGATTGGGCTGGGGAGCAAAATATTTAAACCAGACTTTAATTTTTTTTACTTCTTGTCTTAAAAATAACATTACGTAGTCAATATCTGATCAGACCTAAGAATCATTGATTTTCTTCTTGTTGTTCTTCCTCTTCCACATCTTTTTTAAGTGATTTTGAACAATCCTTAGTGAATTCTTTTTGTTGTTTTAAAAATGTTTTGAAGGGAATGCAGAAGCATTTGTATTACCCCACAGTGCAGTATTCACACTTAAAATGTCATCCCTTCCACATACTTAAAATTAGTATTAAATACGTGCTGACTTTCTTGAAGAGAATCTTTGATCAGAGCCTGATAATGTAGTATGCAGTTACCTTCACATTCATGTCCTGCCATGCGTCCTTCTTCATCCTCCAGTTAGTCTGGACATCCTCCAGTCATCCATATTTATAGTCTTAAGTAGATCTTTAGTCAACGTGAAAGTATGATATTCCTTGAATTCTTTGTAATTGTGTAATTATAAATGTTGATTCGGGTAAGTCTACTTATATCTAGTTAAATGTCTTGTGGTAGTGCTTTGGTGATACAGAAGACAGTCAGTCTAATAGGATTGAGTTTGGATAATTTAAAAAAATATATGAAAGCTATGCATTAATTGTTTTTTATGCTGTTGATTTATAGCCAAGCAATATTTGAATTGGAGTTCAGGGTAGATAAAAGGTAATTATTTGCAATAACTAAAATCACATTTTTAATTCATTCTTTTAAATTTGGAATTAGGAAAAGCTCTAGTGAAGGCAAAACTTATTAGAAGTATGAAATTTAAATAAAAAAATATTACAAAATAGTTAAATTATGTGTTACTGTTTTGAATATTGTTATTGTGTAAAGTAAAATCTAGGGCACTCACAATAACACTAATAGCACTTTAAAAAAACTCATTGCTGTTTTTTCATCTTGAGCTTGTTTTCACCCAAATGCCTAGTAACAGACTACTTCACAGCGCATTTGACTTGAAAAGTTGACGCAAAAGGGGGTATCCCTAACACTATCTTTTAAGCTTTAAATAGTTTTATAAGTATATTGTAGCCTTCTCATTGTATTATTATTATTATTATTGTTATTATTATTATTATTATTATTATAGTTTTTAGTTTTATGGAAACATTGGATGATCACAAGGGAACGTATTTTTCTCATTTTCAGTAGAAAGAAACATATTTTTTAGAAGAAATAACTAAGAAAATTTAAATCCGAGAACGTAGATTATTTAAAGGTTTCCTGCTGATGTCTTGTCTTTAATTGCAACTGGTATTTGAGCCTTTGTGTTTGAAATTGGTGTGTTCAGCTACGGCTAGGCATATGTGCCAGTGGCGCAGCAGGCCAAAACATCATTGTCAGCTGATTACCCAGTGCCATTGACCACACCTTCAAGAAATCCCATTAAACACCCCATGGGTGTTGCTCTGGAGGTATACGGGGCTGCTCTGTATAGAGCTGTGCTTGCTCTGCCTACTTCATGAGCTGGGCTTTCTAGCTCAGGCTGGAGCACCACACTAGGGCATTTGCATGGGTCCTGTTTTGTCTGTCAGCAAAGGTCCTATATACACACCTCCCCATGTAACAAAGTGCTATAGAGGTCTTTATTCTACAGCTAGATCATATTGCACATTACTGAGGATTGTGTTCTAAAAACTGCAGCAAAAAGTTTTACTGTACTAAAAATGTGAACAAAAAAAAAAAATTGACAAGGATAAAATTTCAAGACCTGATATTCAAAATTAAAGCACCAGTATTACAGGGTCTTTTTTTGGATTATATGGGTAACTCCAGCTCTATTTCAGGAAAGTTTGTAATGATGCAGAAAGTGTTAACAACACTTTTGATTTCTTTTCTTTTTTTCTTCTTTTTCTTGTCAGTGTTTCTTGAAGTCCTAGCTCAAGGAGTCAAGAGATTGTTTGGGAATGTCAGCTTTCATAGTAGTAAAATAAGCTTTTAATCCTTATGCAAACTACCACTTAATCCAAAAGAATGTCCCAAAGGCTTAGAAATCATGAAGGAAAGTTTTGTGGCTCTGTGATTTACTTTAAAAAAAGTAAAGTTTAAAAAAAACAAAAAAAAGTTTAAAAAAAACAAACCAAACCAAAACAAAAAAACCTTACCATTTTAAGACAGTCTTGCTAGTGACTTTTTGGAACTTGAGCTGTGATTTCTGAATATTTGACATTGGTTTTACAATAGATGCGTCAGTAGTATTGCTAATATCAGTGAGACTACTCACTTATTTAAAATTCTGCCTATGCTTAAGTACTTTCCTAAATAAAAACTTGTATTTTATGTGTTACTGATGCTATTCTCCTTTTCTGATAGAACTGCCCACCAAAGACCAAGTACTAAGACAGTTTGCGGAATCACAGAATCACTGAGGTTGACCTCTGGTCCAACCCCCCTTCTCAGTCAGGGCCACCCAGAGCTGGTTGCCCACGACTGTGTCCAGACAGCTTTTGAGTATCTCCAAGGATGGAGACTCCACCACCTCCCTGGGCAACCTGTGCCAGTGCTCGGTCACCCTCACAGTGAAGGAGTGTTTCCTGATGTTCAGAGGGAACCTCCGTGTTTCAGTCTGTGCCCACTGGCTCTGGTCCTGTCACTGGGCACCACTGAGAAGAGCCTGGCTCCCTCCTTTTCATTCTCTCCCTTGAGGTATTTATATACTTCAATAAAATCCCCCTGAGCCTTCCCTTCTCCAGGCCAAACAGTCCCACTTTCTCTCAGCCTCTCCTCATGTGAAAGATGTTCCAGTCCCTTGAGCATCTTCGTGGCCCTGCGCTGGACTCGCTCCAGCAAGTCCATGTCTTCCCTGTGTCAGGGAGTGCAGAACTGGACACGGTACTCCAGGTGCAGCCTCGCCGATGCTGAGACAAAACGAAGGATCACTTCCCTTGACCTGCTGGCAACGCAGCTCGGGAAGCTCAGCACATAGGTTGTGAAGTGCATAGCCTGAAATAAGAAATGGAAAAGCAATAGAATAACAGAGATTAGGGAATGAAAAAGAAGCATTGTATGTTTGTCTGTTTCCTAACTTTAGGACAGGTGCAGGTATCTGTATGTAAGCTAACAGATGTGCTGAATCCCACCCAAAACTAACGTGAGGTTTCTGCATGTGGGCAATGGTGAATATTCAGTTGACTGACTGTAGGTGACTTAATTTGAGATGAGTGTGTCTACGTTCCTGTGATGGGAACCTCCTCTGTGATGGGAATCTCCTCCTCTGTGATGGGAGCTTAGGCACCTTGCTCATGTCTAGATGGCTACATGTAAACACATGTCAACTGACTAAGCTGACAACACTTACTCCTGCATCTGTTAAAGCATCGGAGAAGTAGTTCATGCATCTGATATATAGGGGATGTTAGTGTGGAAGGGAGGTTGTAATTGTTTGGGGAGGAGGGAGATGCAGATACTTTGAATTCTGGAAGAAGGAGAAAGTAGTGGGAAAGGAGGGGAGAAGGTAATAATGTGTCATGAGATACTTTCTCTTTTATATCCACGGCTTCTGAGATTCTGTAGAAAAATGGATTTTAGTTTTCAGTTTGTATTTCGTTTCCAAGTTTTCAGTTTGTCTCTCAGATCTGAGGAAGAATTTGTGTGCCCAAAATCTGGTCTACTTGGTCAACTGTGCCAACTGGTTCAGTAAGAGGTAGATTGCTTCTGTCGAGCTTTTCTAGGCTGCACATGTGCACCATCATGGCTGCAATGTTACCATTGTTTAGAGAGGGAATCCGTGAGAGTAATTCAGCTGTGTGTGTACTTTGGAGACATCTGCCATAGGATGAGTCACATCTTAACAGTGCCTGTTTCCCTCTGTTGACTATGAAACCAACTTTAAACAACCAGCTCACAAGTAGGCTTTTAAACAGTCATGCTTGCACATACATAAAGAATGATTGAGATCTGATAATGATTGCACCTGACCAACGAAGATAGCATCAATGGACTCCAAAGAAAAAAAATTCAAGGTACCTGGGAAATTTATGAGCCCAGTCAAGTGGGAAGGAAATTGAAGAGAATTAGTTTATTATTATTATTATTCTTATCTTGTTTTTCTGTCAAGCTAACTATTGCAAAAGGCTGTTTATACTCTTAGTAACTATTTCTGCAAAGAAAACCCGAACAAAATAATTTGTTATGTTACAGCTATGTTGCAGGTTGTAACTACAAGTTGAAAATACACGTGTAGTGGTTTTATTTGTTGCGTGGTTTTCACACAATCTCTCTTGGTTTGATAAATATGTTTCTCTAATCAAGGTAAATACAGAATCTCAGCACAAACTTGAACCCCTTGTTTTGATTCTGGTTGTATAGAATTCAGAACATACTAAGGATAAAGCAGATAAAATAGATATAAAATGTCACTTCACCTTAAGAATACTTCTATTTGCTTTCAATTTTTTGATATCTGGAAATAGCAAAGTCTTGAATACATGTGATGAATATATTTAAATTATTCAGAACAAAATAATTGAGTATTTGCTGTCAAGTGCTAATCATTAGGCAAGATAATTTTCAACATCATTTTCTACACCAACCTGCCTACTGGTTTTTTCCATTTGATTTCCTTTTTTAGTGTTAATCAAGTACAGTGATTTTAACTATCTCAGTTAGTAGTGGAGCATATGTGTCTTTGTCGTGTAAATTACTGCAGAGCTTCCATGTTTGGTTTACCTAATGTAAAAGAGAAACTATAGCTGCTTCCTTTTTCTAAAGTGTACGGCTTCGGAGGGACATGAGGGAAGGGGAGGGGAAGCTGGGCTTTATACGGGGGCGGGAAGAGGTTAGGAAACTTCATGTGAAGGACCAGTAGTAAGCCATGATGTTAAGAAACTGAAGAAATGTCAGCACGCTTTTTTCTGCAGCATGCCAGACAATTTCCAGCATACTCCATTTCCTCTGCTTAGCATTGTGCCTCATACGATATGGTGTCTGAGGTTGTAGGTTATGATGGTGTGACTAACAGAAGACAACTAATATGTGTTTTGTATTGCTAGACAAAAATTCTCCATTCTAACAATGTGAACTTAACTGCAACGTCTTTCTGTGGTGATTTTTTAGAGCATAAAATACTCTAGAGGCTCATCTGTTTGGGGAAGTAGCCCTTTAATCTGATGTACAGTGCTGAAGTGGCGATGTAATGAGTTCATCTTATCTTCATTGAATAAACAAAGTTGGTTTACGTTCTTAAACACTAGAAATTCACTACATGTCTGTAGTAAAAGTGGTGTAAAAAGTTACTTTATACTTTGTCAAAGCTTTTTTTTTTTAAAATGATATATATCAAGTTCTGCATATGAACCAGCTAAAGAGGAAGTTCTTTGGAAATACTTGACATTAAGATGAGTGTATCACACTAAACCAGACTGAATCACGAGACCTATTTTAACTACAAATGTCTCCATTCTGGGTTTATTGGAAATATGCAAATAGGTATCTCTTCCTCACTAGATGAAACTTCTTGAAAATTTTGTTAAAACTGAGCACAGCGTTTAAAGTTTCTTATACTTCCATCTAGTAGCTTTATAACTGGAGTAATAAATCAAGGCAGAGAGGAAGGGGAGCGGCACTGAAATCCTAACAGATGTGGAGGTAACAAGGTGGATTGCCAGCGTATGCTTGGTGCTCTTCACTGCTGAGTCTGTCCTTCTATCTGTTGATGCTTGTGAAGAATTGCAGTCTCACATGATTGCTCTGAAGAATTACTGGTCCACAGTAAGTTTCTTGGCAACTATATGTAAAAGATATACTTCTCTTCTGCTAGTCCCACACAGTTTTGTCTTGTTCCTTCAGCAGGTGCTTTTTATTTTAGATTTTACTGTGAACTTTATATTGTCAGACTTCTTGACTTCCTGCTCTGTGAGCACAGAAGTCCACACGTTTGGGTTATGCAGTGAGTTCCTGTCTAAGGCAGGACAAGGAGGGGCCAAGACACTAGTCTGCTCTTGAGGAGCAGCAAGGAGAGAGAAGACAGCCCACTGCAACTGGTGCATTGACTGTAGACCAGGCATGCTACTCCAATGAGCTCAGTAAAGCTAGGAAGGCAGGTAGGCGCCATGTGTATGAGTCTCACACACAGTGCTAAGTGCCATTCTCCATTTTAGCAGTGTCCGTAAACTTTTAGCCTTATAAAGCCTTTTCTTCTGATTAAATGCTCTGGAATGGCTTGCTCTCTACAACTACCTAAAAGGGGTTGTAACGAGGTGGGTGTCAGTCTCTTTTCCCAAGTAGGACAAGAGGAAACAGCCTCAAGCTGCGCCAGGGGAGGTTTAGCTTGGATATTAGGAAAAATTTCTTCACTGAAAGGGTAGTCAGGCACTGGAACAGGCTGCCCAGGGAACTGGTTGAGTCTCCATCCCTGGAGGTATTTAAAAGATGGGTAGATGTGGTACTTAGGGACATGGTTCAGTGGTGGATTTAGCAGTGCTAGGTTAACTGTTGGACTCAATGATCTTGAGGGTCTTTTCCAGCCTAAATGATTCTATGATTCTATGACTAGCCATATCTAGTTAGAAAAATATGAGAATGCTTTTGCTAATGCAGCTACTAGTTGGTGCTTGCAGTGCACTTTCCCTTCTGAGACAAACAAGTCCCAAAGTACTGACACTAAAGACATGCTGCTGCTATCTCTCTGCTGTATTTTCTATCTTGAGTTGATAAGAAAATGATTCTGTTTGTGGTTAATGTGTTCAGACACGTGTCAAGATTTGTCATACGTTCAGGGAGATGCAGATTTTCTTATCACCACTTGCTTTGTTTTCTTCTTGTGACTTTCTGAACCCGTTCAAGATTTGGGGTGCCCTCAAGACATTAGACCTTAACAAAGCACTGTAGGTGAAGGAGTGAGCAGAGATCAGTGGCTGGGAGGGACATTTGGAAGAAGCAAGGGAATGCTGGTGTGATGTTGGACAAAGTCTTTTGAGTGGGAGCACTTTCCCTGCCTGGTTGCACCTGTGCAGCCAGGAATGCAGAATCCCTGGGACCAAAGAGGGGGCCTCGCTCTGTAGCCTAACGATATGAGGTGGGAGGAAGGAAGATAATTTGTAGGTTCTGGAGCTGCTTGTGCATTTTGCTTCTAAGAAATCATCAGATTAAATGTATACATAATATTTGCAACCCGGTTCAGTAATTCTTGCTCCCAAAAAAGTGACTTTCCTGGTAGCCCTATAATCTAGGTTTTCTTGAGTGAGGAGCCTATCTGCATAACTCTCTTGGGACCAGGTGGTTAGCTTCTGAGGGACCTTCTTGCTAGGGAGATACCTCAAGTACTACATACCAAAAGTAGATGAATTGCAGAAGTTATGTGAATTTTCCTCCACTTACTCTTTGGTGATTATTATTATGCTATCGTAGTTTCCAGTTGATGTGCGCAAGTTTTGGTTGTGGGCTTACAGTCATCTGGAACAGTTTTGCTAGAGCTGAGGAGAGCATTTCTGAGCTCATGAAGAAGCTTCTGTTCCAGCACCCTGTCACTCCTGGGCTCCAGTCAGGACCTTTCTTTGAATACAGGAAATTTTTGTTAAAGGCGGCCTTCACTATGATGTGAGAGATTATGGCCTTCCTCTTGTCCCATCCCATCTACCTCCTTCCTCATAGCACAAAAAGATTGAAGGGGTTAAGGGTAGTTTAAAACTGTTCTTTCTCATTTTAGAATGGAAGCCTGTGTTTGGTTTTACATCCAACCCTGAGAGCAGTCATAAAATGAAAGTAGAATAAAATGAAAATCAGTGTTTCCCAAAGCAGAATGTGTTTTTGCTAAAAGTATCATTATCTCACTGGATAATAAACGATAACCTTGTAAATAATCTGAAAACTATCCCCCTCCCAAAGAATGTTGCATTTTCCCATACTGTCTCCCTTTGTATATGCAGCAGTGCATTTGGTATGTTTATACAAATGTCAGTGAGATAAAATATATATTCCCAAATAAATAGCCCAGGTGTGGAGTTTCTACATTGCTTTTCACATAATTGCATTGTTTGGGGATGTTTACGGATTGGTTTGGGTTCATATCGCTTCCTGTTCGTTTCACTCTGTTGTCATAGCATAATTCTTGTGGCATAACAGACGATAAATAGTCACAAATTCTGAAATGTGGCACAAAGGAGAACACAGAGTTGGAGTTTGTGCAAGAACTTTGGCCTTCCTGCTGGACCGCTTTGGGCTCAAGTGCTAGGGCTTCATGGCGGGATTTAAAATGATGGCTGAGTGATGACTGTACATCATTTATGGGGCACATGGATTTCTGTTGCTCCTCCTGAATCTGAAGTGAAATCAAGCCCCAAGGCAAACACAAGTGTGAACACAGAGAATGGGTATTTTTCTTTTAGGTAGGAGAAGGGCATCACAAAAACTGGCTTTTTCAATATCACAGTTTTTAATGATCTGGTTTATGAACCTTTTTTTTTCTCCTAGAAGGTAGATGGGATCCTTTTGGAATGTCTGCATACTCTTAGATTTAACTTCGCATCAGCTGTTTTGCTTTTGTTTTTACTAGAAGGAGAGACTTGGGTGGTAGGGGCAGAAGCCTTAAGGGGGTTGGGTTTTTAAGGAGTGTTTACAATGCTTCAGCATCTGCAAGGGCAGCCTTGATTTTCTTAGGTCAGCATGTAGCATACCCTGACCAGTTCCTTTACTAGAAATAAAAATTTTGTTTTAATTTTGACCTGTTTGAGAAAGGGTTGCTTGGTTTGGGCTCAAATTCTGAAACAAACAAAAAGCCCCAAGCAGCTTTCTGAGTCACAGGCAATGCAGTACACAGATTTTAAAAAGTAATAGTCTGTAGTTGTGGGGAAGTTGGAGGTAAAGAAATCCCCTATTTTTTCTCTGATTCGTGACTGAGAACTCTGGGTAAATACAATAAAAAGTGCTTTGAAAAACAGAAAGACCAACTGCTATCTGCAGCAAAATACAAAGTAAATTTGGTATATTTGTTTGTTTGTTTGGGGTTTTTTTAACATTTCATTTTTGGTTTTAGGTTTCTGGGATTTGCTACAATAGCAGTATATTAAAAGTTCATCGAATTCTTCGTGTACCCAGCTGGGTAGCACGGATATTTTCTTGGACTCTTGAACCAATCTTCTCATCTGCGGAACCAACGAATGAAGTTAGAGTGGGAATGGGAGCAACAGTTGACATCCAGAGGCAGCAGAGAATGGAGTTACTGGATCGTCAAATCATGATGTCTCAGGTTGCCCAAATGAGGCGGCAAAGGCAGCAGCAGGTATTGATATACATTCTGTAAGGATTATATTAAGTTATGTGAAAAATACGTTTTTGGTTCATGTATCTTTTGTGGTTCCTGTTTCTTAAAAATAATGTATTTCTTTATTCTTCTCCATCAGTCTTTCATACACTGCTGTACAGCTAATAGCCACTTAAGTGTTTTATATAGCTTTATATGTTAAAGCTGCTTCACAAGCTGTAAGCAGAATGTCAGACAATCCTGTAAGGATCTCAGTACTTTTGGCATTCTTTCACCAAAAATGAGGCTGAATTGATTGCATCTCGGTGGTCTTTTGTAAGAGCCATTGTGGAAATGTTCCTGACTCTCCTGAGTATTTGTCTTGTTAGCATCCTTTTCAGAGAGGTTGAAAATTGTCTACGTAACTCCCTTGTTTGCAGATATACTTTGAATAAGGCTTGTTTCTTTTAAGAAAGTGCAGAAATTAAATTCTCTAGCTTTCTTACAGAGGTCAACCACAGGGACTTTCTGTTTGCCATGTTTAATGCTCTTGTTTTATTTCCTTATTGACTAGAATAGCAGAGCCTTTTTATTTTCTCTGTTGTAGTCAAACCAGCAAATGCAGATATTCACGTACTTTGCGTTGTAGGGCAGTAAAACGAGGCAGATGGTGTCTCAATTCACTTTTTCCTGTATCTTAGATGTATGTGCTACGGCTCTATCAAACCTAGTGGAAAACATAGGCTTTGTGTTGCTCTATGTGAACATATATTGCTCATAATTTCATTACAGCCTAGCAATTTGAGGTCTTTACTGGGTTTCCTCTACCTGAAACACAGCTCTGTACTGATACACAAGTTCTCGTTGTGTTCGAGGTAGCGTAGTGCAAGTAGGTATGGCTATGTCACCACTAATATGTTGCCAGAATTAGAGATGTGATGGCATAAAGCTTTGGCCAACAACTGGAGTATGAATCTTTGTTTCTAGTCCCTGATTCTGTTTTCCTTGATTTCTTAACATTTCAATCTGATGAAATTGTTCTTCAGGTGGAAAGATGTTAATCTACTTTTTTCTATTCCCATTAGAACGTTAATCAGTTTTAACATAAGAACGGAACTAGAAATTACTCAATTCTTGAACATTGCCGTTGTAATAGCAAATGAATTGAAAGTGTCTGTTGGGCTACAAGCTGCTGGGAAGAGCGCAGCCAAGTTTCTTCAGATAGGAGGAAGAAGCCATTTCCAGTTAGGAAGGACAATCTTTATAATGTATGTTTAACTGCAAAAAGTGGTAAATTAGTTCAGAACGGTAAATGATAGAAGAGTTGATAACATTTTCTTCTCATCTTCTCCTTTCCTTAGGCTATGAACAATGAAAGTGGAAAAATGTCTTTTCATGTTTGACTTCAAATAGAGTTCTTTAAAAAGGTGGAGGGGTTTAAGTAAAATGAACATTGTTTGAACATCAGTAAGATGCTTCCCTTTACAAGTTGACGAAACACTTTCAAGTTACCTTCATGTTTGGCCTTTAACTTGAGTGCAGCATTTAGTTAAGTGATAGTGCCAGTCTGTGAAACCAGTGATTGGAAGGCGATGGGATCAATGTATGAATGTTTCAGAGAGGCTCTTCAGAATAGATGTGTCATGAAAACTTTTGACCAGCCTTTTTTTTAATGACTCACTCACAGAATTTACTGGCCATCAGCTAAATCACAAAAAGCATCGTTCACAAATGTTGAGATGTAGTGGTAAAAATGAAAAGCGGGCTAATTTCAATCTCAAAATTAATATTTAAAAAATTGAAAACCATTTTCTGGACTGCTGTACTTGGGCAATTCTTTTGCCTTTAGAGGCTTAGAAAGGTATAATTTGAAGACAGTGGAGTTGAACAGATCACATTACAGATGGAATTTAGATGCTAATTTTACCTGTGGGAGTGAAGCTGATAAAGAATGCAGATCGGTTTCTTAGGGACCTTTTTTTGTGAAACTGAAAATAATAAAAGCTGCAAAGTATATATCAGTCATCAGATATGGCTTTGAATTATATTCTAGGAGAATGTTGTGCAGATTTCTGGAGCCCCAATATGCTTTCTGTAGGTAATGTGCCATAGGTGAGATAAATTAACGTTTTCTCTCCTGCTTTCCTTTTTGTTTGGCGAGGGAAGTGAACTGCAACTTTCCTCTGTATGCTGTAGTGCAACAGTTTTGTTTAGCTGCCCCTTGAGAAGGTGCTCTGCTCATTCCTCCTACTCCTTTACTCTTCAGTTCATCTGTTTGAGAAAAGAGTTTTCCTGTATATTGGTAGCATTATGGAAGGAGAACACGAGAACATGATAGGTGGTTTTAATGGTGCTGCATCATCCGCACAATGTGGCAAACTCTGTTCTGGCCATAAGGAAGCCCCTTTCTCAAATAGACGCTTTTTGTAGTAAGCTTATTCTTCAAGTCTTTGCGAGGAGGGAAAAAAAAAAGAAAAAAAAAAAAAAGAAAACAGGGAAAGAAACTGGGGAAAAAGTGTTTCTTATAAGTTGTTTTTACTGTACCTTGAAGACACTGGGATGTAAATAATTCTATCTTTTTTTTTTCTGCTGTTCACTGAACTCTTTTATCCAAAGCAGAATCCACTTTGGATGCTTTCTACAAACAACAGCCAACCCAGAATTTCTTTGCTGGAAACTCTCTGAGCTTTACCTTTCCCAGTTTTTCTCTAGCTGAAATGTTCTTGTCTGGAGGAGCCTGAAGCACGGAGCTGTGCGTGTGAGTGCTGGGTTGTCAGACACCCATAACTTCGAGGAGTAGGTTGAGTATCTGGTAGAATTTGAACGTAAACCACCAGCTTCATTACTTGATGTACCTCATTTTAGCCCTTAAATGTTCAGTGGTACTGTGTCTGACTATGTTGTTAGAAACTGAAAAAACTATCTTATGTTGCTAGTTTCTCAGGGGAGTGTGGTTACATGGTGACTGATTTTTGTCTTCGTTTCTAGTTGCTGTGGATACAGCCCTTAAACAGATGGTAGTGTGCATATTGAAAACTTTCTGTTCTTTTTTTTCTCTCATGGATAATCCTGGAAAATGATGAACTTGTCACAAATGGAGAATTACTGAGCATCACCTCCAATGCACCTTTTGAGGCAGAAGAATAAAATGCATGCCATATATATTCATTCCCTCGAAGAATACCAGCTTGCTATTTTGTTACTGCTTTTAAAACTTTAGTTTCTTAGTTTTTTCTTTCCCACTCTTTTGTCTATCCTCTTTTCTAGTTTAAATAATTTATCCTATTTTTCTTTTTTTCCCATTATCTGATTTCTTCTTCCCCTTCATATCACTTTCACATTTCCATTCTCCGCTATGCTATTTTCCTCCCACATTTTCGTCATCTCTTCCCCTTCATCTCCATTGTTTCCCATACTTCGTGTTTGCTCCTGTACGAAATCCTTCGCTTTGGGGGAAGTTCTCTCCCGTCATGTCTCACCACCAGTAATCATTTACTGATGCATCATGAAGCTCATAGGATTTTAGGGATGGATGCTTCTTGCCTTTCTGTCGTTCAGACCAGATGTCGTTGAGGTCTGTGGGCAGTATTTTATCCTTTTGATACTGTAATATCAATGGACATTTTGGTCTTCCTCTCCTGACTTTTCGATTTCTTGATCTCTTTAATATCTCAGCATTTTTCTAAAGTTTATCTTGCTGTAACCCAAATGAAAGCCCTGGTGGGAAAAGGGAAGCAGCTGCTGCATCTGTGCACCAGTGTGGTAGCAGGGAGTCAGCTTGACTTTCACTTCCTATCGAGAAACTTGGAGGGAGGCTGGCAGATAACCAAATTGCAAATAGGTAAGGGAGGAGTCCATGCCTAGGTATTATTGACAACACTGTTGTCACTAAAGATGGATATGCGGAAGGTGGTGGAAAATTACGGAAAAGGTGGTCAGCACCTTCTGTTGGCAACTAAATACTTCTCCTTTGAGCCCTCATCCCTGTGCCCATTCGGGAGGGGTGGTGTATGGACCTCAGTCCCTTCATCTTGAAAAAATACTTTCTGCGTCCACAGAGCATTTATTCCTTCATTCCTACTGAGCATGTTCAAGACACCATATTGCCTGCTTCTTGATTTCTCTTGTTTCTTGGCTCAGAAAAGAGCTTCATCAGGTTGCTCCAGACTATGTGATAAGCCTACAGCCATATATGAAAATCTTCATTTCACTACCTCTTTTCTGCCCTATCCTCCACTTTAAGCTTATTTTGTCTTTTCCCTCCTGTCTTTTGTTCTTCTATTCCAGCTGCCGTTACTTTTCAGTGAGGCCAAACTCTCCTTTGAGTCATATCACACAGCATCTCTATATGAGATTCTACAGCTTGCAAAGACCAGACTTCTTCTATAACAATGTGACTTCCTCTAATTGTTCATTCGTTAGATGTCTTTCTCCTTGGACACTGGAGAGATACTCTGTGGGTAGGCACACTGAGTGTCTCTGTTGTTATGGGGAGTCTCATATCCTGAGAAACGTACAAGTTTCACATTTTGTCACCTAAGGACTGTGAGGCTAGATTGCTGATTTACCTTCTGGTTTTATCTAAGCGGTAAACTCCTGACCTTGGAAAAAAAATAGATTAATGGAGCAAAGACTTTCCTGGCACAAGAATTCTTCCTCAGGAATGTTATCCTCATACATGATGGTAGAAAAAAATCCCTCAGTGAATATACTCCCAGACAGTCCATTTCTGCTTTCTCAAAGAAGCGTAAGTAACCGGACCTGAGCATATTCTTTAGCTCTCCCACTGGCACTGAGAGATACCACTTTGACGAAGTCTTCTTGAATAACTTCACAAGTTTGAGTACCAACAACAAGTCCTTCAAACAGACAATTTTGAACCCTGAAGACCTTCTGCAACCTTTATACATTGCCGTGTCCATATAAACTCTTGCTCTCACAGCCAGGACGTTGGATGGAAGCAGCTTGTTCGTATTGTTCCACAGATGTATGTATCATTGTCAGGAAGGAATCTACCAGACTGCTTTACCTGAATAAACGGGTGAGATTTTCAGCCAAGTGTTACACAAAGTCTTTTTCTCTAATTAGGTTTCCGTTCCAACTAGTCTGTGTTACCTAAGGCTACTTTGGGATTTTGTGACATAATTGAATAGAAACTGCCTCTAGCAACCGTGCCATAAACTTCAAAGACAGCTACACATAGGTTACCAATAGGATAAAAAAGTTACTTGAGCTCAGATGCCCGAGATGTGTGTGTACAAGATTTGACATCTTATTTTTAAAGAATTCTGTTAACTAATAAGGGGTTTATGGGTTTATTTGAGCCCATGAATGAAGCATGTATGCTGCAGCAATAATCATTGTGGCTAAATTTAGACTCAGTATTCCTTCATTCTTCCCTTCCCTCTGCATGCTGATGTACATGTGTGCACACACCCCAAGCCTTTTTTGAAATCACAGATAGCTTCCATTTTTGTGGAGAAAACAGTATCTTCTCCTTCAGACCTCAGTGAGTCTTTAACTCATCCTTTGCTTTTCGGCATCCTTCTGGCATTTTCCAATCTTGATTATTCTCTATAATTGTTCAATAGTGTTTTCTTTGTGTTGAGAATAAGCCTGTTTTTGTTTCAAAAGGGGAGCTTTACTCTGAGAGGTTGTTAGGTATAAAAACTGCATATACTGCTGATGTTGCTATGTGTGAACTCTTTGGTCTTTTACAGTTTCATTTCAATAACATATTTGCAGCAGTTGATAACCCAATGCTATTTAGATATTTCTGTTTTCTTTTTCTGGATAAGTTTTTTCATGGATTCTAGGTGTGAAATTAAAAATGTTGAATTTCCAGGGTGCTGATCTGGGTAATGAACAGCTTGTGACTATTTCCACTACAGACAAACACTTTATTTTTCTGGCTTTTTCATGGAAATTGGCGATTCTACAAGCTGACAGACACTAGTAGTCCTACTAGAATAAGCTGACTGTTGTCACAGTCACAAGGCTAACTGTCTCTGACTCCTACTCCTTGGTAGCACCCCACTCACACATTAAACTATCATTTTTTTCTTGGACTGGAATTATGAAATTCTCTGTCTGGCTGTGTTCATGCTAGTACGTTGGAGAATCTGGTTTTGAGTTTTCTTTGTGCCCAGTGTTTGTTATCTCAGCTTGTCAAATCAAAAGAGTTTTGGAACTCTGATTTCTCACTTTTGTTTCGGCCTCTACTTGTTCCTTATTACTCTTTGAAAAGGTTTGTGCACAAGAGGTGAATGAAGGATTATCTGTCTAATCATCATGCTTTAATAACAGTTCACTGTCACCAGTCAACATCCAAAGAGCCATGTAGTAAGAATAAGAACTGTCTCTGTTTTGTGTAAAATGTCTAAAGTGGAGCTAACATTATTTCCTCAAGTACAGACTACGTGTTCGTGCTGGTGAACCTGCTTTCAGCATTCGGCGCGCTGGACACCCCCACCCTGATTATCTCACTCAGCAAGTGCTGAATGCCAAACATAAGAACAGCTCCAAATCCTCTCATTCCTTTAAAATTCAGCTGGTGATTATGATCGACAGCTTCACCTCTCATAAGGCACTCACTTATAAAGATTAATTTTTCATAATGGGAACTACGTTTTCAATATGTACCTGAGATTTCTGTGGGAAAAAGTGACAAGCCCCACTGCCAATAGTATGACATAGATGCATGTTTTCAACTGATGTAGCCATGACCATATCTGTGATGTCACAGCACCAGCAAGAGCCCAGTTTGGATGAAGAACAGCTGACACGAGCAAGGGAAGCCGGGAAGTTTGGAAAAGGAAGTGCTTTGAAAAGGTGGTTGATGACCTGTCTCTAGAAAAGATCCAAGTCCCCATTTATTATTGGAAATTAAGTCTGAGAATCCTGCTCAACCCTTCCCTAATGTTGGACGAATAACATCAGTTCTCAAAATGCCATCTTTCAACTTCTGCTCCATATGAAATATCTTTCTTTCTTCTTGGCATAGTGATCCATCACTTTCTGGCTGAATTACTGCGTCACAGCAGTAAGGAAAAGTGAATGTTACTGTGATGCACAGTTTGGTACAGAATAGGTATTTACCCTTGTTGTAACAGGTTAAACACATAGTCTGACTGTTTCAGTGTTCTGAGCTAACCACCAGTTTTTGGGAGTAGCTACACAGCTCTTCACTTACTGCCAATCAGTCGTGTGTCTGAGTCAAATAACGTCGTGTGTGACAAGCAGTGGTCTACAAGGCCAAGTGCTTGGCCATGCACGAGTGCGCAAGGAAGCGTCTGCAACTCTCTGCACCTCCCTTGAATGCAGTAGCAGAAGCAGCCATTCCCACCTCACCTCCAAGGAGCAGATGTGCCTGCCCGTTGGCATTTCTGGCTTCTGCTACTATGAAGGCATCGTGCCTGTGCTGAAATCCTTTCCATTGTCTCTCAGGCTGCTTCAGAGGCCAGATTAAGGTGCTCCTCCTGGATTTCAAAGGAAATAGCTGATCAGGCTTCAGAAAAGACCACATGTGGATTTCTGAACTTCTGTGACACATGAGCTCCTCTGGGACAATGCAGGCATCAAAGTTCAGGATGCAGCAACTAAGAGTTGGAGACAGAGCCTCTTGGCTAAAGAGACATGTCTGTAGGATAAATTTCCAGAGGAAATTGGAATATCATTAGAAATTGCTGGAGTGCTTTCCTTGGTGAAAAATTCTTTCCATCATTAAGAACGATGCTCAAAACACTAATACGGTTAGATTTTTACCCCCTTTCAAAAGAAGGAAGTTATTAAAGTAAAAAACAAACAAACAAAAACGACCAAAAAAATAGAATTTTTTCCTCACAAAAAGAGACAGGCTGGGCATTTGAAAAGGTCTACTAGAAATTTCACCATTGCCATTGATCTTTCTTATGCAGTGTTCAGCACAGCAGGTATCGTCATGTCATTCATGGCTATGCTTTTTCTTTGTTTATATCATCAGTATGTGTACTTTGGAGTCAATAATTTGTAGAAAAATTTATGTCTGAAAAGCAAATGAGTGTTTCTTGCTTTAGTACGTTTTTTAAAATGAAGCTTTATATGAAAGAAGTAAGATGACATCTATGTCTGTACCAAGTAATGGCTCCTATGCAGAGCAGCAAACTTTAAAAAATGTTACTTTAAAAGATGAAATGCAAAGCAATTTCCTTTTTTTTTTTTTCTTTTTTTTTTTTTCGCTGCGGTTGTTATGTTAAGAAAAGGTGAACAGGACAGATATCAGGAGGTGCTTCCTGTTTGTGCAAACAGATGGCGAGCTGGCATTAACCATATATAGGAGATAACATTATCAAAATATCTTAACCACATGCATCACTTTCAAGAGGACTTTTGTAAAGCATTTTCTTTCATTTCTAATTAAAATATGTTTTGTGATGTGACAGCTACTTAGCTGGATACTTGTTAATTGTCCATAAAACATTTTTAATTGTCAAGCTTTGGATAAGAAGTGCTTTTACAACATATGCCATGGCAGGTATGAGTATGGGAAACAGGTAGAGCTGCTTTTCAAAAAGAGAGGAAGGAGATTACGTGAAAAGAAATGGCAAGCTGGGGTTTTATCAGAGACATTTGCTAGCTCTAGATATCTCTTCCTTATTCTGTAGGAAAGGAGGATACTCCTTTCTTTGTAAACAGTATTGTCCCAGACACCATAAAAAAACCCCCAAACCCAAAACAAAAAAAGATATCAAGGATGTGACCTCATAAGGCACAACTTCAGTACGTAAAGCCCTGGCAGCTATCCAAGAATAAGTCATCGATATGGCATTTCCTTACAACCTTTTCTGCGATGAAGAGCTGCTGTTTTCCCATTCCCTGAGTCCAGTCCGTTCTTAAATCTCATTCTTTGGTCATCTAAACTTGTGACTGGTTTGTCGTCTTCCTGTAACAGAAGTTCCAACATCACCAGTGTTCTCCTAATCCACTTCTAGTAGTGATCTATCAGAGACCAATAAAA
Source organism: Platalea leucorodia (assembly GCF_965183815.1). Classification (NCBI taxonomy): domain Eukaryota; kingdom Metazoa; phylum Chordata; class Aves; order Pelecaniformes; family Threskiornithidae; genus Platalea; species Platalea leucorodia. The sequence goes on from NC_138824.1 coordinate 58,541,156, forward strand.
TGGTCTCCTTGGTATGTTTGTCTCCTATCACGCAGTAACAAAGAATTTACAATCAACTGATTCACCCAGTCTTTGCGCTGCTAAACCAAAGGAAACCGAATTTTTCTTAGTTAAAAAAATTACAACCTAGGAGTAAGGGAGGGGGAAAGGCTTATAGGCTTTCTTAGGTGTGTCCATCACCCTTCTAGTCAAGTAATTAACAAAGCATTCTTTTTGTCAAGTGTTTTTCCTGATGACATGTGGAAGACTATGTTGCGGACAGAAATAAGGGCCCAGACACCAATTTGTACAAAGTATTTTTATGAATAATAGTCTGTAGACTGAATTTTTCAGTGCTTGTCTCTCTCTAGTAGCGCAGCAGTCAGGACTTCCAAAACAGAGTTTCTGATTAATGCCATGAAAACAAGTATGACAGTTGGCAATGCAGACTAGAAGTTCTTCATAGCATCGCACTACAGGGACTGGGACCAGTGCATGCAAGTTGATGGGGACCTTCAGCCTCTTGACCACAGTGAGCTTGGTGCGGTTTTCACACCATAAGCAGAGAAGGCCTCCTCAAGCCTCTCATCCTGCAGCACAAAGCAAGCAATGGAGAAATTAAATATGTAAAAAAACCCCAACAATTCCTTTTGCTAGAGTAAATCTTGCAGCATTCACACAATTGGACGTGGAAAAATTGGACTAAGGAAGCAGACACGAACAAAAAAATCTTACCTTTGCATAGATAACGTGACAAGTGGCTACTGCCCAGAGCACTGATTGGGGGAAGGAGTTGGTTTGTGTCACGTCCCCAAGTGCACCAACAGGCTCTCTGTGCAGAGGGCCAGCTCTGCTATGGTACAGCTCTTCAGCCTTGGAGCAGACTGGTGTGAGAAAGAGCTGTGGTTAGAAATACCTGTGAGAAGCCTTGTTGGGGCCTCAGCCACTTTGACTGGGGGTTGCTTTTAAGTTCAGGTCCTTGCTGAGCTTTGTGGATACAGGTGTGCCAACCAGTGTATCTCCCTCCCTGCTCCTGACCCAGACTTGGCTTCTAGGCTTGATCTTACACCTGCCTGGTGATCTGGACTTTTGGCTGACCATGGTTACTGTCACTGGACCTGCTTTGCTCTTCTCACTTGGATCCTGTGGGAACACAGCACGTATCAGTGTGGCCTCTGCCTCTGCTTGCCTTGTTGTCACCCTTGGCTCTCAGCTTGCCTTTCCTCTCGGAGCAGCACCTGCACTTGCTGCTCCCCGACACCTAAGATTCAGGACAAAGGAAAATGTCACCTGAGATAGTCTCAGTGCAGGATATCCTGAGTCTGTCAGTTGTGGAAACTGGCTCTGGCTGTAAGAGGTTTAATGCATCCTCCTTATTTAGTCCTGAGTTATGTTTAGTCCCAGCCCCCAAGCCATTTAGTATTAAACTTAAGTCTTTTTACAACAGGCTGACAAACCAGAATCACAGAACTGCCTGGATTTCATTAAATGGATTAGACTGGCAAACACTTGTCACTGAAGGTGCTGCTCAGTAAAGGAGCTTGCATACTGAACCCTTGATCATCCTCACTGCTTAATTGTTAGCTCCCTTTCTGCCTCTGTTTTGGACCACTCCAGAGGGCTCTGTTATCTGAGACAAGGCTCCCGTGGAGAGTAAGGAGATGGGTGTGAGCTTATCTGTGCTGTTGGGTGCTGGTGCCAGGGTTCAAGTATATTGTGAAATGCCTAAATGTTGTTTGCTGATTCCCCAGTAGGGACTCTCAGATGTTTTAGAAGCATCATTTAAATAAATTCATCAGATTGGATATCTTCATAGGAAATCTTCCTGACTTCTCACAGAGTGTGTTAGCATGGTCAAAAACCACTGAATCATCATAAAATTACAAAGGGGAGGTCTACAAAATAATTTCTGTGAGGCAAGAGTGGAGTATTGGTCTGGAAATCTCCTTCTGCACGTTTTTTAACTGGAATTTGTGATATTTACTTAATTTAAGACATTTTTTGCTGTTTGCTTTGGGTCAAATTAAAATTCACAGATATTAATGTATTTCTGCTGTGATAGTTAACAGTTGTCTGAAAGTCTTTACACAGTCACCATCCACACTGGAAATCCATTGCCTTGATCTCCATCTTCCATAGATTGCTTCCTAATTTTTCTTTACCTTTGCTCTATGGGATTAGCCACAGTACCAGTCCCATAGTTTCTGCTTCAGTTCCCTGAATCTCTGCTCTTTCAAGCCTGACTTTGTGCATGTCCATCATGTAATTAGAGGCAAGTCTGTTAGGGGAAACAATTTTCTTCCAGTTAAGAAGCCTAATGTGCCTGGGTTTGGTGCAGTTTGTAAAGTAACACACAGATGAGAAGTGGACCATAATGTTGGGATTAATCCTAAACATCAATGTTCACGTACCATTAAGAGTTTCAGCCTTTAATACTTACTGTTGTTGTATGTTGGATATTCTTACCTCATTAATATGGTTAAGAACTGATAGGTTATGTTTGTCACAATTTCCAAAGGTAATTGAAATATTCTGAGGGCAGCTGAAAAAGATCTTTTCACAACTATTTTGATGTAATTTGTCTAGTCTGTTATTTCTGGGAAAGGGTTAGCAGTCTTCATGTGGAACTCTTCTGAATACATCAGTCCACATCTGTACTTTATCAAGATATCTGCTGTAAACCTTCAAAACTAAATAGTTACTTTTGTAAGGAATCTGCATTTTTTTATTGCAAGTAATGAATTCTGTGTACGTTAATTTAAAATGTATTGTAAGTTTAGGGTAAGGAAGTAGACAAGTCTCTTGTAGTGTTAGGTGACAGCGCACGGGACAGAGAGGACGCAGAACCAAACTGGAATAGGCAGCTCAGTGTTGAAGCTGAGGGCACAGCTGGAAACGTGCGTTTATTTCAGGCTTCAGATACACTGGGATACTGCTAAATTAATACATTCATTGTAGATTGTATATTTCATATACATTATTCTGTATGACTTCTGGTGCTTCAAAGGAACGTGTCATAGTCCTGTTGGCATTTTTCAGTTCACCAATTTAATGTGAATGACCCGTGGAAGTGTTATTTTCTCCTCCTCCAGTCTTCTGAAAAGAATAAAAACAGGCGAAGGCGCATTAGTGCAGTGTTCTTGCTGAACTATAGAGCTTAGTAGACTTTCAGAAATTCAAAGTTAATGAATTAAAACTCAACATAATTCTGAGTTAGGGGAAATTATAGATGGGGAAGTACAGGACATGTGATTTTCCAAGACCACGGAGTAGAACAGTGGTGTCAGTAGAAGGTCTGAGATCCCTCTCTGGGTTTAAACTACAAACCAATTCTTCTTTTTACTATGCTACGCTGTTTGGCTAATGCAAGGCTCATACAGAACCCTTCGGTTAAAACCTCAGGACTTATAAGCAAATGTTTTATACAGTGCGCAAAATAGAAATGTAGATACGTAATCATTTTTTAAATTCAAAATCACTAACAGTGGAAACTATGTCTTGAAAACGGGTGATGACTCCTAGCTATTGCACATCTTCGCAGGGAAAAGCGCACAGAAGCATGTAAGGGGCTGGAAGACTTCACAAGCTAGCGTTTTGAATCTCGCGACTCCTCAAATGCTTTTTTAAGCACGCTATTGCACTGCCCCCTGTGGTGTCTGGGCTGGCTGGGTCTCCTCTGGAGAGAAAGGAAGAAAACAAAGGAAAGGGCAGGAAAACTAAATAAACGATTTTTTTTCTTTTTTTTTTTTTTTTTGTCTAGGAGCAGGTTTAGTTGCTGCTGATCTGATTGAGCAGAGAGCATTTAATGCTCCAGGGGTACATAAAGGCAGGAAGAGCCTTTGCTGAGAGAGAAAAAAAAAAAAAACTCTTAAGAGGAAGGTCTTCTGAGAAACAACAGTATAGATCTAAAATAGAGCAACTAGAGGAAGGAAGTCCATGTCCTATATATACAGAAAGGGAGGGGGATCTTCTCCATAGTAACGGAGGGAGCAGGGGAGGAGGAAAAGGACAACGCAAACTGCAAAAGACATTTTAACAAATTGTATGGAAGAGAGAGATTTGAGGTTTGCTCTTCTTCCCTGCTTGCAGGGCCTGTGGTTTTGCTGTGATACAAAATCCCTTAAAAATGTTTGCTTAAGCTAATAAATGAGGATTAATTATTTCTGGACAATTATAATGCTTGTACTTTAGTATTCGCACTTTATATTCTAAACTTCTTATTATGACAAGACTTGAAGCTTGGTTGTTAAAAGAAAGTTTCAGTTCTGTGATTTACACAATACATACGTTAGTGCTGTATTTCTATTATTACTGTGTAGTTACAAAATGTTTTGGCACTGGAATACGGCCAGATTTTGCAAAATGTGGAAGTCAGGTGAGGTGGTCTGTGTGTCTGTAATGGTCGCATTGGTGTCACAGAAGTAATCGCTTGCATGGAAATCACAGGTATCCTGAAGGTTGGGCTTGTTCTGAGTACCCTGATGTGGTTTTGCTGATGCACTGATAATCCATTTTTGCCTTCCCCCCACACACACACTTATTTCTTGCACTCTTTTTCCCTGGCTAACTCCAGCAGCAGTCTTGCAACGCACTTTCAGGACCCGCTATTGCATCTCTTGCCAGGCAAAGCCCTATCGGTGAAGAGAGTGGTCCTTCAGCCTCAGAAATCTAGCACTGTAGTAAACCAGATCTTTCACAATGGATGTGAAACATCCTTTCCTCCTTCTGTTAGCACTCTTCCTTAATGCACAGTGATTACTTCTAATAACTAGTAAAGCAGTAACCAGTCCCAATTTTGACTTCGTAAGAGATGGCAGCAGTATTAGTTGTTTAAAATATTTTACTCTAACGTTTGCCTTTTGTATTATGTGGGATGGATCTTTTTGCTTAAAAATACCTGTAGTTCTTTTTGCAAAGACTGACAGCAGTGTCTGGTTTCAGGGTGGGATGATTAACTGGAATAGACTGTTTCCTCCTTTACGTCATAGACATAATGCGAATTATCAAGATCATCGCCCGACTGAACAAGACACACCTCCACCTACCGAGGTTTCTGAAGAGCAGGTAAACATTTTTCTATTTTAAAATGGCATTTAAAAACTGGTTAGGAATTACTTCTACTAATTCTTTATCATCTGTTGACACAGTTTCTTCAACGTTCTCTATAGCAGCACAAATTAGAATATCAGTTAACGGTCACAATACAGAGACAGCGAGTTGTCATTGCCATCCAAACCAGAGTTGCAAATCAACTTGGGCATTTCTGCTTTTATGTGTAACTGTCTTTTGTATTTAAAGATGAGAGAGTTTCACTAGTGGGGGCTCTTCAAATCTGATAAAATCAATGTTTCAGAGAAGGAAGAATGACAAAGAGATTTCATTATTTGTCTTGTAGATATGCAAGTTTTCCTTCACTGAGGTCTCCAGCTTAGGTTTCCAATTTAATCATGTAGTTTTTTGGAAGTAAGAATGTCATGCCAGCTGCGGACTGCAACACACACTTGGTCTGAAACTTGGATGTTTCCCTCCATAATGTCGTTGACTGATTTCACATCCTGATGTCACAAAGAAATTTGTGTCTTTTCTATGAAGCATAGATTTAGACTTACGGTATAGATTTAGACTTCTAGACTTCTGTTGATAGTTTTATTCTCAAAACAGAGGATGATTTACTAGGAGCTGTAAGAATTTAAGATTAGTCTTATTTCTGTATTCAGGATTTATTGCATGCAATCAAGTTCTCCAGGTTGTAGCCTGTCTGCAGTTAGCTGCATCGGCTGCTTGAGAGTCTAAGGTCTCTGCTACCCTTGAACAAGAGTAGGTTTCAAGGCTGAGTTTTTCTTTCCATTTTTCCTTTTTTTAGGGAGATAAATCAACGCTTGCTAGCACCATGCTGTCATTTCTAGTTAGTTTAAAATGAGCTTGTCCCAAACAGAAATCTTTGCTGTGATCTGATTTCCAGTTTTGATTCAATGTTAGATTATGTTCAAAATGTTCAAAATTTTAACTGCACTGATGGTTTTGACTGCAAACCTGCTGGGCTACATCCAAAAAGGCAAAAAAAACCCCAACCAACAAAAAAAAAAACAACAACAAAAAAAAAACAACCAAAGCAAAAAAAAAAAAACACACCAACACCAAAGAACACCTACTGAGACAAAACCCAGAAACTTAGTTTTGGCCAACCTGAAAGCCTGCTCAGTGCCGGGTATGGGATGGACCAAAAGATTCCCCTGGTTTGTTTATTTGTTTTATTGACAAATTCTGCTTATGGGAACTTTTATTGTTGGGCTGGAACTAATGAAATAGTTACTAGTCTGACTTATGCTGGATTCTTACCCAAAGCCTTTAAGCCCGGATTTATGAAAGCAATATACGCTTATATTTTATCATGCATTGAAGTTTTAGAGCTCACCTGATTGCTGTCATTTGCAATGCTGTCTAGTTGCCCTGCAAAGAAAAAAGTAATCTAAGCACCTTTGATTTCTCAGGACTGTGCTAGTAACTGCACAAGTTGTCTTAGAATGGCAGAAATGCAAGGTTTTCTTCAGGTCTTCATATTAAAATTTGCAAGCATTTGCAATGCGTTTGGTACAAAAATCTCTGCATGTCTTGTGGGTTTTTTAGCACCTTAAATTACCGTTACCAGTATATATCTCTGTTTCCTGGAGCTGGATTCAGTTCCTGCGGTTAAAATATACTCAGATGAAAAGAGCTTTTTGTTGTTACAATCTATTCCCTGTGATGCTCGCTGGATGTTTCTGTTAATGGGAACATTGCAATTCTATCCACCACTTCTTAAGGTTAGAATTCATGGCAAGTACGGTAAAAACCTTTCTCCTGAAATTTATTTCTGTGGTTAGCTTTTATTCCACTGCCTGCCCTTTTTCTCATAAACAACACAGTCTTAGATGAAAAATCAGACAGAGGAAACTTGAGAAAGTTACGGGTTATGAAATCCAGTTTGAAGTTATACTATTGTTGCAGAGGTGTCGAAAGTAACAATTCATTTCTCTCTCTACAAGAAGGCGAGAAACCGACATTGGGTTGTAAGGGGGGAAAAGAGGGAAATGCACAAAAATGATCAGTACCGTATTTGATATTGTGACAGCCAAGGTAGCCATTTTCAAGCATTTTGTAACGGTGTATTTAGATTAAGAAAAGGAGGACACCCCCCTCTCCAGGCATACTTGGCAGTAGTATATTTCTCAGTAAGCCGCCAAAGCAGAGAAGATTAAAAATACTGAAAGTTCTGGAAGTGTCTTAAGAGGAAGGGGAGGTTGCTTGTAATGGCACCTTTCTTTTAAAAGACATTTAAAATACTTTCAATACTGGTGCACACAGGTCTTGCACCCTGGGAAGGGTCCTCCCGAGATGTAAATGGCCTCTGCTGCCTTCTGCTCAGCTTCATTCTGCTGCCGCAGGGTCCGTACAAGCAGAGGAGGAGCAGCGGTAGCTCCCAGACAGCTCCTGTAGCCCAGACCTTCCAGGTTCAGGAGTCGTGGTGTCTGGTCACAGGCCGTTTGCAGCAGGATGGAGAGCGCTTTACGCTGCCAGTGGCTACAGTTAATTTTGGGTACCGCTCCCTGCGCCTCCCTGCTCTTGTTTTTGCCCTCTCTGGAAGATTGACTATGAAAGTGAATTAGTTATGTGATGACTTCCAGTTGTATGTAATTGAGAATTGTAGATGTTAAATGTGCTTCAGATTGGAATTTAACCATAAGTTAAATTTGGTTATACCTACGTTGCTTTTTACATGTGGTAATTTGAATATGTTGGCACAGAGCAAAAAGGTTAGGTGTCAAGTACGTGATATTGTAAAGAGGGTTGGTCAAGTGGTTATTGATTACCAAAATCACTGTCTTAATATGCCCTTTTCCAGGTAATGCTTCCATCAAACGTCATTGACTTATGCTGTTTTGAAAATATTTAGATTGTAGTTGTGTGTGGTGCCGTACTTTCTATTTTACTCTTTTTTCAAAACTGGACCGGCTAGGAAAACACAGGTGTGGCATTTTCAGCAAACAGTTGGTTTTGAATAAACTGTCAGAAAGCAGTCATCTCTGTCCGTGGCAATGTTTTCAAGCATGCTGTCGCAGATAGGTCTTTGTGATGGTGCATAGCCATGCTTGCTTAGTCTCTGGAAAGGTAAGCTTTTGAACAGCCTGATCAGTGGGAAAGTGATATCTGACACTGTTAACATGACCAATGCACACACACAGTGTGAATAAACCTCTGGTTTTAAAGCAGTGTTACGTTATTTCTTTTCCAGGTTGCACGACTTATGGAAATGGGATTTTCCAGGGGAGATGCTCTAGAAGCTCTGAGGGCTTCAAATAATGACTTAAATGTAGCCACTAATTTTCTACTGCAGCACTGATGGTTTTCTGTGTGAAGGAACTTTACGTGATGGGTTTGTAGACGTCTGAAAGAGGATCAAAGCCACCTGCTGGACAGACTCACAAAGGTCGTCCCCGCAAGAACATCAGAAAAGAGAAACTGGCTCCGCGTGACTGGTGATTCAAAGTGATGTTAATGAATGACGTGAACTGTTCCCAAGCCTTCAGATCACTTGGTTTCTAGTCTGGTTATCCTTTTCAAAGTAACTTTAGTTTCTACTTATTACTGGATATCACCTAAATTTATTTTTAAAATAAAGTAGGTGGGGTTTTTTCTTGTAAATCCTTGTTAGACATGTTATCAGGCTTAATGACTAGGAAAAGAAGCTCCAACCACCACAACAAGTAGATTTACCTGTCAAGAAAAATCGCATTTTCTTCATCTACCAGTCTAATTTCTCTACCTTACATGTACTTGATTTTTGATTACAGTAATAAGAGGTTTGAAGATCATTTCATTTTCAACTCAGTAAAGGGTTATGGGACTATTATGTCATTCTTCAGAAAGTTTTATTAATGCCTGTAATATTTTATTTCTTGAATTCCTTTTTAAATAAAAGTTGTCATTCAGCACATAATACACAGATAGGATGCGAGAAAATTCATGTGCATATTACAAGCTATGGTAAGTGACCACTGTAAATTTAAATTTTTACAAACTGAGTGATATTGCTAGTCAGATACAGGTCATTAAGATATTGGTGATACAGGTGAATCACATGACACAATAAGATGAGAACTGAAATGATCTGAATGACTTCCATGTCTAATTCAGACAGACTTCTGTAACAATGGATCTGTGCTCAGTGTCCTATGTGCTGGTTTCATTTTTTGAGCTGGCTACATACTGTCTTAAAAGAAAATGATAAAAAGCTAACTTTTCTATATATAGTTCTAGTTTTCTACTGTCAAAGATGTGGATGTCCCCGCATTTGCTGAATCCTCACTGTCTGAAGCAACTTACTGTTGATCACAGACTGGAATATTAACCTTAAGGGTGATTCAGGCTAACACAGGAGGTAACAGGACGCTAATGCCAAGGTAGTACAGTATTGGGTTTGAAGTTTAGATTGATAAATAAACTTACTTGGCTTGACTCTCAGAAGTGCTCAGTATTAGCACCTTAGGAGTTTCAGGAGGTGGGGTGGAGAGAGGTGAACATGTCTGTAAAACCAAGCTGAAGTAATACAAGATTCCAAACTGTGACTGCTTGAAACCAATTTACTCATGTATCTCAAGCATTTAATGTATGTTTCTGTATGTACTTTTGTTTGTACATTGTGTGTATGTATGTGTCTATTTATATACATACAGGCTTATTTAATACATACATACATTTTGAGTAAGGTATGGGTCATCAGAAGCATAACAAAGGCAATAGCAGGTGCAAAAGGGAGGAGGTGAAAGAATATGGGAGAGAGAAGGATGTTTTGAACATCCAAATGAACATGTGTGTGCCGAAGTACAGACCTGCGCAGTTTCAGCTGGCCTGGAAAATATACTGGGAAATTACAGGACAAGATTTAGGGAGATACCTTTCTCTTTTTTTTTTTTTCTTTTCTTTTCTTTTTTTTTTTTTTTTTTTAATTGACTGATAAAACTGAAAAAAGTCCTTCGGGCATACAAGTCCTTATCCAGAAATGACATCAAATTTGTGCAGCTTTCGGCACATGACATAATTTTTAATAAAGTCAATGTCCTGTATGTATTTTTTAGTATTTTCCAGTGGGTGAAATAAGGGTTTTTTTGGAATGACTGTGTGTTTTCCTGGGCTTTGATCAACCTCCTTCAGGGTTTGGCTTCCTGCTATGCTCACATTATTTAGGCAGGGTCTGCTTTCTAATTGAAAGGTTTTGTTCATGTGAAGCTTGAGTGGCTCTCTGTGTAGGCTAGGGATGTTTCTGTACCCAGAGAACTCTGGAAACCTGCTGTCCTGCAAAGGAAAGGGCAAATGTAAGAAAAAAAGCCCTACAATAATTTGTATATGTGAACTAGTTAAATGTTTTGAAACAAGTACAGGTTTTAATTTTTGGAACATACAGATTCTTCCTTCACAAATATTTTATCAAAAGTAGCAATAAAGACTAGTGAATTACTTCAGAAGTCAGATTTTGTCTGTAGGAAATAAAGGTCCACCTAGCCCAGGGTAAATTAAATATGACCTGTGCCCTCTCCGACATTGCCCTGCTCTAGGGAGAAGCACAGAGAGCATTTATTCCTTGGAACTTTAAAACATGTCAAGTGGCACCCGGGACATGTAAGTGGATATTCTCCAAGTCTAAATCCTTTCTTACTATTATCGATACAAGGGGTATCCAGATGTCCCTGTTGTTTGGAAAACCCCGTTTCGCTGGGCATTTCGCAGAACATGGTCAAACATAAGGGGTAAAATTCAGGTCTTGGTGATGTCAGCTGAAAATTCCCCTTGACATCTGTGAGAACAGTTTGTGCTCAAAATGCTTCCAGGGTTGTAATTTCCAATTAAAAAGAAAAAAAAAAAAAAAAAGAAAAAAAAAAAAAAAAGAAGTGGTAAAAGGAGGGGTCTCAGATGCCGTTGAACACAGTTCCTCTTTCATACAAGAACCATAGAGGAAAGATTCACAAGTTAGAGCTGGAAAACAACTCAGTTTCCATTTGATGGTGAAACTTTCATGGACCATTTCTGGGAATGTGAGGAGCATGTTCTTCAAAGCCTACACAGTGTTTGTCCGATACGGATACGGGTTTGAATATCTTATCGCACAGTTTCTATTTTCTTTGTGACCCAACAGTATTTTTTTAGGCGGCATGAGAATGCAGAATACGTTTCTACAGAGAGGATTTTAAGTCCCTGGGAAATTCACGCTGGTTCTAGTAAAGCCAAGATTTGTTATTTTGAAATAAAAGTAGTTGCTGCTGTTAAAATTTCTCTACTAGACTGGGAATGTTGTCTTTTGAGACAACATCGGAGTCATTTATTGGGGACTTTCCTAGACGGTTATGTGATACTTCGAAATACACCCACAGTGACGTTTGTATTTGTGGAAATCTGTCTTGATAAGCCGCTGGGTTCTCAAGCCTTAACTTTTTGCTAAGATGCAGAATGATTAGGCTCCGTACCTACCAAAGCCATTTTCCTCTCCCAAAACAAGCGTCAAAGGCTGCCTGCTGCCTCTGCGATCGAATGGGCCGTCACGGCGGGTCCATGCTCCGGCCTGTGCTGTCTAGCGCTTGGCGGTGCCTTTGTGAACACGCGATGGAGAAAAGGTCTCGTTATTTTTGTCTGAAACAAAAGGACAAGCGAGCAAAACACGTTGCAAGGTACTGGGCAAAGGGCAACGTTTTTGGCTCTCCCGTTTGTGTTTGTGTATGTGTATATATATATACACACACACACACACACACGCATATATGTGTATATGCATATATATGTGTGTATGCATATATATATACAGAGAATGAGTGAGAATATTTATGTATTGATTTATGTATTTGGTTTTTTCCAAAGGAGAGTTTTAAGAGGAAACAAGAAGTTAGCTGAGCTCACACGTGTTTGCTGGGGACTGTTTCCAAACCTGAGCGGTAGCATTGGAGAAAGCAGGAACTATAATGTACTTCAACAGGGGGTGAAAAATCCCAGGATCGTGGCTGAACGGAAAGCAGGATTTGGCCTTTTGACTGGAGATAAGTAGGGACCATAAATGTCATTTCCGATTAGCAAAGGAGAGGACTTGAGGGAGGTGGAACTGAGAAGAAACAGAGAGTGTAGAGAAAAGGAGCAAAGCAGAAGATAGACTGAAAAGACCTGCTGAGAGAAGGGGGGCGGGACGTCACGTTGCGCTTAGTTCAGTTTTGAAATAATTCACAGAGATTCTGGGTGGAAAATGCAAACGCACAATATTGCGGTTGATCTTGCACTGAAAATCCACTCTTTTTTCAGGGGTGTCCAATAGGGGTATCCTTCCATTTTGTTTGGTTGGTTTTGCATGAGATGGTACACGTAAGCAAGAGAGAAAACGGTACGATCCCAGCAACTCGGCAGTGAAGCAAACCCTGGAGCCACCACAGTCTGTGAGAAAGCAGATGTTTCTGGTCTCCAAAGCATGGTTAGTCCTGCCAACCCGACCCTTCTCCTGGCACCCCCTCCCGACTGCGGAGAGACCTGCTCCAGAGGGGACGCGGGTCCCACCGCTCGTCCCGCACGGGGTTATTTATAAATCCCCGTGCCACGAGAGCACACGACCTTCCAGGGGAAACAAGCGTGCTGCCTGAAGGAGGTGGATCGAGAGCTTGGGCTTGTCCCTCGCCGCTTCCGAGCCTTTGCTTTGCTTGCAGGGGGGAGAGGCGTGCGTGCAGCTCCGAGAAGCCAGCAGCTGCCCGCATCGCCTGGCCCAAGCAATCACACCGAGGCTTGGCAGTGAGCAGCTTTTATTTTAAGTAGATAATGTGCATTTTTACATGTCAATATTTTACTGGCTTACAAAGATGGAGGTCGCAAGATGCAATAGCTTCAATTCAGGGCGATTTCAAGGACAGGCTGAAGAGGCGCGTTGTACAGCCCGGGTAGTTTACTAACAGGTAACGTGTAACTGTAACCAGGAGCTGTTGTCCCCCAGCGCTCTCCTGGAAATGTATGCTTTTAGTGGAAAGCGTTAAAGTTTGGAACCGCTGTTAAGGGAAAAAGGCAGTGCTGTTGGAGCTCCGTGTGCTTGTTTGCCACCAAGACGGGGCTTGTCAGACGGGCAGGCCGGTCTGCAGAGACCCTGTCTGCTTTCTGCCCCGCATTCGGTTGCATGAGCTAATCGCCCTTTCGCAGAAGTTCAGGAGAAACCTGACGTACGCTGTGTTAGAGGGGTTTTGAGCTGCAAGGGTCACAGCGTGAGTTTGCTAAGGAAATCCCAGTTTGCACCACAAACGTATACGATGTGTACGACTGTACACGGGCACGGTAGTAGTGTGTGACCGCAAAAAGCGTACTCGCCGCCCTTAGATAAAAACGCGATTTTCCCTTCTTAGAAGGCGGCGTGGCACCAGGCTGCAGCCCGGGGTCCAGCACGAAGCACCGGCGCGCGGCGCGGCAATTAATAACGGCGCGGTAATTAATAACGGCGCGCGGCAGGCCTTGGGGGATGCCCGCGTGCCGGCCCGCGCCCGCCAGCCGCCTGGCAGCCACCCTCCTCGCCCAGCGCGCCGCCTTCCTACGCGGCGGCAGGCGCCGGGGGAGAGGGGGAAGCACCGGCTGCACCTATTTTTTAATTTAATTTTTGTTTGTGTTTTAGGTCTGTGGGCGGCATTGTTAACCCCGGCGAAAGGCTTCGGCTCCCTCTTTCGGCGGGAGGCGGCGTTGCCCCTCGCTGCCGCCGCCGCCCCCGGCGCCGGGCCGCAGCCCCGGGGGCGGCGGTGCTGCTGGGCGGCCCGGCCCGCGGGGCGAAGCGGGGAGGAGGCGGGAGCCGTGCGAGGGGCAGGCGGATGAACGAAGAAGCAGGCAAAGCATCGCTGTGCCTCTAGGCAAGGCGCTCTGCCCGGTTTCGCTTCAGTTTTAGTGAAATGCTCCGTTTTCAAGCAGCAGGGGAACACCCCCAGGTGGGCGAGCTGGTCCGGGCGATCGGGCATTCCTTAGGCAGTTCTGCTTTGCCCAGGCTCCTTCTGACCCGTTCTGCCCACGTCCCTTCCCTCTCTGTCCCTTGGCTGTCACCTGGGCTCCAGCCAGCCGGCCCCAGGCGGGTACTTCCAAAAGCAAAGGGCCCCAGGCCGGCGTCAGTGCAGAGGCGGGGGGCTGGAGCCCTCCTGCCTGCTGCCATTTTGCAGCACTACGCACAGCTCTTCGCCTATTTCCTTCTCCAAAGGCTCGTACCGGTGGCAAGGGGATGAAAGGTGGGAATACCTTTATTAGTAAAATACTTTGGAGAAAAATAGAGCCCAATAAAGAACAGATAAGGCTACGTGTATACTCCGCCTTTTCCTGAGAAGCCTTCGTCGCAGATTTGCCTTTGCCTCTACCATAGGCTTCAGCCTGGCAAAACGTCTCTGTGCCTTGGTCTCGAGAAGAGGGGCTGGCCACCGCTGCAGACCTGTGCTCCCGCGCTCACGCGGAGGCTCGCTGAGACCGATGGCTACGTACCGCCGTTCTCCTGGCGGCCCCCGCCACAGTCATACAGGAATTCGAGTTACAAAGATGACAGAGCCAAGCTCTTCTTCGCACGAGCAGGGGATGCTAGGGGCGATGGCCACCAGCTGGGGATGGGGAGGTTCAGACTGCACAGCAGGGGAAATGTTTTCATCCGGAGGGTGCTGCAGCATGGGAACCATCACAGGGAGTTTCCAGGCCTCGGCTAGACAAAGCCATGGCCGGCCTGGCGCCACGCCAGCCGTGGTACTCCTCTGAGTAGGCTCTTCGACGAGACAGAGGTCCCTTCCAGCCAATACTTCTTTGATAAATTAACAGGACGGAACTGTACGGCAACTACCAGCCTTGCCAGGATCCTTTAGGGTGTTCAGACCATCGATATCCTTATATTACTGCATACCAGCTCTCCCTTGTCCGTTGTAACATGCCTTTTAGGACACAGGCTCTCGTCCGGCCAGCACTGAGGTTACACCTGCTTTGAGGAGGGCACAGATAACTTTCTTAAAGGACCTGCTGGAGGTCCTTTCCCACCTGAATTATTTTAAGCATCCCTCTCAGCCTTCAGGATGCTAGTTACCCGTGCCATAAGTAAAACCATCATCATCCAAATGCTCGTTCATGTGCATTTAAATAATAAAGGGCTCCACCTGATGCTATTATTAACTTTCTAGACATAAAGAAAGGTTATTACCTTAAAGAATGATTTGTAATAATCAAGTGTCCGTTCACGAAACTTCTTCAGTTTCACTTTTCAGCAAAATAAAGATGTTTTTTTCTACTCTTCGTGTCTCTGTGCGTGTCTCTGTCCCTTCCAACCTCAAACATAAGACCAGCCATCCCAGGAACTGAGAAATCCCACGTGTGGTTTTTTATCGTAGTCCAGTGACTTCAGAAAAGAGCCGAGGACATCATTGCTCCTACCGACTTTCTCCTCATCGCACGGGCTCAAACGTCAACAGGAACCCGATGTCTTGGGGCTCCTCCTCTCGCTCTGGCGATCATCACGTGTAACCTGCCCTTTGCAAAGCTCTCGGACTTGTCGGGGTGCCGGGTTCAAGCAAAGGTCAATCAAGGTCACGTAAGGCCACCCTCAGTCCTTGTCCCCTTCTCCCCTTTCCTCTGCTCCCTTCAAGTTAAGGCTGGGTGGGAAGGTTTTCTCCGTGAGTGCCCTCAGGGTGGGTTTGCAGCCTTACAGCCGAGCTGTGAGCCATGCCAGCCCCGGCATCCCCTTCTGGCGGCGGGGCCCGGGGCCACCGCGGTGCCGTCAGCTGTGAGGAAGGGCACCCTGGGGAAGGAGCAGCCGCCTGAGCAGCAGGCACAGGCAGCGGCACTCCCAGGAGCTCTGCAAATTCACATCCTCGCCCCTCTTCCCTTGAAGAAGCAGCAGCTCCCACACACCCCATGCTTACTGCTCACCCCATGCGGCACCCGGGTGCAAGAGCGGGACGCGGGGCGGGGGGAGAGCAGAGCTGCTGTTTGTCGGTGCAGGGAAGGAGCTGTAGGCGACTTTCTGCATGGAAGTAACATCCCAGCCTGCTCCTGAAATACCCTGAGTCTGTGCACTCCACGCTGGCTACCCCGAGCCCCACGGGGATGCTGCCCCAGCGCGCCGGGGGCAGTGCAAGGAATGAGGACAGAGGCAGGGACAGCCACGGTGGCTACCAGCAGCCACTGGCCCCACTAAGGGATGCGGGACAGGCGTGGGAGGGTGGCATGGTGCCATGCTGGGAAACCCCCAGCTGTGTTTGCCAGCCAGAGTGGTTGCACAAGCTGCCTCCTCTGGGGCTGGGATGAAAACGGGCCTCTCCGTGCCGCAGGATGGCGGGTCCAGTGGTGCTGAGCGCGGAGCCAGGCGTGCGGAGCCAGGTAGGACTGTGTCCTGGGCGGGTTGGCTTTGCGAGAGCCCCCGGCTCCAGGCAGGGGAGCGATGAAGCCTGTCGGAGGTGCTGGTCCTGCTCTGCAGCCCAGCTCTGGCTCCTGCCGTCAGGGATGGTCCAAAAGCTGCAGGCCAGAGCGAAAGGAAGGGGGCTGCACCGCTAGACAGAGACGGAGCCGGGCGGCTGGCTGTTGCTGTTGCTCTCGGAGGGGGTCTTGGCAGTGGAGGAGGTGGCCATCGAGCCACTGTTCCTGAAGATGCGGAGCAGCCTCCGCTTGTAGCCCCGGAAGGCAAAGAAGTAGATGATGGGGTCGATGCAGCAGTTGAGGTTCATGAATGCCACAGTGACTTGCAGGGACATCTTGAAGGCTTGCTGCTCACGGCAGGACGGCTGATAGAGGATCTTCCTGACCATAAACTGGATGATGTTGAGGTGGTAGGGGCTGAAGCAGAGCAGGACGGCCAGCAGCACCACCAGGATGACGGTGAAGGCCCGGCGGTGGTGCCCGTTCTTCACTGTCAACGGGTTCTCCTTGGCCGTCTGGCAGAGCTTGAGGTTGATCCTCACGTAACACACCAAGATGACGCCCACGGGCAGGAAGAAGCCGAGCACGCAGGCCACCAGGAGCAGGTAGGGCAGCTTGGGAATCTCCTCGAAGTTGAAGTACTCCATGCACGTCAGCTTGTCCCCCATCTTCCGCGTCATGGGCCGCAGAAGCAGCGGCGCCGTCTGCAGGAACGCCAAGGACCAGGTGAGGACGCAGACGCCCCTGGCACGGCTCATCTTCCGGATCCTGCCAGGGTGCCTGGTGCGCACCACGGCGATGTAGCGGTCCACGCTTACACAGGTCATGAAGTAGATGCCCACGTAGGTGTTCATGTAGAAAATGAAGGCTGTGGCCCGGCAGAACCAGTCCCCAAAGGGCCAGTTGAACTCCAGGATGTAGTAGGCGATCCTGCCCGGCAATGCCAGGGTGAAGAGGGCATCGGAGAGGGCCAGGTTCACCAGGTAGAGGTCGGTGGAGTTGAGTTTCTTCTTCCTGCGCTGGAAGGTGATGCAGAGGGCCAGGATGTTCCCACAGGCGCCGAACACCAGCAGGGCGGTGTAGAAGAGGGAGAAGGTGACTTTGGCGGAGAAGTGGTGGTTGTGCACGTTGCAGCTGCTCTGGTTGCTGGAGGTGAGGTTGGCGGGTGGGAACACGGCCTCCGCAACAGCCATTTCCGCGGTGCCTCGCGAGCTCTTGCCCTCTCCCTTGGAATAAGAACAGACACGAAACTTGCAGCTTATCAATAACGGGAGCGGCACCCGTAGGGCCGGCCCTTGCCACGAAGCGAAGGCCTGTCCCCTGCTCCCTGCCACCCCCCTGGCAGCACACAGCTCGAGTCATTTGGAAAAACGCATCTCTTGTGATTTCGGTGAGAGCATCTCAACAAAGGCTGTGACTCATCGTCTTCTTGTCACCAGCTCCTCTTATTTTTGTTTTTTGCAAGCCCAATCAATACCAGAAAGGACAGGGGGGCTGGGAGGGGGAATCACCTGTCGCACAAACAAGGTCCCAAGCTCATCTGGTGGCAGCGATGTCATTTATTCATCACCGCGGGGGGAATGGGGAGCTTCACTGAGAAAATGCCCAGAAAGCCGTGGGGCTGGGGGCCGGCGGGCAGAGGTGACAAGGAGCACCTTTGCAGCCCTCGCGCTGGCACCAGAGCGGAAACAGAACCGAAGAAATTCAAAGAGAGGAAAAAAACCCCACTCTTCCCCCAAAATCCCGCGCCCCTTGCCCCTCCGAAGCGGGGAGCGAACACCCCAGCACCGAACCCCGGCGCCCCGCACGCCCTCCCGCCGCTCGCCCTGCTTTGCGCCGCGGCTCCGCGCCCTCCGCCGGGCCGGGGGCAGCGGGGACCCCCCCCGCAGCCCCCCCAAGCCCCCGGGCTGCGCGCCCCGTCCCGCCCGCGGGTCCCGCCGGGCCCCCGCCGCCCGCCCCGCCGCTCACCGCACGCTGCCGCCCTCGGGGCCGCCTCCCGCCGCCGGGCTCCGCTCCGCGGGACGGGACGGGACGGGACGGGACGGGACGGGACGGGACGGGGCGCCCCGGGCACCGCGCTGCCGCCCGCCCCCGACGGCGGGGACCCCCGCGGGGCTGAGATGCTCACAGGCGCGCTAACACGCACGAAAAAGAAATCGGGGGCTCCAACCTGGGAGCGGCGGTGCCTCCTCCTCTTCCCTCCTCCTCCTCCTCCTCCGCCTCCTCCTCCTCCCGCCGGTGCTGGGGGGGCGGCGGGCGCGGAGCCTCCCTGCCCGCGCCCGGCTCTCGGGCTCCCCGGCCGTGTGAGCGCCTCTCGGGATTCGCTCACGTTATAAAAGCACCGTGAGGTCTGGGGGGGGTTTTTTGTTGTTTTTTTTTCTTTCTTTCTTTCTTTCTTTTTTTCTCTTAGGGTTAGTAAAAATGTGTGTTCTTTCTGGGCGGTGTTTTTTTTTTTTTTCGGTGTGTGAGAGGCATTTTGCTGCAGCGGGGGTTATTCTCAGTAGTGGCTGCGCTGGAGAAGATAAATGACTGTACCTGCGCAGCAATCACTCCCGACATCTGAGCCGACTTTGGGTTTTACTCTGAAAATTTCTACAAGGATGCAAAATGCAACTGAACAATGAAAACAGCCTCAGCTCTGGTTCACGTGTGGTCCAGAGCGTTCACCCCGGGCTCATCTGTACGGCCACGGCACCGTGATCGGACCGTGGCACCTTGTCCGATAAAGTCGGGACAAATCTCCTGCGGCGCTTATTGTGCCCGCGGCCAGTGCAAGCCACGCTGTGCATGGCTCCCCGGGCTGCGGTGAAGCTCAGATTTGCCTTTCATAGGCACACAGAGAGACCTCCAAGCACGGCTCCTTGAGGCAGAGGCTAACCTGAGTGGCATGAGACGATTTGCCCTTAGCAGAAAATATTTTCCTCATTAGGATGATACATTGTGTGGTGAATGTAGGGCAAAGCCCCGCATCGCAGCCGGAGCTCTCGGGGCAGGCTCTGTCCCTGCAGGGTGCCGGGCAGTGGAGGGCTCTGATTTACCCCACGGCCCCACGCGCGGGTGGCCGGCACGGCCAGGGCATGGCCGGGGAGCCACCGCGAGCACAGCAGCCCTGACCACGGCACAGTGCTGCCAGAGATGGGGCAAGGGCTGCGGGCAACCAGCATGTCTTGCAGCGGGGAGGGAGTACTTTCCTCCCCAGCACTTCCCAAAATGTTTGCAGAAGCGCAGCCTGCCCCGTGGCCAGCAGGACGGCCTTCCCCACGGCGGCTACTTACTGGAGACCACTGGGGCTTTCAAATCCCAAGAGGATTTTATGCTCTTTTTAGTGGTTTTAGGGGTTTTTTTTATTGTTGGTGGTGATGATGATGTTTGTTTTCTTTTTCTTCCCCTCCCAAAAACTCCTAATAAACTAGGAAATTCCCATCATGGGACATTCAGGGTACTACTGAAAAATACTGAAGCCAAGAAATGTCAAGGTTAAGATTACAGTTAAGCTAAACTTAAGTTTCTCTCCGAGCTGCTAAAGCTCAACCAATTCTTTAATTGCATAATATTTATAATGTTTTACAACACAGTGGCATTAAACTCAGTACTAATCTATGTACTCATGTACGGTGAGTCATTTGTATAGAAATTACACAGTAAATGATATTGCCATGAATTACTACAAGTTGAAGGTACCTAGCAAGAGTAATAGTGAAAACTTGCTAACAACCATCTGTTAATGGAGATACTTTTGTCACTTGGGGGTTTATATCACATGAAGGGAAAGGTCTGCTAATGAGAGAATAACTGCTGAGTAAATTGTAAAAAATATTCCTTAGTAAGATGGGGATTTTCTACGTGCACATCTGTCAAGAGTTAAGCTAATCAAACTTGCGTGGGGCTCAAATGTTCTTGAGCTGTTTCATCATGATGATGAAAATACCCAATGGCTGTGACATTAGAGAAGTGTTATCCCTACAGAAATCCTGAGCCCATGCCAGCGAGAGGAATCAGGGCTATCCTTTCGCCTTCCTAATGCACTGCATGAAACACATCAGCGGCTGAGGTAAATACTGGTCACCCTGAAGGGAGGGGTCACTGTGGCACTGACGGTGGAAAAGCTGACGCCTTGCCCACGAAAGGCTCTCGTCTGCCCTCGTTACGCTCTCTCGCTTGAGAGTTTTATCTCCACAGATTAACACCATTGAGGAAATAAATCTGGGATGAAGCCGGGCAAAATGCCATCGCCTTCCAGCCAGGTGCCCGCACCGCATCGGGCTGGTCACCAGTGCCAGCGCTTGGCGATGACTGCCGGGGCGTTTTGCCATGCAAATTCGCACCCGGGACTTTCTCCATGCAGTCAAACACCCCCCGTACAATCCCTCCCGTCCCTCAGGCTCTGCACTCACACAAGCGCTAAAAGCGGAGCTGCAGATCCCAGAAGGGGACGTACGTGCGGATAGCCCAGCAGCGCCGGCCCCGCCGCCAACAGAAACCCTGGGGACAGGGTGCTTCTCGTGGGAGCCCATGGGAGCGGGAAGGCATCGCTCTGCCAAAGGGGGGCCTGGGTAAAGGAGGGTCTGGGGGGGCTCAGCCCCTGAGCAGAGGGTGAGGTCCTTCCCAGAGGACAGGCGCAGAGTGGGTCCTGCGGAGCCACAGGAGAGAGATGCCCCAAGTGGCACCACCAGCCTTGAAAACAGGCAGAGGAGCCCAAAGGTCCAAGTGACAACCGCGTCCAGGGACTTGGGAATAAGGAGGAGGGAAAACAACCCTCTCTGCCTGATTTTATTTTTCTTTTTGCAATGCAGAAGAAAGGAAGTGGGTTCTTCTTTTGTGCAAAACATGCTCCTGCCCTGCGTGCAGCAGGTGCTGTGCTACAGGAGTGCAACCCAGCTCCACCCGTTTGCACGGCTCCGGCGGCCCCACCAAGCCCAGTGATGCTGCACCACAGGCAACGGCCCCTTTCAGATGGGGGCACCCCCTTCCCAGCTGGTGGGACCCCTCTCCCTGCCTCTGCAACGCTGGGTTAGCTGAAAAGGGGCCCCCCTCAGGCAGCGTCGGGAAGCCCTGTCCACCCCAGTTTGCAGCCCCCTCATTTAAGAGAGATTGCCCTTTACTGAACCCAGCGGTTGGCTGAAACATGGTGTAGGATTTGGGGTGTGAAGTTCAACTTCAAAGCTGGGTCCAGGTTTTCTTCTGCTGTGTCTGTGTTTGCACAAAGCCACTTTTCCTTGGGCCCGGCAGGGAGCAAGCGAAGGGTCCTGCAGCCCGGGTGCCCATCCCAGGGTGAGCGGGAGCTGCTGTCCCAGGGTGGCCCTGCTGCCAGAGACCCGGCCAGGGTGCGGGGGACACCTCTGGGGGGAGTCCTGTGCAAACACTCAGCATGGAGGGTCTCTTTCCTGCGACGTGCATCATGGCCATTGGCCACAACACAACCCCAGCCGCGTCCCCGCCAGGCGGCTGCCCCGCGCTGCTTGCCTGGAGGTCTGTGCCGCCCTTCCCAGAGCCAGCAGTAGAGTATTTTGGGGTAGACACGTGCCTCTGAGTCACCGCAGCTCTCTCGCATCATCCTCAGAGAGGACATTGCGCTCTGCCGTCCCGTGAAGGCTCCCTGCAGCCCCATCTCCCTCCTGGAGGCCTTTGCACGGACGTTTCATCCCGGCTCAGCAGAAAAGCCAGCCCGCAGCTCCTCCAGGGTCAGGTCCTTCAGGCCATCAGCCATGAGCCCGGCCATGGCGGTGGGTGTGACCAGTGAGGAAAGCTTGCACAGAGCCCTCAGAGCCGCGCTAGGCAGGCGTTCACCCTGGCAGGTGCTGGGAGAGCTGGCACCGGGCTTGCTCCAGAGCTTCACCTTCGGGTGCAAAGCCACGCTCAGGGGTGCTGAGGCTGTTGTTTACACTTGGTGGGGTTTCCCAGAGTTGAGAGATGATTTGGAGCTGGACTTTCTGAAGGCAGAGCAGCATAACAAATGAGGTAACAGCCCCTTCACGGAGAGACGGCAGGAAGTTTGCGCCTCCTCTTTCCATTGTATCATCACCTCTCCCTCTTTCCTTTCCCCGTCGACTTCAGTTACCTTTTCTCTCTTCTAGTGCAAAACATTTTCAGGAAGCTTTGAGTTTAGACACAAAAATTTCAAATCCAGGTGCTTTTGGTTTCAGTGCAAGGGGCAGGGATTTTCCGCAGCTCAGCCCCTGGGTCTCAGGCCACCGCTAGTCATCTGGTGGTAGAGCAGAAATTAGGAGAACATCTGATTTGAGCATCCTCCTGTCCATTCAATAACAGCAGCTATGTGGGGAGGGCAATATTTGAGAGGCTTTACCTCAAGATGATGGGAAGTGTAGAGAAAGCAAAATCTGTACTGAGATTCCTACCAACTTGTGACAAAAATCTCAAGAAAATAATTACTGGGGGTTTGGTACACTTGAAACCTAATCTGGCCCTAAATCTAAATGGGGAACACTGAATAACAAAGCAGTTGAAATCTGCTTCTGCATGACATGACCTGATTTATTCTGCATGTGCAGCACCAGCTCTGGAAATGATGCCGCAGCACCAAGTCACAACACAGTCGAAGGAGCGGCACAGCTCGCTCCAGCGGGACACAACATGGACGCTCCGGGAGCTGCTTCCTTCCATGTCCCCTCGCCTTCAGTCCCAAAACGTGGGCACAAAGCCTCGCGCGTGGGCCACGTAACCGCCACCGTTTCCATGTGCCTATGGTTTCACGGAGCCTGGCTGCAGGGAGGGGGTAGCTGCGCAAACAGGGGCAACTCTTAGTCATGTAGGTCTGGGCACCTTGGCAGGAGAAATACCAATGAAATTCACATTATGAAATAACTTCCTCCAGCGAGCATGAAAGGCACTTGTTCCCACGCTGTGCTGTGACTTAGAGGCTCCATTTTGATTTTGCAGGAATGAGATGAAAGTTTTCTTGGTATCTGATTTCTGTGGTTAAAAACAATGTTTAAACACTTGTTAAAAAAAAAAAAAACAATCATAAGGCAAGTTTGGAGAACTGAGGTCCTATTTTTATCTGTTTTTTCTTATGCCAAGGCCACATATGCTGTATGTGCACACATGTTTATAACATGCAGCTACAGCATGAACAATAGCAACCGGTACAGAAGAGAGTGCTCGGGATGCAGAAATGAGTGTTCATGATAAAGTGCCAAAAATGTATCTTATTTCAGTCCGGATCTCCATGATCCTATAAAACAATTTCTTTTGACAGGCCACCTTCTTATCTTGTGAGACGTTAGTCTTTGGGTTTTTTTAAATCGCCATTTATTCTCCCCATTCAGTGTTTAGGCCATGTTACGACAAGGTTTGGGCCATGTTTAACACGTTCCAGATAAATCCTATGAGAAGTGAAAAAATTAGCACCCTCATGAGCATTTCTGTGGGGCACTCAGCACAGTGCAGCAATGTCTCACAGAATCACAGAACGATTGAGGCTGGAAGGGGCCTCTGGAGGTCACCTGGTCCAACCCCCCTGCTCAAGCAGGGCCACCCTGGTTGCCCGACACCAGTCCAGGCAGCTTTTGAGTATCTCCAAGGATGGAGACTCCACAACCTCGGGGCAACCTGTGCCAGTGCTCGGTCAGCCTCACAATAAAAAAGTGTTTCCCGATGTTCAGATGGCACCTCCTCTGTTTCAGTTTGTGCCCACGGCCTCTGGCCCTGTCACTGGGCACCACCGAGAAGAGCTTCTCTGCTCCAGGCTGAACAGTCCCAGCTCCCTCAGCCTCTCCTCATAGGAGAGTTACTCCAGTCCCTTCATCATCTTTGTGGCCTTTCACTGGACTCTTCCCCGTATGTCCATGTCTCTCTTGTACTGGGGAGCCCAGAGCTGGACGCAGTACTCCAGGTGCAGCCTCACCAGTGCTGAGTAGAAGAGAAGGACCTCCTCCCTTGACCTGCTGGCAATACTTTGCCTAATGCAGCCCAGGACACCATTAGCCCACTTTGCCGCAAGGGCACGTTGCTGGCTCGTGTTCAACTTCATGTCCACCAGAACCCCCAGGTCCTTTCCTGGCAAGCGGCTTTCCAGCTGGGTGGCCCCCAGCACGTTCTGGTGCCTGGGGTTGTTCCTCCCCAGGTGCAGGATTTTGCTCTTCCCCTCGTCGAACCGCATGAGGTTCCTGTCATCCCATTTCTCCAGCCTGTTTAGGTCCCTCTGGATGGCAGCACGACCCTCTGGCGTATCAGCCACTCCTCCCAGTTTGTTGTCATCAGCAAACTTGCTGAGGGTGCGCTCTGCCCCATCATCCAGGTCATTAATGAAGATGTTGAACAGGAGTGGACCCAGTGTTGACCCCTGAGCTGCACCGCTGGTTACTGGTCTCCAGCTAGGCTTTGAGCTGCTGATCACCACCCTCTGGGCCCAGCCATTCATCCAGTTTTCAACCCACCTCGGCGCCTCAGCATCCTCTGCTGATTTATCTACCCAGCACTCGCATGCAAGTAAGTGGGGTGCTCTCTGCTTTATTGTGGGAAAGGAAACCTCAAAGAAGTCACGGCGAACAGTGAATAGCTGGAGACCTTGACATCTGATTTTTTTTCAGAGCACTCCATTGTTGCTTGCTCAAAGCGTGGCTGTAAGCGACTGTAGTGCCAGCCCCAAGCACTCAGCACCTCGCATTTCCACCTCCCCAGCCCCAGATCCTGCAGAGTCCCGTGGAGAAGGGAGAAGGTGGGTCCAGCTCATTGTGGAATAAAAACCTCCCTTCATGAAAACCTTCCTTAATAAAAGCCTCCCTTACCAGCGGTGGTCAGAGCGAGCTCTAGCTTTTGTGGCTATCACCGCCTGGATCTGGTGTGGGCAGAGCAAAGAGAGCAATCCGTTCGCACCATGACAATGATTCACCCGCAGAGCGTTGCCCACGCGGCGCCGAGCACAGCACGGTCTTGGGGAGAAAGCAGTCGGTGATCACCCAGCAAAAGGCTGTCGCACACCCCTTCACGTGGTAGGCGTGTGCACGGGACCTGGGATGACTTCGTGCAGTTTTAATGTTGGCATCTCCTAATTTATAAGACTAGGAATGCTGCTTTAACGTGGCTTTTTTTGGCATTGCTCTTGTTACTTCCCTCCTCTTTTTATGCTGCTTAGGAGAGAAGGGAAGAGAAGGAAGATGTGGCACCTCAGAGAGCCATGATGCTCGCCTGTGCCAGACACCAGCACGGTCACAGCGCAGACCTCTGTGCCCTGCTGTGACACTCGCCATCTCTCTGGGCAGACAAGGAGCACCACGGGAAGGTTGTTTCACAGCTGCTCCCTAGACAGCAAGGGAAAGCAGAGGCGTGGGTGCACATCAGGTCCTGCTGGGATATGTGGTCGACTAATTACAGGCTTCCCTCCTGGAGCTGCCAGCATCTCCTTGGGTCCTGCCAGTGCCAGGTCCTCCCAGGGACCCCACCAGTCCCACTTGCAAGTGCTGTGCAGCAGCATATGGATGAGACCCTCGGGGAACTGGGGGCAAACACTAACATTTCTACTGAGCTGATATTTTGGGGGGACCTGCAACTTGGCCAGAGGATGTGGGAATTTCATGCAGCGAGCAAAAAGCCGATGGCCACATCCTTGTAAGCACATCCCTCTGTAATGGTTGGCTCCCTTGGGAAGCTAGCACATCTCTGCGAAACCACAGCATTATTTTTTCACATATGAAAAGGAATGTCTCTCTTGAATTTTACGTTCAGAAATTATTAAGCCATTTTTAGGTTAAATTTTCCAGCAGCGTGCACCCCGAGGCAGTCTTTCGGCAAAACGAGCCCCAACCCCAAACCATACCCACTTGGCCAAAGCTGTAAAGACCCAAAAGACATCGCACAATAGAAAGCGTTGGGGACGCGTAACCACAGCGAGCACTGCCAGCCCAGCCTCCCGCACTGCTCCCAAACCATGCCTGCTCCAGCCCAGGCTCAGGCCCTGCTCACGGCACCCGGGGGGCTCTCCCGGCGATGCGGCAGGGCATCCCACGGTATGGACCTAGGACATCCTTACGTGTGGCAAATGGAAGGGACTTTGCTATTTATAAACAGAATTGAAAGCCCAAGACACAAATGCGTGTGTACGTGCACGTGCATCTACACATATCTCCACGTACCAGAGGATTTCACAAGGAGCTGGGAATCTGGGAAAAGAGACCCAGCTTCCCCAGAGCTTCCCAGCTTCTGGGGCTGAACGATAAGTAGGGAGAAAGATCTCAGGGTGAATCCTCCATTTTGCTTTGTGGTTTCCCCCTGAAGGACCCTGTTCGCGCGCGTAAGATTTTGTTCAAGGCTGCGCAAAAAGTTGGCTGTTAGATAATAATGCCCTCGAAAAGGCTGGAAGTCCCTGGGGACAGGGAAGGGAGATGTTCTTGCATCCTCCAGTCGCACAGTGCAATTCTGGTGAGGGTCTGGGCGTCCTTCCCCAACAAAATGGCACCAAACCCCTGCGCAGGTCCTGCGTAGGGCCCGGCCCTGCCTTTCTCTGCAGCTCCCTTCGCTGGCAGAGCTTCTCCCCTGAAGTCCACTTGCGGTGGGCGACGTGCTTCGCCGAACCCTCCGCAACTTCTGCTCCTTCTCTCTTTGCCGTGTGGCAGCTCTGTGCGTCTACATAAGAAAATGTGCTGCTTAAACCAGATTGCCTTACCCCAAACATTTAATCAGATTGCATTTTGGTGATTCTTTAAATGTCTGGATTATATTGAAGGATTTGTTTTGCAGTCAGCAAATTTTACCTTTTAGGGGTTACAAGTAAGACCAGACAGATACATCTTACAGTCAGCAAATTTTACCTTTTAGGGGTTACAAGTAAGACCAGACAGATACATCTTAAACGAAACCACCTTAAATGTGCATAGTCTTCAGGGTTTGTTGGCTAAATATTGTTTTAATGTGTTTATTACATGCCTTTGCTTCTCCACTCTTGTCTCCTGAGTCCAAGTTGCGGTTGCTCTCCTCCCTTCCACGCCTGGGAATATAGTTACCAAATTATTTCTTCATAGGGGAAATTTTGCTTCCTGGGGTTTCACTCACTTTTAACATGCTCATGGAGACTGCAACATTTTAGCTGCTAGTGCTTATTGAAAACACTTGAGTCTCAGGGCTCTAATGTAGCTGCGTTTGATGCTTAATGCTTTGAATGATTTGTGATCGTGAAGGGTTTGGTCTGACAGCGTAATTGTGAGTGGAGAGACTTCTGAGCACTCCATAAAAACTAGGAAAAAAAATGGTACAAGCTTTTGCATCTTTGGGGAAGTTTTCCACGTACATGGTAGATCCAGAAAATGGACCTCAAAATGAAGCTTTTTTTGGAAAAAGCGGAATTGCATGTTACCATAAGGGAAGATCCTTCCAAGAAACAACAAAACCCCTCCATACACATAAACATAGAGCCTGCTCAGCATCACATCGAGCCACCCAAAAAAGCCACGAGCCACATCTTCACCAGGCCAGCAGATGCCCCTGCCCAGCTTCAGCAGGGGGGGGAAGAAAATCAGCTTTTAACACCCCAAGTGAGAGGGCTGGCCAGGGCTTGCTCCAAGCCCCTTCTTACCGGGAAGGCTTTGCACAAGCGGGAAGCGCCAAGGCTGCCAACACTTGCAAGGCGGTGACCGGCGGAGGCAGGGATAATTCCCTCCCGTCTGCCGCCACAGGTACCCGCTGCTCGCCACCCCAGCGTCGGCACAGATTTTACCTCTGCCATGAGATGCGGAGGAATGATTTGCATCTCAGAGATAGGGATCAGAGACAGGGAATGAGGTGGTCTAGTTTACTTCCTTTACAAATCACAGCTGTATGGTTTAGCATCACGGAGTCAGAAATCTTAAAGCAGGACGTTGCCTGTGAGCCACGTTGGAAACTTTTAGAGGCTGTTAAAATAATGAATTTGTTGTGCAGTGAGTATTTTGCTTGTGACAAAATACCATGTGGCTTAGCGTGTTGTCGAAGCGAGTTTCTGATTTTTTTTTTTTTGGTTTGGCTCTCCGCCAGCGTTAATTGTCTGCAGCAACCCATGCAGTTCGGAGCTGTTAAAATGTGTAATCTCGAAACGTGCAGTCAGAGAGAAGCGTTTTGTTCTTCACAGCCCCTGATCAGAGTCTGACCTCAAAGTTGTCTAAAATCCCGATTGCTTCGAAATAATTTTCAAATGCAGGAACAGGTCTCCATCCTTACACGGCTATTACAGCATGCTGCTGGTTCTTCAGTACCACCACCGATAGCGCGCGTGGGTATCACATCATAGTCCGCTGGCGGCCCTCAAGCGAGCAGGAATTTAGCTCCCTTGCTAAACGTGTCCTTCATCACCGGCTGCCTATACCCACGCGCGTGTCCCTGCTTAGGAGGGGATGTGGCCGCTCTGGTTGCAAATGGTCGGTGTCAGAATGAGTCGAAGCTTGGCTGATAGAAAATGGGAATAATGAAGAATATTTTTGAAAGGACAAGAAACAAAGGGTATTTTTTTTCAAGAGCTGAGGGAAATTTGAGGGAGGCTAGTAATTTCCCACCTCTCCAGCATCGTAGTCATCTGATGAATTCAGTTGGCCTTAACTATTGATGACTAGACACACAATTTCACATGAGATGACCTGTTTGCTATGGACTTATTAGCATTTTTTCTAAAAAAAATGCAATCAAGTAGTCTGGGACAATAGAGTCATCGTCCTAATCTGATTTAAATTCTAGCTCCTAAGAAGAGTAAAACTAGTATTTACTAGAAATGAAGACAGGGTAGTTTCAATAGTTAAGACTTCGATACTCCTCCGAAGGTGTAGATAAGGATACGCACAGTCTCCCCACCCACACTTGGTTCACAAATTAATAGCCTGGCTATGGCTGGCAGACCGAATGCCTCTCGCTGTGAAAAAGCAGTTTCTGCCTTCAGCTCTTTCTGATAACAGGGAACACAAGGTCTGGCCACCGCCACGCCATCCCGGCCACCACTGCCAGCGGGACACCCATGGGCGGCCGGTCCCAGCACCCTCCCAAAGGAGCCCGGGGCTCGGAGCAGGAGCCTCCCGCTGCTTCCCACCACCCAGCTCCCACCGCCTCGCCACGTGTCGCTGGTCAGAGCCGTGTTTTGCTTACAGGCTCCATATGAACGGGCGACCCAGCAAACCCTCTGTGTCAGACCTGCTGACAAGGGTGGGCATTTGCCTGCTGGCTTCATGCTGCTGGGTCAGGCTCCTGCACCAAAATCTTTCTTAATTTCAATGCTTGCATTTTTCTTATTGCACAGGCAGTTGTTCCCAATATTTGTTTTGCACAGCTGATCTGTCAGTTAAAAAATATAAACACTTTTTCTGGCCCTCTGTGTGTTGATGATGTGATTAATGTTTGTCATTGGGTGCAGACTGGGGTGAGGATGGCGCTGAAGGTGGTTTCATACTCAGAAGCACCTTTTTTTCTTGAGATGTGAACATCTTCATCCTACTCTCTGAGGTAGAGCATATCTGTGGACTCCCCACAGCTGCCTGGGTCCAAGGGCTTGTGCACCGTCACATGCAGTTCTTGTGAAAGGAGAAGGTCTTCTAAAATGTACCAAGCTCGACAGGGAAAAGGTGCTTACCACTTGGATGACCAAGCTTTTCATCAGAAACCAGTCTGAGGTAAAAGAAATGCACCGCATTGGGGCCCTTCGGCAAGGTCTACTGAGCAAATGCTAATTAGATTCAAATTCACGCACAGGGTGTGGGCTTTTGTGGGAAGAAATATCCCTGAGCGGAGAGACCATGCTCTCCGCAGGGCAAGCAGCAACCGGGTCCGGAGGGGGGAGGTTAAATGGACATCCCCTGAGCCACCCAGCTCAAGAGGCAGCAAAGCACACCCTTAGACCAATCTAAAAGCTTGCTTAAAGATCGTTTCCTCCAAGGAACCATTTGTTAACTTGCCTCTGTGCTGCCAGATGCCGTGCCTCTGTGCTGCCAGATGCGACGTGCTGCCCACCGGCGAGGAGCAGGGTGACACGGAGCAATGCTGCAGTGGGGTGGGATGGCCGCACCGGAGGAAGGGAGCATGCCAAGGTGCAAACCCACTCCTCACCAGCCGCATTGAACTTTCTTTGCACTCCTGAGCACACAGGGTGTCTGCGGGGCCTCAGCGCTCAGCCCTGAGTGGGGGTGACATGTTAACACCTCTGGGGCTTTCAGGAGGAGCGGGAAGGGACCATGGACCCACCAAAGCCACGGTGATGCTGGTCCCATTATAAGATGATCCAGTGTTTATAGAGGGCAAGTCACCTTGCTGTCGCTCCTGTGTGTACATCGTGTGGCCGGGAAGAAGCGTTGAGCGACTTTTGAGTTTCTGATGGCGGGCATTTCTCTAAGCTTGAGCTGAGGAGGGTGGGGCAGAGCTGTCAGCAGGTCCTGGTGCAGATTCACAGAGGTGGTGGAGGGAGGAAGTGGTTGCTCTCACCTCCGGATGATCTGCTGCTGCACACCGATTGCAAAGCCGTGTACGAGGCCCACAACAGAGCTTGCCCTGCGTAGGCAAGGAGGGATGGGGAGTTAGTGGAAAAACCATTTAAGGGAAGAAAAGCAATTTTCGTAAGGGGGGAAAAAAAGCCATCCCACATCACCTGTGGGTTTGAGACAAGTTGGCGCGGCCCCGCTCGGTGCAGATCAAGCATGGTGAAGGTCAGCTCAGGAACTTCTCCACACAGCAGCCATTGGCCCTGGGACCAAGGGGGCTGCCGAGGGGACGGGGAGCTGGCCTGGGTGGCGGGGGGCCTCCTTGCCCTGTGGGGAAGATGTTGATGGGACAGGGACGCATGGGGCTGGCTCCACGCCCCAGGGTGCCCAGGTGGACTGATGAGGCTGAGTACATCAGCCCATGTTGGCCAAGGGACTTGGTTTTGCCCGGGGGTCTGGTCTTGCGTGAGAGGGCCAACGGGGTGCTGGAGGGAAGCGGGTAGGTGTGCAGGAGAAGGAGACGATTTCCTTCTCTTTCTGCGCCCATCCAGAGCAGGGAGGGGGCACGGAGGGGAACAGGGGTACTGGGCCCCAACCCACGTCCGCTCCGTAGTCAGGGACGCCAAAGAAATGTTGATGTACAGCAAGAAATTAGGAAAAGGGAGAGACAGCAAAAATAGATCTT
This sequence comes from Platalea leucorodia, assembly GCF_965183815.1. Classification (NCBI taxonomy): domain Eukaryota; kingdom Metazoa; phylum Chordata; class Aves; order Pelecaniformes; family Threskiornithidae; genus Platalea; species Platalea leucorodia. The sequence goes on from NC_138824.1 coordinate 58,572,608, forward strand.
AATCCTCAGATGCTATTTTTAGGATACCTAGAGGGGAAATCTGCCGCTCCCCACCATCCCTTGGAAGCAGGCTTACCTTCCCATACACAGGAGAGATGTCAGCTTGGGATTACACACTAGCAGTGATTAAGTACTGCATTAATTGCCACTTACTAAAAGAATTAGATTTTTTAATAGGCAAGATGATAGGGAAAAATATATGCACAAAATGCCTACCACAAATTACGGGTAACTGTGCCTGTGCGCCTGGATGCGAAAAGTCGAGAGCCGGAGCTCATCGTGCTTCAACACTCGTTTCCTTCGCTCGCAGAGGCGAAGGGCAGCGGCCTTCAGCAGCTTTTTGGGGTTCATGCCTGGAAATGGAGGGGGCCGGCGGGGAGAATCGGCTCCCCGGTGCCACTAGAGGTCACCGTCTCAACGAGGGACCGGCCCCGAGGCACCGGTGGCGGCACCGGCGGCACCGGTAGCGGCACCGGCGGCGCGGGGGTACAGGCAGCGCGGGGGTACGGGCAGCGCGGGGGTACGGGCAACCCCTGACGAACATGGGTTTTCACTCGTGTTTGCACGCAGGGATGTTAACGAGCAAGCACCTGTGTCCGGCCTTTGCAAAAGCTCTGGGAAAGGTTTGTTGAACCGAAAGGTGTTAAAATAACTTCTTATTAATATAAAGGAGGGAGGGGAAAATCAAAAGTTTGTGCTTTGAGAGAGAGGACTTCTTAAGGCACTTTGCTATTCTTGATACGCTACTACTAGCCATTAGTATAATAATTAAATATTTTAATAAAATCTAATTCTACTTACCTGGTCAGAGAATTTAAAAGCATTCAGATGAAAAATGCATTTTTTTTGAGCTTCTGAAACTCAAGGTGGCTTTTGAAGGACACCTTCCACAGCGTCCTATGCAAAACCTTCCCTGCCACAGCGCTTGGAAGCTGGTTTTTTTCTCGCACCTCCGTCAAACGCATCTTCACATTTCCTTACCTGCACCCGACAGCAAGGGGGAGAGCAGAAACGAGGTCTCGGCCTCAGTGGGGCTCTACAGAGAGCCGCTGCGCTGAAATCTCCCCTTTAAAATCTTTGCCCCTTATTGTGTACGAATTAAAGACATCGAAGTAAGAGAGGTGTTAAACTTGCCCAAGGGAAACACCTACAATCAGGCAGTTGTTTATCTTTCTCCCAGAGCTTCCCCCATCTCCTTCGTTGGATGCTTTCACTCATGCCTGAAGTTCAGGCCTCAGCTTCTTTGGGGATGGAGGGCTCTCATTTACATGCCTCAAACGTTTCTGGGTAGGGTAAAATTTAAAAGTAAGTAACCATCATGGTTTTAGCCAGGTTTCGCTTTGAATCACTGGCTTACCTCAAAGCAAAACTGAGAAGAAGCCTTGGGCTAACTCTCATGATCTTACACCTTGGACGATCGCACATCTTCACTTATTGTTAGAGTGAAATTATTCAGAGCCGATGCCGGCAGCTATCGCTCCCGTTAGAAACCAGATGAAACACCCTCAATACCAGCGGTGAAACCGAGAGCAGGATTTGTTTTTAGTGGCTACCCCCATATTTAGCTGGCGGAAATGCTGGTAGCAATCACCACCACCATCGAGCAAACCCACTCTCACTTTCCACACCGGCACCCTCTGCCGAGCCGCCGATCTCGTGACGCCGCTTCTTGGGGAAGACCCAGACCTAAAGCCCTGTGGGAGACTGGGAAATGCCACACGGGGAGGAGGATGGGGGGAGTTTTGGCTGGTGAATGGCGATGGGTATACGGCACCAGGGAGCAAAACCCGGTCGATGTGGCATGGCCGAGGCTGGCATCCAAAACGCTTTTCCCCCTGAAAGCCAAGCTACTGTGGGGATGTGAGGGGGTCACCCTCAGGAGCTCTTGCCCTGAAATTTCCTGTAGAAAAATGCATTTTTCTCATGCTGCAAAGGCTTGGCAGCCCTGTTCTGTCTCAATGTTGTCACCGCATGTGGATACCATAACGCTGGCAGGCAGGTTCAGGACAAGCAAATCCTTCCCCTTTGCAGCTCGTAAAACAGCACTGCTTCTTTTATCACACCTCAAAGGCCCCAACTGTTTTATTTTACAAATTAGTCTCACTTGCACTAGGGAAAGTTTAATGCACCTGGAGGACCAGGTAGTCACTGAGCTCCCAGTTGCAGCCACTCTCAGCTGCCAGGGCTTGCAGGAGGAGATGGAGGAGGAGGTCCAGGGCCCTGCAGCGCAGGAGACTCGGCCAGGAGGACATCACTGTACAGAGTATTTCTGGACCCTTGTGTCCCCCCACTCTCCCAGTCTGAATCCAGGGGGCCAGCAGGTGTTTCCATGTCCCCAAAGTGTTATCCCCAGCTTTGCAGGCACATCATAACAACCTGTGTTTGTACAGGCAGTCCCAAGGACTTCTGCAGCCATCCAGCTGCCCGGCACCTCCTGGGTCATGGTGGGAAGTGAGGGAGTGAACATTGCTTCCTGGTAAACAAAAAGGCACTGGTGTACGCGCTCCGGTTTAATTTCTTGTCAGAGATAGTCCAGGGCCAGGTGTGGGGGCTAGGAGGAGGAAAGATGCCAACAGGAGCAAGCACAACACCCCGGGGGCAGCGGTACCCTGATTTCTGGAGGACACCCGTGGGTGTTACAGCATTTAAAGGTGTCTTCTGGCATTAGGGCCCACGTGGTGTGGGAGAGCCCCAGACCTCACGACCAGAGTCAGCGCTGATGCCCGTCCCAAGGCGCAGAGGAGGAGATCTTCTCGGCAGGTGGGGAACACAAAGCCAAGGGAGGTGAAGTCTCAGCTGGAGCGGGTGCCACCTCAAGCGTGGGACCGCACTTTCCTCCCCTTGTACGGAAATCTCCTACAGACGCTGTGGAGAATCAATAAGAAAATCTTTATAATAAACACTGCAGTTCATCAGACTGAAATTATCAAAAGCCAGTGCAGCTTTACTGCGGTTTGTGTCCATTTAATAAAATCTGCTTTTCATCTCCTTCTGAAGGCACGTGACCCCAGTGATTGAAAGCAGGCCAGGAGAAGCCTGAATGAAAAACCCACCGTAGGTATGGGACAAACTCCAGTACAGGCAAGTTAGGTGCTGATTAGAGACCATAAACACTTGAATAGAAATAACAGGGCAAGCCAAGGTGCTGGAAAAGGCTCCTATGCTCGTAGGAGCCATAGGAGAAGGTGAACTGCAAACTGATACAAGGCTCCATCCAGCACCAGATGGCCATAGCAGGCTCCTTCACATACCGCTTGATATAGAAGGAGGTCTGGGGACTGGTTCTTAGGAAACAAGCAAGGCTCTCCATGCATTTCAGCTTTGTACCACTCCCGACTGCTCTGTTGACAACTGGTGTGGCGATATCAAAGCAAGGCAGAGACAAGAAGACGGCCCAGATCCTTGGTTTTGTTATTCAGGCGTTAAATGGAAATCTGGAAGCCCTACTTGTACCCAGGAAGCAGGGGCTTTCGAGAAACTTTCAAATGACAAGCCTAGTTAGAGAAAATGCATATAGTAAGATGATTCTGGACATCCAAGATAAAAAATGGTTCCCACATGTGCTGTCTTTATAGATTACATACCAAATCCAAGAAATAAAAGTGATGGATCCATATTCTTTTTTAATTTGGTGATCAAAAGGTCAGGTTTTACTGGTGTTACCAATGGCATGTTGGGAAAGGGCTGCTAGTAAGATCTGTTCCAGCCTTGCTTAACTTTTGATAAGAGTTAGCAAACAATGTTGATTGATAGAATTCAATTAATTAGAGACAGGTTTTAAGGATTACAGACTTACCTTTAACAGGGAAGTTAATCCTAGTTAACGCCTTAATTGATCTCAAAAATAAAAGGTCAGAAAGAAACAAAAGCTCCTCCCAGAGATCCCCCAAACACTTTAAATTCTTCTACTTGCAGAGATGTAAATGGCTTCAGCATTTAGGGCTTTGGAATTTACTCAGGAAAATTAAATTTATGACATTTTGACAGATTGTGGATATTTTGAATATAAAAGTATGACACAAACGTTTCTTGAATGAAATCATTGTGTTTGTGCGGGTGAGATTCAGGATCTCTGGATTCACCCACCTACACTGAGATGTCTGCAAAGCAGGTGTCTTCACGTGAGAAAAAAATTTCAACTGTAATATTGAGACCCAGCCAGTGGAGCTGAGGAAAGACAAACCTCTGGAATTTCAGGTGGAGAAAAAAGTAGGGAAAAGTTACAGTCTGGTAGCCTGGACAGTGAATTTTAAAAAAGCACAACTCCATTTGCTGATATTTCTCAGATTTGGGACATAATCCTGCTCTGATTTAAGTCAACGGGAGTTTTGCTATTGACTTCAGAGGGACGAGAATCAAGCACTTTGTCTGCTCCAGACGTGACTGTTTTATTTGGAAATATAACTTTTTAAAACACACACTTTTCTCTTAAAATGCTACAAAGTAGAGCAAGTAATTACATTAGGCTCTACCTGAAGCTCCAGAGAATTAATACAAAGGCTGCTTGGCTCTTGCCAGCTTTCACTATTACAATTTTACTAGCACCATATGCAGCACTACCTTACCTGCTTGTTCCACTTAGTGAACTCGTTGGGGGTTTTTTGTGGGTTTGGTTTTCTTTTTTTTCAAAGAAGCACGCAGTATACACAAACAAAAGCTCCAGGGAGTGGGGACCAGCTTGGTGGCCCATATGGTCTTAGTATCAAAGAAATCAGAGATGGAGCAGCTCTGTTTGCTCAGCAACCCTGTCCTTTTTGCAAACGTGTGAGCGTTGGCTCAGAAAAAACTGCTCTTTTGGGTGGTTTCTGTTGCTTGCTGTCATGCAAGAAACTCTGAAGTGAGATTTCCTGTGTTATTTTGAGTACCCCAGTGGCCAAAAAGGAAAGGAGCTGCGAGGTAGGGAAAGGGCTGGCTGTGTCAGCTTTGAGACCATGGTTGGGGACAGTTTTCTGAGGACAGCCTGAAAAGACTTTCTGCAGAGGAGAGTTTTCACCAGAAAAAGCTAATCCTGTGATTCTCATGTGACAAATTCCAATGCAGGAGAAGAACCAAACGCAAATTATACATACAAGGCTTCACACAGAGACCAAAGTGGAAATTATTCTCCGGCAGACAGCTTTGCTAAGGCAGAGTAAAAGTTGACAAGGGATTTGTCACCACTGGACTTGAAAATAAGGTGACATCTTGCTGGAAGATAAGTTTTGAAGACCAAAGACTCTTACAGCTCCCTCAGGCTTGCCCAGAAGGGACCTTCTGCTGCACCAGGCTGGGGAGATGGACCTCAGCCTTGCCTGCGCCATGCCATGCAGCAGCAGGTAAGCGGTCACACCCATGACAGTCCTATTTTTGTTTTATCCTAGTGAAAATGCCCTGTGGTCAAGACAGCGAGGCATTTGGCTCTGCCAATGTCCTTTGAGTCTGTTGTACTTTGCTGCATTGGAGCAGTGTGGTAGACCTTCTGGTTGAGTTGGGTCCTCCTCTACCTCTGCACGTGGTAAATGGACAAGAACCTGGTGTGCCTCACTTGAGGGCCAAGTGGTGTAAGCTGTGCAAAGGGCAGCCCGTGAGCTTTTTTAGCCCTAAGGATTGTCAGCTGTGAGGTGGGCAATGAAAGGGTTTGGGAGTCCAACAGGTGTCGTGAGGAAGCAGTCTTGGAGCAGGGAGGTAGGGAGCAGAAAAGGGAAGAAAGGGCTGGAAAAGGAAGGCAAAGGTGGTAAACTCAAGGAAGTTTCAAGCTGTTGCTCAGAGATGGGTTTGGTGATTGAGTACAGTGTATGGGTAACTTCTTCCCACTAAACAGAAGATTTACTGTATTAAAGAGATCCATCATTGGGCTCCAACTTAGTTTGGGCTGTCGCAAAACAAGGTTTTGTCTTCAGAAGACAACTTGTATTGGCTACTCCTAGAGTCAGAGAGAAAAATCAAAGGATTTGTGAGGAAAGGTTAAAAGTTTGAAATTGAAGGTGCAGCTTTCAGCCTCATTTGGAGTCTCCTACGGCTTAGTCCACAACAAAATGGGGGGGATTACAGCCAGTACGCTACCTTGCAATGCACAAGCACATTGAGCTGTGACTGCTACAAGGCACAACCATGTGGTGGTCAGACATTGGTGGCTTTAAGACACTGGCTAGCTAAGGCTGACCGGTTTTGTTGCAAACTTGTTTCTGAACCCCAGCATAGCCTAATGCACACTTATGAGTAAGAGCTAGGCTGGGACCAGCCCTCAGGAGCCAGGATCTATCTGGCAGAGCTGCCCTCTCTCTCTGACCCAGTGAACTGACTGATGGTTTGGGACATGCTTCTCCCTCGCTCTGGGGAAAAAGACCACAGAATCACAGAAATGTTGGTTGGATGGGACTGCCGGAGGTCACCTAGGCTGATCTCCCGTTGAAGCAGGACTACCACCAACATTATACCATTAAGTCAGCCTTTATCTAGTCAAGTCATAAGAAGCCTCCAAGGAAGGAGCCACCACCACCCCTCTGGAGCACCTGGTGGAGAAGGTTTTCCTAGCGGCCAGTCTGAACCTCCCCATCTGCCACGTGTGGCCACTTCCCCTTGTTACGTCCTCTGGTACCACCAAGAAGAGTTTGGCTCTGTCATCTTTGTACGTGCTCTTGAGACAGCCACAGGCTGCTGTTCCATCACCCTTTGGGCTCCTCTTCACCGGGCGAAACAATCCCAGCTCCCTCTACCTCTCTCGCACTGTACCTGCACTCTAGGTTCTGGAGCACAGTGGCAGCCCTCAACCCTGACCTCTCCAGTTTTCCCACATCCCCCTTGAAGCAGGGGTCCCAAAACAGGGTGCTGTGCTCCAGCTGTGGACGCACCCGTGCTGGGAAGGGGAAGTGCATGGGGCCAGCTCTTTCAGCCACAGCCTCACTCTGTGGGCCAGTGCATGGTGCCGCCACCACCCGTGTCCCCACCGCTGGCTGTCAAAGAGGTCTAAACGGTTGATACAAACTAGGAGAAACAGGGCAGTCTCAGTTACAGCTACAGCTTCGGTGTCAAAGCACCAGAGAGCCCTCTCCTCAGGATCTGCATATAATTAGCCATGCTTATTCAGTAAATCAGAGCAGTGCCCAGCTTACGTCCTGTTGTTCCTCGAGTTCGTGTTTCAGTCTAAGACTTACCAAAACACAGTTTTATATGCTAATTTCCTTATAGTAAACCCCTTAGTGTATGTCGTTCATCAATACCAAGCGGTGTACATGTAAGAGTAGGCTAATATTCTATATATATTACCAACTTTATGAGTTCAAGAATTACAATGTGCTTGCTTTATTTAGGTGGTAAACTTTTTTAATGAGTCTGGAGGGTCCTTTACATAAAAGTAGTGACTCTAGCTTGGAATCTCTTTCCATGTTTATTAGAAATGTGTTTTACTTTACCATGAAAAAAGCCAAGGAAACATGCAGCCTTAAAGTCTAATGAAGTAGTTATTCATGCAGTCAAAGTTCATAAATTTTAAATACATTTAATTTGTAAATTGAAAACATAGCTTGCACTGGCTTTTTCAAGATTATTGCTTGCCACAGGGGTTTTAGGATAGTTGCCGGGCCATGCTTGTTACCTCTTTCCTTTCAAGGCTGGATCTTCACGATTTGCTCACATTCATTCTGATGTTTTTATTAAAAAAAAAAAAAAAAAAAAAAAAAGTATTTTCAGAAAGGGAGCTCTTTAAAGTATTAAAAATTGTAACCCAGCCAGCAGCTTCTTTGTTCTCAACTCAGATAAGATTTGCTTTCGAGCTGACACTTTAATAGAGAGCTCTTTCTCGTGGTGAGAAACCCTTTGTCCCTCTGGAGACCTCTTTTCTGAGATAATTGCGGAGCGCAGTCCCCACAGTGGCAGTCTGAGCTGGATTCCAGTCTCACACCAATAAAACCTCAGTGCCAGCCTGGGTTAGGAGCCCAGCTCCCAGGAAGAGGGAATTTAGGGAAGGGGGGGAAACGAAGATGCCAACTCCCCACTTTTGCCCTCTGTGGTCCTCAGGTTGCTCATCCATCCCTCGTGAGCAACTCTGGCTGCACAAGCTCTGCCATAATTTGTCCTACTTGCAAAGCAGTCTCAGGTACAAAACATGCCATAGGGATGCCTGGCAGTCGGCGGTGCTCTGCCTGCGTCAGGAGTAGGCGAGAGGAGGGCTCCAGCCTTATGCCAGCTGGGATTTCCGCCAGACACCCCACTGGGCACCCTGCCTCATGCCGGTGCCGCCGCAGAATGAGCCAGCAGCTAGCTGATGACTGCACGATCGCTGCTTGTTGACTCAGAGTCACAGGAGGTCAGCTCTGGAGCTTCAAATAACTTTACGTGCATGTTATAGAAATGGGAATGTGCATTCCATAAGGGAAAGCATCAAGCCCACAATACCTAGAATAGTGGTGTTGGTATTTAACTGTTGTATCTTTAGATTTATATGGACAATCCCCTGTAAGCTCCTTGTAGCAATACAGCAATGCAGCCAAAGAAAAAAGGGTAGCAGGGCTCACCCTCCCCATTTCCATGCCCCCAAACCAGTCAATTATACCCGAGCCACTTCAGAAAGATATTTCTCTCACCTGGCCTCCAGTGACAGACATGCCACAACATCCCTCGCCCGAGTACTCACTGAGTCCCTGTTCTAGCGCTTAAAAAGATTTTTCCTACACATAACTCACATAAGGGGCACTTCTGCATGGCTCATCCCAACAACTCCATCCTCAGCTGTGCAGGTACCTCCAAGCATTTCTGCAAAAGGCAGCTGTGAGATGAAGCCCTCCCAGTGACTGATGCACGTCCCTGCTCTGCCCCATCGCTTCTCCCATCTCCTCCCTCCCTGAGCCCCACAGCCCCTGTGTCCCCAGCGTGGGGAGCGGGGCCGGTAATTGGAAAGGAGAATTGCAAAGCACCAAAGCTTATCAACAGGCAGCGGGGAAGAGTTCAGCAGCCGTCCACGGGGGCCCGGCCCGAGGGCTGGTGTGGGTTGGCAGCCTTTTGTTCGGCGGCACGGGGCGGACACGCGCGGCTGCTCCACTCGGAGTGGGCATCGCTGCTGTTGAAGCGGGGGGACGGCTCGCCGGCTGGTGCAGCCTCCTCTTTCTGCCAGGGCTGGCAAGGCTGCGGAGAGCAGCGTGGGAACGGGAAACCGGCACAGCTCAGGGCACCCACGCTCCCCAGGTGTTTTCAGCGTAGCCTTAGGGATGGCTTCTTGGCCTCTGAAGTGCCACCAAGCGCCGTCACTATGCCCACAGAAGTAGCAGCTATTTTCTCATATCTCTTTTACTCATTAACCGAATAGTCTAAATATAGCCCTGACTAGCACTAGCAAGAGATGGTGGGTTCCTCTGTGGCCGGGTCTTTGCTGCCTGCCTACCTGCAGTGCTGGTTTTCTTCACCAGATCCTTCACTTTGCCAGTGCCATGTCAGGTGCCCTCTGCTCTCAGCCCTGGGGCGGACAGATAATTTACATTACAGGTTGCTACCACGTGCGCAGGAAAAGCACGCAGCCCCAGGAACAGAGCCAGCTCCTCCCGTGCTCCTGCCAGCCCGCCATGCCCTGTGCAGTCCTCCCCTCCATCCCTGCGCCAGCTCCTGACCAGATGATATCGCTCCTATCTGGATGTATCAGAAGGCAAGCTGAAATGTGAAGGAGCCTTGAGTGAGTAGCAGACCATTGCATGACATCTACGTTTGGGAGCTGAGGAAGTCTGGGCTGAACGTCTGTCGGATGGTCCGATGCCTGTTAGGTGATTTGACAATTGCTTGGGCCATGGGGCTCGAAGGACAGTCATCAACGTCGTGATGCTCAGTTGGCAGCTGCTAACAAGCAAAGTGCCCCAGGGGTTGATACTGGCACCAGTATCATTCCTTATTCTCATCAAAGACCTGAATGAGGAGGCAAAATGCAAATCCGTAAATGTATCATCCTCAAACAAATCTGCGGATGGTACTAAACTAAGGGAGTGGCTGAGAAGCCAAATGGTAGAGCATCAATAAATGGACCTCAAAAACCTAAGGACTGCACCAGCAGAAACCCCATGAAGTTCAACAAGAATATGTGAAAAGTTCTGTGACTAGGACCCCAAGCTGAGCAGTAAAAGCTCTGCTGAAAAGGACCTGGGGGTTGTGGTGGGTGACAAGAGGAATATGAGACTACAGTAGGATCCCATTGCAAATAACTGCAAATTGCATGCTCAGCGGTGCTGGGGGGAGGGTGGCCAGCAGCTTGCAAGACTCGTGCATGGCATTGGTTGGTCTGCGCCTGGAGTACAGTGTCCTCTTTAGGGACACCCGCTTCAAGGGGGATATGGAAAAACTGGAGAGGTCTCACTGAGGGCTGCCACCATGGTCCGGGGTCTGGAGCACAGGTGTGACGTGCGAGAGGTGGAGGGATCTGGGCTCATTTTGCCTGGTGAAGAGAAGCCCAAAGGGTGACGGCACAGCAGCCTGCAGCTGCCTGAAGAGCAGGTACAAAGATGACAGAGCCAAATTCTTCTTGGTGCTGCCAGAGGACGTAACAACAGGCAACGGCCACACACAGCAGATGGGGAGGTTCAGACTGGCCATTAGGAAAGCCTTCTCCACCAGGTGCTCCAGAGAGGTGGTGGCAGCTCCTTCCTTGGAGGCTTTTCACAACTTGGCTAGATAAAGGCACAGCTGATCTAATGGTATAACATTGGTGGTAGTCCTGTTTTGAGTGGGCTGATCTCCAGGGTCCCATCCAACCAACATTTCTGTGATTCTATGATCTCATTTCTTTATGTAAAATTTATCAATTTAGGTACTGGCCTACTTCACTAGCATGGATGAAATTCCAGAGAAGTTGCAACCAACCAATGCAACACTCCATAGATGAGCAGACACATAGCTTGCTGCAATCAAAACATGTCACCCAACTCAGAGCAATGAATTCACAGGTTGCATATTCAGTTGCATGTATTTTCCATTCAGCCAGATCACACGAATATATAACAATGTCCTTTATGAGGCCTTTCCCACTGCACCAGAGGTGCCAAGGCACTAGCGGACTCAGCTGTTGATTGTCTGTAATTGCTTCCAGATTCACCATCCTTGGCAGGCCAGGCCACCACAGATTGCTCTCTTTTTTTTTTTGGCTTGCAAAAATCCTGGAGCACACAATGTGCCCCAACCACAAATACAGCACTAAGAGGCACTACACTCCATATGAATCCATAGACTGCACTGTCGTATGCGTTGTCAGCCCCCCAGACTACTACTCTGCACTCACTCATCTATATGAAGGGGAACAGTATAGAAACTCATACCATATACTGGCCAGTGCACTCAGGTTGAGTATCTGTGAATACAGCCATAGCACTGTGTAACATCAGAATAGCAATTGCCCTTTCCACAGTTAAATGTTCTATTATTTTAGTTTACGACAACAAGTGTTCTGCACATTACAAAGTCATACTATTTAGGAGACCACCTAATCTGAAAAAAAAAAAAAAAAAAAAAAAAGCTGACTTGCAAAAATCCTGGCCCTGGCAGGTTTTGGATCGTGTTACCTTTCCATTTTCTCAGCGGCAATGCTCTGTATTCCGGCTCATCCAAATCCGAGAGCGGCAAATGAACACCTCTTGCTGAGCAATGCAAAGTAACCTTTGCAGACCTACTCACCATGTAGGAGCGTTTATAGATGATTTTCATTGTAAGTATCCTGAGATTCGCCTTGTTAGCAAACTAACACGTCAGGTGAGATTCTTTTCGCTACACCCTCTATTTTCTGCTCCTGCATGTCTGTGCAGTGATCATGTATAGCATGGCAAGTGATTCTCCCAGGAAATGTACTGTAATTTCCAGAGAGAAAAGGTTACCGAGAGAGCCATCGTCTTTTCACCAGAACTTCCCAAGCATTTCTGTCTTTTGTCTATGTGAATAACATGCACGAATTTTTTCATATCTGATCAACCTTCCTCCCAACAATAATAAATCAAAAAGGCAACTTTGTGTTTATCTGTAATCTGCGTGATCTTATTATCTTTGGCGGGGTGTGGAAAACATAAATCAGAATGTAATTTGAGATTTCCAGAATTCCCCTAGTTTACAATGAATTGCTAACACAGAATAACAGAGATAACAATACTCCTAGCTGATGTTTTATATCAATTTTTGACATGTTAATCTCATTAATTGTTAAATTTTAGAGTACCCTCCGTCCTGTTACTGATTGGGACACATTAACAAAAATTTTCAGCGCATGTGAAGTAATGGCTGGGACAGGTTCTCGAAGGAGATCTCATACAAAAATCAATAGGAGGACCCCTCGCCCCTGCTGCACTCCTTTCCCTGAATTATCTAAGCACTCCTAAGAAATCACTTTGCAAAGGGCAACCTAAGAAAGGAGTTTAGTTGCAAATGAGGGCAAGTAACATAATTAAACCAGTTTGCAGGTGGGAGCTGGCAGAACTGCCTATTGTAATCTACCCATTAGAAAAATGCGCCTCTTGATTTTTTGTTAATCATTCAAATTTGGGTACTTAGAGACCCCACCCTCTAGAATATAAAAGGGAACTTCATTATGGGAGGAGTTGCAGCAGGTTTGCTTGCTTTTCTCCCTCATTTGAGAAAACAAAAAGTTGCATGCAAAGGATCTTAATATTTTTGTCAGCATAGGGCAGGTTTGTATTTACTGATCTGGCAAATCAGGTTCTATTTACAGTCACACACCGTTGCTATGAAGACAAAGGCAAAGGTATTTGCATGAAACTACAACACTAGATGTGTAATATTGTGGGTTTGTTGTTTTGTTTTTTTTTTTATTTTGGACCTTTTGTTATTCTCGGAGGAAAAAAAGTTACCCCATTTTGTGCCTTCTTCCCTCTCCACACCTCTTTCTTCCTCTTCTGTTTTCCATACGCTTACCTGATCCCTTGCCTCTTTTTTTACCCTGCTTTACAGTAGTTTAATGTTCGCCCATGAGAGAGTCATATGAGACAGCGTTAGAAGGTTTCCTTGTACTACCTGCCTGCAAGCCACCTTTTACACCATCTTTTTGACTGTCAGGTCATCTTCCTAGGTGGCCACACTGGCCTCTCCCCGTTCTTGCTGCAAGCCTCCTGCATCAGGGCAGTTTTTCATCACATCTTCGGCACCTCTTTTAGGAGCCAACCGTTCTCCCCGGCTCCCTTTCCCATTAAAATTCCTTTCCACAAGACTGCATTTACCAATTCTTTGAGCGGGTTGAAGTCTTCTGGTTTAAGTTCATTAGTCCATTGCTTTCGCTCCCTCCTCTCCTGAAACTTGAGAGCTCTGCCGATTTGTGATCTTTTCCACCCAGATCGCCTTCCTCCAGCAGCAGCAGCTCAACCAGTTTTCCCACATTAACCAGCAGCAAACCACCAGCCAGCAGGTACAGCTGCGTACGCCTCACGTCACTGAAACAAAAAGCTGCCCTTTATCCCCAAAACGTCAGGGATGTGCTACACGGTGCGGTCGCCTCCCAAACACATATCTAGGACAGAGTTTCTGCTGCCATCGGATGTATCCTACAGGAGGTATAGGCATCACTTCCCCGTGTCCCCTGCTGCACGCAGGGACCTGGTTCAAGGTATCAGCTCGCTGTGGCTGAAGCAGGATGCCTGCGGCTCTGCAATCAGCCTTCTAGTCTCCATGCAAGCAATTCCCTTCGGAGCTGGGAATGAGCTCAAATGCTTCAGCTCTGTGCTGTCCCCAACTCCCACAAGCCCTAGGATATAACTGGCTGGAAAGAGATGGGTCTGTGACCTTTAAAGTTGTGTCGACATCCTCATCCCTGAATCAACGGGCTTCTTTCCCCAGTAACAGGCAGTCAAACGTTCAGATGTGGTTGCTGATTTTGCACGGTTCTCATCTTGGATGCTGAATTTCTCTCTGAAGTCAAAGGAAGTGTCATCAGGCGCCCAGCAACACTGAAAGTCACATGAAGGTTGTCTTAAGACAGGGCAACAAAAAAACCCCAAACAAACCCCCACAAAAATCAAGGCATATAAATCTGAAATGCAGACTTTAGAAAAACAGGAAACAAGAATTTTTACCTGGATTTCTCCCAGAAACAGCCACTATAATTCTGTTAGGCTCAAGATCAAGAAAATTATCTTTTAGTTTTACCCACATCATCTTACATAGTATTTTACACATAATATTATTCACCATAATTTTTCACTTCTAATCGTGAAGTTCTTTTATTTTTTTTTACTTCTAAGTATAAAGCTTAAAAGACCTAAGTAAAGCTCTTTTCAGTGTCAAATTCCCCCCGAATTAGAGGACGGAGTGCACTGAATTACCATTATTGTTTCATAGAATCATAGAATCATAGAATCATCAAGGTTGGAAAAGACCCTTAAGATCATCGAGTCCAACCGTTAACCTATCACTGCCAAGTCCACCACTAAACCATGTCCTCGAGCACCACATCTATCCGTTCTTTAAATACCTCCAGGGATGGAGACTCAACCACTTCCCTGGGCAGCCTGTTCCAATGCTTGACCACCCTCTCGGTGAAGAAGTTTTTCCTAATATCTAACCTAAACTTCCCCTGGCGCAGCTTGAGGCCGTTTCCTCTTGTTCTATCACTTCTTACTTGGGAGAAGAAACCGACCCCCACCTGGCTACAGCCTCATTTCAGGTAGTTGTAGAGAGCAATAAGGTCTCCCCTCAGCCTCCTCTTCTCCAGACTAAACAACCCCAGCTCCCTCAGCCCCTCCTCTTAAGACTTGTGCTCCAGACCCTTCACCAACTTCTTTGCCCTCTTCTGGACATGTTCCAGCACCTCGATGTCCTTCTTGTAGTGAGGGGCCCAAAACTGAACACAGGACTCAAGATGCGGCCTCACCAGTGCTGAGTACAGGGGCACCATCACCTCCCTGGTCCTGCTGGCCACGCTATTCCTGATACAAGCCAGGATGCCATTGGCCCTCTTGGCCACCTGAGCACACTGCTGGCTCATGTTCAGGCGGCTGTCGACCAACACCCCCAGGTCCTTTTCTGCCAGGCAGCTCTCCAGCCACTCCTCCCCCAGCCTGTAGCATTGCATGGGGTTGTTGTGACCCAAGTGCAGGACTCGGCACTTGGCCTTGTTGAACCTCATACAGTTGGCCTCGGCCCAACCACCCAGCCTGTCCAGGTCCCTCTGCAGGGCCTTCCTACCCTCCAGCAGATCGACGCTTCCACCCAACTTGGTGTCATCTGCAAAATTCCTGAGGGTGCACTCGATCCCCTCATCCAGATCATCAATGAAGATGTTGAACAGGACCGGCCCCAACACTGAGCCCTGGGGAACACCACTCGTGACCGGCCGCCAACTGGATTTGACTCCGTTCACCACCACTCTCTGGGCTCGGCCGTCCAGCCAGTTTTTAACCCAGCACAGAGTGCACTTATCCAAGCCGTGCGCAGCCAGCTTCTCCAGGAGAATGCTGTGGGAGACAGTGTCAAAGGCCTTACTAAAGTCCAGGTAGACAACATCCACAGCCTTTCCCTCATCCACTAAGCGGGTCACCTTATCCTAGAAGGAGACCAGGTTAGTGAAGCAGGACCTCCCTTTCACAAACCCATGCTGGCTGGGCCTGATCCCTCGGTTGTCCCGCACTTGCTGCATAATGGCACTCAAGATGACCTGCTCCATGACCTTCCCCGGCACCGAGGTCAGGCTGACAGGCCTGTAGTTCCCGGGATCCTCCTTCCGACCCTTCTTGTAGAGGGGCGTTACATTTGCTAGCTTCCAGTCATCCAGGACCTCCCCGTTTGACCAGGACTGCTGATAAATGATGGAGAGTGGCTTGGCCAGCTCCTCTGCCAGCTCCCTCAGTATCCTCGGGTGGATCCCATCTGGCCCCATGGACTTGTGCACATCCAGGTGGAGGAGCAGGTCAGTGACTGCCACCTCTTCAACAGCTGGGACTTCACTCTGCGTCCTTTCTCCATCTCCCAGCTCAGGGGCCTGAAAAACCCGAGGATGACCAGTCTGACTATTAAAGACTGAGGCAAAGAAGGCATTAAGTACCTCTGCCTTCTCCTCATCCTTCGTGGCAAGGTTACCTTCTGCATCCAACAAAGGAGGGAGATTCTCCCTGGCCCTGCTTTTGTCACTGAAATACTTATAAAAACTTTTTTTGTTATCTTTAATGGTGGTGGCCAGTTTAAGTTCCAGCTGTGCCTTCGCCTTTCTGATCTCCCTGCATAACCTCACAACATCCTTGTAGTCCTCCTGAGTCACCTGCCCCTTCTTCCAAAGGTGGTAGGCTCTCCTTTTTTTCCTGCGTTCCAGCCAAAGCTCTCTGTTCAGCCAGGCCGGTCTCTCCCCCGCCTGCTCGACTTGCAGCACACGGGGACGGCCTGCTCCTGCGCCTTTGAGATTTCCTCCTTGAATAACACCCCGCCTTCCTGGACTCCTTTGCCCTTCAGGACTGCCTCCCAGGGGACTCTGTTAACCAGACTCCTGAACAGCCCAAAGTCCGCCCTTCTAAAGTTCAGGGTAGCGGTTTAACACACATCCTGCTTCTCACCGCTCTCTGTCCTGCTTTTGCTTTTCTCCAGCCATTTATTACCTTCTTTCCTTTCCCCACTTTCTATTCCAGTCTGTCAAGGAGACAGCAGAGTCTGACTCCCGCAATGAAATGCTTCACCTGGGGAGCCTGCTGAGAGTGAAATTGATAAAGGACAGCACCAGCCCAGGCAATTTCACTCACAACAGGCACTTGCAGGTGAAGCACTACCATAAAACGCAGCAAGGTTACTCACCTGCTGCCTCCCAGCACAAGTCACAACTGATAGCTGTTTCTCTCATGATCTTTTCACCCGTCTCCTGCCAGGCACTGCTTGCTCTGACCCCGGCGCGAGAGGTGGGAATCAGCCATGTAGACCAGTGTTTGCTAGCGGGGGGATGAGCCCAGGTAAGTGCTCCAAATGTTGAATGCTCAGCTGAAGCGTGGCCCGGCCGCAGGACCGCTGGAAGCCTTCCTCAGGCCACCTTCCCACTGGTGCTATCCCAGTAAGGATGCCCACAGTCCCACTCGCCTCACTGGGTACAACAACAGTCCCACAGAGCTGTGCCCGCTGCAACCACCTGACAGGACAAAGGCAACTTGTAGCTGTTTCTGTAGCATCTGATAAGGGTACCAGCCTGCTACTCGGTGTAATTTAGAACAACCAATACATCATTTTAGCTGGTGACTCCCACGGATCTATTTCAGCACGGGTTAGGTCCCAAGGGGTAGGGACACTATAACTCCAGCATCGCTTTGCCCCAGTCCCTCTTTCTCTGTTATTTGAAAACCCTGTGTATTAGAGGACACCTTTTCACCAGCTCAGGATTTTTTTATTTTGATAGGAATATTCCTCAGAGCTTGACTGACACTGGGGCCGAGATTTTTTCCCTCAGACAGGCTAGCGTAAGGAGTAGTCATGAGAGAAGCCTGGTGATGCAGAGCAGGGAAGCTGGGCTCTGCCATCTACCCCTTTCTTCAATACTGGGAGTAGGGGATGAAATTTAAAAGCTCCAGATTTGAAACACATAAAGAGATTTTTCTTACATAATTCATAATTTATTTGTCAAGTGAAGATATACTACGTCATAACTGAGGCCAAAATATTTTGAAATCTAAAAAGGCTTAAGCCTTTAAGAGGAACAGTTATGGCTGCAGTTCGATCACATTGACGAAGCAGGATAAAAAGTTACAACAGTTAACCTTTCTCATACTTCCGGGCATAAAATTCCAGGAACTGAAGGGGTTATTGAGAAACTCCCTTTCTAAACAGTTCTTCTTATGAAGCACTCTATAATTGTTGTTAGAGACTTCAATACCAGGTAGTGCCAGATAACTGGTAGAGCAATTCCTGCAGTACTGGTAGGGGGAAATCGTTAAAACAAATAATCTTTCTATGAGTCAAAAAATACCTATCATACCATTTACAAAATTCAAGGACTGAAATTAAGACCCAAGAAGCACAGTGCAAACTCAATGTACATGAACACTCGGCTCCTAATTTGGCACATAATACCCAATTGAAATTAGTGGAAAAACAGGAGTCTCAAAAGGATTTAACTGCCTCAATACCTTCATGGGTTTTGTCTGGATTTCCAGCAGCCGCATCCCAAATCAGCTCTGCAGCCTTTACCACGTTGTTCCAGAAGGCTTCCCATAATCTCAGTTTCATAAACGTAATTTGCTTTACAACGATGCAAAATTCACCACCAGGAACTGGACTTGGGTAAAGATCTTTGTCAATGAATGTGGCTGATTGCGTGCATTAAAACATCATGCCACAGAAGAATACAGGGCGAGGACAGAATATTTGAGAAATGTGACCACAGATTAACTGCTAATAACCAGATGGCATCTGTGTGTTCTCACTTACGGGCTAGAATCATTTTGATATAGATGATTACACAAAAGCTTTCTTTTTTTTTCTTCCCCAAAATCTAGTTTAACTTTAACTGAACAGTCTCTTCCTGAAGGAAAAAAAAAACAAACAGATTCTTCTTTTCCCAGTTGATGATGGAAAACAGTGATCACCAGGAGTGATATTTAAGCTTGGAAACTTGGATAAGCTTAGATATTTAAGCTTACAGTAAAACTATTAATTACTGACCACGCTCCCTGCTGAACAGGTAACCAGCTCAATTGATTTGGGGCTCATAGAGCCGTAAAAAGAAAGCGTTCCCCTTTGTTTTATCCACAAACATATTCCTGTATAAAGGTTTGTTTCTTCCCAATCCCTATAACTGGTACTAATGTGAACAGCAATTACATTATCACACACTGAGGGCTGAACAAACTAATTGGTGCAGCCTGAACCAGACCTGCTCCAAACATGGGAGACGTGGGCCAGGCAGGCAGCAATCTTCCCACGCTTTCTTTTGTGCTGGTTTAAAACCCACCAGGGACCTCACAGAAACCTTACCTATAGCAACCGCTGAAGAGAGTCATAAATGCAGCTGCTCCCAAGGCCGTTAGAGCCCAGGCCATGCTGGCTGGTACCACATGCCCCCTCTCCCTCCTGGAGGGGTCTGGTTTGTGTTTGCTGCGGGGCATCGGTGCGTCCCTCTTGGCACGTTCATTTCTCCGAAGGCTCTGCCCCGCTGCCTAGGCAAAGGAGTTGGCTGAGGTGAATTTAGCCTTAAATATACAGTGATGGCTGTATAGTCGTCTCAGCGTTTTCTTTCGAGACATAATTCAGCAGTGGTTTTTACCTTACAGAGCTCTTCTTTGCCTGTTTTATTGTCAGTCCTTTCTCTTTTTAATTTTGTGAGTCAGGTGTCAGACTGATTGCACATTTCTTTCCCCATGAGAAGGACATAGACCTCTATATTATACCAAAAGTCTGAAAGGATTTGTCTTAAATATTAGTTTGAAGGTGGTCATAAAGTCACAGGAGGTGCTGAATCTAACGCCTGAACAAAGATTAAAAACAAAACAAAACAAAAGCCCAAAAAACAAACAGACGTGCAAGTCACAAAACCAAAGACAGCAATGGCACAACCAGAAAAGTTTCTACGCGCTGTGTGCCTAGTCCGAACGCCGCACTGTTTACTTAGGTAGTGAGCTGGCTGCTGTTCAAAAGGATATCCTTTTTGTGGAACGTTGCAGCTCTACTTTGACCCGAAGGAGAAGCATACCTCACGTGCCACCGAGCCTCGCAGAGTATTCGCAGGTTGCGGCACGGCTCCTGCAATGGTCCTGCGCGGCAGGAGGCCAACACCTATCCACCGGAGGACTTTGCCTTGGGAAAGAAGGAGGGAAACCAGCAGGATCTCCGCCCCACTGCTTCACAGACGGTGCTGCCATCCATCTGCGTGGGCTGGGGGCACGCATGCCATGCCTTCACTCCCACCAGTCCCACCGGTAGCGTGGTCAATGACGCTTTGCCATTGCCAAGGAAGCTTTGGATCCCCAAAAGGACTAGGGCACTTGATGTGCTCGACTTCCACTTCAGGCGCAGCGCCGTAACCCTCCTGTAACCCTGTTCTGCTGTCGTCTCACTGAGGAGGCATTCAGCACCCCCCGTCTTCAGGCTCAAAGCTCCCTAAAGGTTGTCTTCCGATCACTCGCAGAAGTACCTTATGCTTAGCAGGACTGCATTGCTCACATCTCCTCAGGCCAATGTAGCATCAATCTTCACAAACCATCATCCTTCACCTGTTTCATCTGTGAGAAGTTCTCAGACACACTTGATACACCTGCTGGGGGGAAACTGTTACCAGCAATCATCCTTACTGTAGCCATCTGGGACTTGAATTCAACTTCCACCTCCCCGTGATGAGGTCCTCACCCATACTTCTCGCTTTCTAGAAAAATGACCAAACTACCAGGCTAGGGTCTACTTAACAGCAGGGGACTTCCCCCCAAAATTAAATTTGTCATTAAGTTACTAGTGGCGATTGTCTTGGGAGAGAAAAAGAGCGTGCTCGTTTACAAAGCTCTGTATTTTAGTTGTTAGGAGAACACATCTGCAGGAAGGGAGATTTGGGTTCCAGGCTGCAAACGTACAGTTTATATTAAACATTAAAAAAAAAAAAAAAAAAAGTTGAAATTACTATTAGCACTAAAGTGGATGTTAGATGTATCCAGTTAGCACCCTAAACGTTATTTAACAGAGCATTACTCTGCTCTTCCGGTACTAAAATCACACCCACTGAATTATAACCTGTGGCTGTAAAACCTGTAGCGGGGGAAACAACTGTGTGCTTGCACCCTCCACAGCAAGGAGTATTTACCTGTTCCACAGCAGGCAGAACAGTCCCACAGCTTGGCTGCTAAGACGCTATAGTGAAAAAAGTGGTTTTCAGTGCCCTTGGGCAAAGGAGGGAATGTGCTGGGAGAAGGCAGTAGCCACTGAGCTGTAGGATACGAGGGGCATTTAAAGAGTTTGTTTCTGAAATGAAGAACTAAACTAGGAGAGCTGTGAATCCCCAAATGAAGAAGGCACCCCTCACAGCCCAGACAGAAGCAGCAAAAGGTGAGAGCCACCACAGTAATAGCAAAAGTTATTCACAACAGTTTCTGATAAAGAGAATGGTAACGTTTTTCAAGGAGCGACACTTATTTTCGCAGCAGTTTCTGACCACTCTATATTCTTAGCTTTGTATTTTCTTATCACAAGTGTTTCTCAGGAAAAAAAAACAGGCTGTTCTTTCACTTTGGCTTCTGTTGGTTCATTAATCTCTGAAACAGTAATTTTTCCTGTGTTTTATTTCACAGTCTTGCATAACCTTGGAATTTCTGGTGATAAAACCGGTGATACTTGTTCTTCAGGTACTAAAACCACACCCCCTGAACTGTAATCTATGGCTGTAAAACCCGTAGGGCATGGAATCTGAGATGAGAAATTATCAAGCAAATTCCCACTGAAGTTCTCATTAAATTAGAGAAGGTGGGTTTTGCCCAGGCTGAAATTGGATCTCAAGGACCATGGCCATTCCTGGGATTATAACCCATGGTTATAGTTGCTCCAAAATAGTTGCTATATTGATCTAGTAACACAGCCTAAAAAATGTTTTTCCATGTTATCTTTGTCGAGCAGAGAGGGGGAAGCATCACAGCACACGGCATCGCGTCCACTGAAACGCTCTTTGCACCAGCTCGCAGAGCACCCCTTAGAATCGCTCTGAGTCAGCAGGTTCTGTAGTCACGAAGGCAGGGTAAGAAAGACGAGGGATTTACACAGATCACAAAGCACACCGCAACTCCTACTCATCGCACGGCGTTTGGAGCGTTCTCAAGGAAGATGAGGATTAAATGGGCAAAGGCTTTTAAATATTCTCTCATGAGAAGGAATGGAATTAGGCCCACAAAAGTAATTTGCTTGGAATATTAACCTGGGAAATGGGAGATACGTTTGAACTCCCTTGTGGCAGAGGAGAAACTGAACTTGGGTCATTTACAACCTGATTACCCTAACCATGAGCAATTTTAAATAAAAAGAGAGAACTGGGAATTCTTCTCCAGCTGCGCTTGTCACAGGGCTTGATCTTATAATTGTGCTCTTAGGATATCTACAGGATGAGACAAGTAGGAATTAGGCCTAGGAATGAGAAAGGTAGACGAACAACTTAAATTTTAAATATAGAGAGTTCAAAAATATCTAATATATATAGCATACTACAAATTGACATGTATTTGTATAAAACTAAGAATGGCTTATGTAACATAGGAAATACACAAAAATATATTAAAATAACCTTATCTAAGGGTTACATTATGTGGCCTAGGTGCTTAGATGCTCAACACTGCATCTGGCCAGACGCCGTGTGAATTAACCTGCCTGGAGCTCCATCCTGCCATAGGCAGGCCGGCCACTGTAGCCAAGTATCATCTCATTGATTGCTTTCTCAGGTACCTGGACGTTGCGTTACAGGACACAGACTAGACGTCCCTTTGGACAGCCCCGCTCATCCCTTGCTGACTTCACTGGCAATACCTCAGCTGCCTGAAGACCTTGGCTATGTGCAGGATTGTGTGAGCAGCAGACGTATCCCCTGAACCCTGCAATAAACAGAAGAAAGGAAACCCAAGATGTGTGAACTGAGGAAATTAGCGGGAACGCTGGAACATTTATATAGTTCTTCATTAGAGGCTGTTGTTTGAAGTTTCTAAAGCTGTGCAAACATGAACTGATGGAAAATATTAGGAAGCAAGGAGAGGTAAAATGAAAACCTGAGCAATGTCCTCTCTTACGTTATCAAAACAAGAGACTTTTTATGCCCGCCCCTTCTATAGCGGATTTTTTTGGTGGGGATTTTTTTCCATAGCTCATGCCACATGGCGGCAGCCACCAGTGACAGAGAGAGAACGGGGGCCCAGGTTGTTCTGAACATCGAGCTGTAATGGATGTCCACCACAGCCAACATCTGTCTCTCTGTCTGTCTCCTCGCTGGCTCCACTCAGCCGGCGGTAGGTCTCACCCCAAGTTCAGTTTGAAAACCAGGATAATTGTCGGTAGTGAAACCCTTGAGAATTTAAAAAAAGGCAAAATATAGTTAAAAAAAGAGCAACGAATGTTGATCAGCCGCGAAGCCAGGGAAGCCTGACCCGGGAGCGGGACCAGGCCTCGCTGGGATCCCCAGGCGGGGGTCCCAAACGGCCGCTGGGCGGGGGTCCCACCGCCCGGCGACGTTCTCCCGTCGTTCCTCGGGGGCCGGGGCCGGTGGGGAGGGGAGGGGAGGGGAGGGCCGGGCCGGGCCGGGCCGGGCCGGGCCGGGCCGGGCCGGCCGCGGTGGCTCCCCGCTCCCGGCGGCGGCGGCGGGCGCCGCGTTGCCATGGCAACCGCGGCAGGCGGGGCGCTACCCCGGAAGCGAACTCGCAGGGCCCGGCCCGGCTGGTCGCGTGCGCCGGCCCCGCCCCCTCGCCCTGGCCCTCGTCAGGCGGTCCGCGCGGGGTGACGTGTCGCGCGCGCGAGAAGCCGGAAGCGGCGGCCGTCAGGGCGGGGGGAGACGAAAGCCGCGACCGTTGCCGCCGCGGGCGCGCGCGAGAGGCGCCCAGGGACCCTCCCCTCTCCCCTCCCGCCCGCCCCCCGCCCCGGCTCGCGCCGCCGTCCCGCCGCCGCCCCGCCATGGCTCTGCGGCGGCTCCTCATCGCCGCGGCGCTGGCGGCGGCCGCGCCCCCCCCCGCCGCCGCCTTCTACCTGCCGGGCCTGGCGCCCGTCAACTTCTGCGAGGCGGGCAAGGAGAAGCCCGAGTGCAAGGTGAGCGGGGCCCGAGCGGGCGGGGGGGCCGCGGCCCGCCGCCCTGAGGGGAGGCCTCGGCGTCGCCCGCGCCCCTGGGGCCCGGGTTGCTGCGCGGCCTGAGCTTGATCGTTCTGCTGGCGGGGCTGTGCGTGGGGTTTGGGTTTTTCTTCTTTTTTTTTTTTTTTTTCCCCGGAGGGTTTGTAGGTGCCTCGTTGTAACGCACCGAACGCCCCCGGGGGCTGTGGCTGCAGGGGCTCTGAGCCCGCGTCGGTCCCCGCTGTAGTCGCTGAGGGGACAGCGTCGGCGGTCCCTCGCAGGGAAGGAAAGGGCCGACAGCTTATCTCGGGAGTTACGGTCAGGTTGCGGAAAAAGGAAGCCCCGGCCGCTTATCTCTCGGGCCCGTTTAAATACCTGTTGCGAAGCCGCAGAAAGTAAGAGTCTCAGTGACAGGTCGTGCCGGGGCCGGGTGTGTGGTTCTTGGCAGCAGCGAGCGGCCGGTGGCCGCCAGCAGACAGAAGACAGCAGACTGTGTCTTCCTGGCCGCAGGGATCTGAAGTCTAGGGGCTTCTTGGCCCCGCGGTCTCAAATGAAGCTTAAATTCGTTTTCGTGCCCACATAAGTGACAAGCAAAGTTCACCTAACCAAATCGCTTATTTGTAAGGATGTTTGCTGGTGGGGGGTCTGTACTTAAAAGAGTCTGTGCTCCTTTGGGTGAGCTTTAGGAGTCGTTTCCGGCTGCTGGGATGGAAATTACGCCAGGCTGCACCTTGAGACTTGAATGAAAAAGTTCAAGACCAAGAGCTTTTATGATCTGTTGTTTTATTGCTGTTGAAGGTGGCTGTCTCACACTTTCTGATCTCTCAGCTTTTGTATTACATGAAACGCTGATCCATGATTCTCCACAGTAAGAGTCTATTTAAACTGTATGCTTTTGGTAAATACCTTGCATGGACTTTATCCGTTTGCTGTCATGAATCAGTAAAGCAGGTAATAAGCTGAACGTGTAATGAAAGCGTAGTTGCTATAAATGTCTTTTCCCTTCTTTAAGTGTATCGTTCCATTCAGACCAGCCAAATCTGGCACCTAACACATAGGTGTGGATTTTTTCAGTCTTGCTTCTGCGCCGCTTCTGTTGCAGTAGTTAAACATTCTGTGGACATTCTTTTATAGGATCATAGAAATGGTGTTTGGAAGTGACCTCAGGAGGTCACAGAGTCCAACCTCATGCTTGAAGCAAGACTCTTGCCAACACTGGATCAGCTCAGTTCTACCTTTGTTTAAGCAAGCCTTGATAACATCCAAGCATGGAGCGTCCGCCACCTCCCTGGGTGACCTGTTACAGTGCTGCACTACCCTCTTAAGAAATTTTTTTTTTCTTCAAGTACAGGCTAAGACTTTCAAGCCACAGTTTGTAGTTTTTCACAAGATCCCTGAAAAATAGTGCTATGCTTGAATTATTCCTGTTTTAAGCTAGGATTGTGGCAGAAAGATTTTTTTTTTTCTTCCCAAAGTCAAGTAAACCAGGTTGCCTACTGTCTTTTGTAACCAGCCTGAGACACTGATGGTGTCATCTTTCTCAGATGTCTCTGTATTTTTTTTTTCCTCATAGAATGTGTACAAAATGTTTGTCTCCTTATCCTGAGAACTTACCCTTTGTAAATGTGAAGTGAGGTGCTTAAGTAATGTAAATCTTCCACCAGTGGCTAGCCGAACATTTTAGAATAACCTCCAGAGGTGTATTATTGCAAAAATCTCTTTATGAAATTAAGCATCTCTTATATTCCTCTGCTTCATGCCAGCCATTTACATACTGAGTGAGACATAAGCATATGGAGAAGTCTAAATCACTCTTCACATCTAAGTCTCTCCATGTAGTCCGCAACTGAATGTAGTCTGGTCCGTGGGGAGGAGAAACAATATGTGATCAGATAATGGCTCTATCATAATATTTACCTAAGTAGGTAAAATTAAGCTTCCTTGGACAACTTTAACTTTTTACATGTTCTTGCTGAGTTCTTACAATTGTCACTGTTGATTATGATGTCAGTAATAATGTTGAGTTTTCCTCTGCCTTGAGGATTTGGATCCACAGATCAGATCTCTAAATGGTACTATTTGTCTGTTATAATCTCTATGGCTCCCCTGTCCTCTGTTGGTGAGGTAGCGTGGGATGGGATGGTGTTAGTGGGGCATGTGGCTAGCAGCACAAGAATGATGGAGCTCGTGACTTTCCCCCTTCCTCCAAGCTGTCTACTAAACTGCTTGGGCAAACTCAGCTTGGCTGCTTTTCCCGTTTTGGTTGGAATATCATCAGAAATGGAATGTGATCTGCACAGACTTAAATAGTAGCTCTTGCCTGAACATTAAGAATCCTTACTCAGTTTAAAAAAATACTGATGGCTCCAAAGGGGACTTGCCATTGTACGGGAAATTATTTTTCAAAGATGCTGATCTTCAGTAACACATATACTGCTTACAGAAAATTGAAGCATTCAAGTAAATCTCCTCCTCCAATGCAAAATAGCTAATCTAAGGCCATGGTTCTGTGACCAGCTGAGGCAGTCTAATTCCTCACTGCTGGAAGTAAAAGATTTCATTCCTGTCTTCCTCGGGGCAGTGTGTTCCTGTCCTCTGCATCATCCCAGCTGTGTTACTTGTTAAATCCTTTTTTGAGCTTATTAACATGGCAGGAAACTATCCAACTTTTTGCCAGACTAGTTTTTTGCTGTGTTAGTGAGTTGAAGCGGCTTACAGAATTATCACAAGCATGCTTTACCCAGAGGTAAGCAGCAGGTCTGCATGGCTTAAGGCAGAGGAAATAGGAGCAGTAAAGTGTCTTCACTTAATGAGTAAATTTAACAGCTAACAGCTGTCTACCGCTTGTGGAACTGCATCCTGACTTGCACATGGACAACTACAGTATATCAGTAAAGCATGGCACCTGACTGAAGTATCTGAGCTACAGGTACATGTGAACAGCTCCATTCCACGCCCCCCCCACCACCCCCCCCCCAAATTTCTTGGTTTGGCTAAACTTGAGTGACTTTTCATAGGGAGGAAAAGCTTTCCTGTTGATTCCTGGTGAGAAAATAGGTGGCTTGCTGTTGAAAGGGGGAGGTCTTGTTCCTGAAAGCACTCACATTCCTTTTGCTGTCTCCAGCTCCTGTCTGATTGCACAGTAAGACAGTTCAACTTGCTAATGCTGCTAAAAACTGCTCTTTAAAAATTTTTTGGGGTAAGTCTTTTGCTGTTTTAGCTGGTTGAATTGGTTTACTGTGCAAGCAGATAACGGCCAAAACCAGTGTAAGATAAACAGTTGAAATGTATTGGGACTGTGGGACTAAAATAAGGGAAGGGATTTTGAGACTAAGAGGGAAGAGTGAGAGACCTCTCCCTTTCCGTAGCAGCAGGCTACCCCATTTGTAATTAATGTGTATAGACCAAAATAGTCTGAAACCACAGCAGACTGAATTTCAGGTTCTTACTCAAGAGTTGCTAGAGTTATTGATAAACTTCTATAAGAAGGTATATATGGATATCCTTGCCTTCTCTTTGGAAAGAGCTTCTGTTCAAACTTAAAATAGCATATCAGTCCGAATACATTGCTTAAATCCTCACAGTTCAGTTTTCAGTTGACATTGATAAAATTTTTGAGCAGCTTAATTATAGGGAGAAATACTGATCTACCTGTACTATCATTTGTGTTCTTTTAAGCCTTTTATTATACAAAAGTTGTGGTGATGACTAACGTGGCTCTAACTTGGTACCTTAAACTAAAACACTGGCAACTGTGGAAAATGTATTATTCTTGCGCATGATTTCTTGCTGTCTTGTAGTTTGAATGATTGTGTTAGCCTTAAAGTGGTTTTGTCATGTGGTCGCTGTTTTTGTGATGGTTAGATGGTGTTTTACTTATGCTCTCAGCAGATACAGTTCATTACACAAGACTGTACACTTCAAGATGTATAACTACACAAATCTTACATTTTCAGCTTTCCTCTACCTTATTCACACAAATCTATTTATATATATCTATCAGAATTGAAGAAGTGCTGTAATATAACTGCTGATTATCTCTACTCTTTCAGTCTGGAATCGAGCTGTTTGTGAACAGGCTTGACTCTGTAGAGTCCGTCCTTCCCTACGAATATACTGCGTAAGTATATTATACTGTTTATGTCATTCTAGTTGTCAGCTTTTCCAAAAAGATTAATTTAATTTATCTTGAAATATTATCTGCATCTTGCTACAGCAGTTTGCCAGTGAGGAATGTCTATTTTGCTAACATAACTTTACAAATACAGAATTGTCAACAAGCAGACAGATGTACGCATTGCTTCCTTCTTGGTTGCGTTCGCTTATACTTCAGAAGTAGTGCATGGATTCAAAGGCCCTCATGTAGGTAGAATCACTGCTTTAGAGTAACTTAAGGTTAAAATTGTGTGTGTGTGTTTCTGTGTGTAGTATTTACTCTTCTTCATTAGTTGTCATTTTAGAGATCAAAGTATTACTGCTGTCTTTAGTAGTCTATAGCCAGATGAGTTAAAGTGGTAATGAGGTGTGAACTTCCCATCAATTATCTTAATGAGGTGTTAAATGTTTTCTTGGTACACATCATAGGAGCGCACAAAATGTATCAGTGCCTGGTACAACTATGTAAAGTTGTTCCTTCAAAGAATGTTTTCACTGTTAATATCGAAGAGGTTTAACACTAGTTATGTCTACACTTTAATGAACACAAATGTGATATACTTGAAATTAGGCTGGAAAAACTTGGAGGATGTGCTATTAAATGTGTTGGTGAATAAAACTGCAATAACCTGTTTATTTAATAGTGCTTGTTATAAAGGACCTGTCTGTATGTGCGTGTGTATTTTTCGTTGGTTGGTTGGTTTGTTTTTTGTTTTTTTCTTTTATTATCCTCCCCCCCGCCCAAGAATCTGGCCTGCATGCTTTTCTCTCAGAGCTGTCATGAAACTCTATGTGAAGGTTTAATTCTTGGCTAAAATTCCTGTTCAAATAGGAAACCTGTAATTACTTAGGGAAGCTTTTATGCTACCATGTTTAATATCAACTGAGTTCCGAAATAGCTGATGAAGAGATTTGATTGTTGGTTTTATTTTTCTTTTTTCAAAATGGGACTGTGATTTTCGCACTTTGCAGGTTCAAGGAAGAAACTGTTGTCTAGAAGGAAAGCTGTATAGTTTCTTTACTTGTGATGAAGGTGTTAATTTGGGAGCAGTGTTTGAGGTCTAATATTTGCAGCTGAGAATATTTTATTAACTTTCATATCTTTTCCCTAATTCAGGTTTGATTTTTGTCAAGCAGAAGGAAAGAAGCGTCCCTCTGAAAACCTTGGCCAAGTGTTGTTTGGAGAGAGGATAGAACCATCTCCTTACAGGGTTTGTTTTCTGACAAGGGGTGTTTGGTAATATGTATGTTCAAATGTAACCAAAGGAGATCAGAATCTTGAAGATTCTCTTCACAAGGGCTTTATCTCAAAGAGCTTCAAAATCTGAAATTCCACATAATAGAAATCTGTTAATTTAACCTAATTGTAACTATGCACTTTGCGTCATGAAGCTGTAGCCTGAAGTGCTGTGGAGGTTGTCTTCTGTCTTTGGAACCTGCCAAAACTTGATTCTTGCTCCTCAGCTGTCCCCTTGTTAGAGGCAATTGAGTACTCTTATTTCTTGGAACCAGATCTGAAAATACTGTGGCTGTAAAATGGAAGAATTAGAAATGGTGTTAGCCAGCTTGTCTTTTGTGGTGACTGAAGCTCTCGCCTTCTCCCCTACCTGCATAGGAGAGAAAGTTACCGACTGAATCTGTCTGGGACAGCATTGCTGCTGTGAGGTCAAATGACTTGTCTGGTAAATCATTGCAGAAAACTGGTTTTGATTAGTAACAAGGAGCTCTTAGGAGCTCTGCACTACAATGAGTGTAGGAGGGGTTTGTAGCCCACACCAATATAAAAAACCTCCTCTGAAGGGTTAATATACACAGTCTTGGTAATTTGTTAGGTGTTTTTATTATAATAGTATAGGGGATTATAAATCCTAGAATCATAGAATGCTTTGGGATTGAAGGGGCCTTTAAAGGTCATCTAGTCCATCCTCCCTGCAATTGGCAGGGACATCTACAACCAGATCAGGTTGCTCAGAGCCCCATCCAGCCTGGCCGTGAATGTTTCCAAGGTTGGGGCATCTACCACGTCTCTGGGCAACCCCTTCCAGTGTTTCACCACCCTCATTGTAAAAAATTTCTTCCTTATATCCAATCTCAATCTACCCTCAAATGTATAGGGGAAACTTATTACGCCTCAAAATGCATGGGGGAAACTTGTTAAATACTGAAATGACACAAACTTTGTTACAACCTTTTTGCTAATAGATCTTTCATTTTTCTTAGTTCACATTCAAGAATAAGGAGACATGTAAATCTGTTTGTACAAAAACGTATGACACCTCAAAGCCAGAGGATAAACAGAAATTAGACTTTTTGAAAAAAAGTATGCTACTGAATTATCAACATCATTGGTAAGTTGATGCCACAATTCATAGATTGGTTAGTCTAGTATGTTGGTGATAATTTAATTCAGTTTATCATTTCGTATTTGCAAGTTAATACAGAGTGAACATTAGGTATTTGCACTGAATCTATTACCCTTCTGTTCTTGCAAAAGATGTTATATTGTTTGTTGTCTTTGTAAAAAAAAAAAAAAAAAAATTACTTCACTTGAAGGATAAGCACCAGGTATAATGGAAATGAGCCTGTTTTCAAACATAAAGCTTTGTGTAGTTTTTGCGCCGCCTCTGTGCTTACTGTAAAATACTGCTATTTCTTTGCACCTGTAAATGTTAATCCTGCCCTAGCTTGAGAAGAGTCTTAAGGAACCTTTATTCTATTGCTGTATTGTCTTTGTTTTCCTTGTGAGACTTTGCACTTCTAGTATTTGGTTTTTTGCTAGGCCCGCTGCCCTAAAACTTTAGATCCAGTGGCATGCAGAATGCCTGTTTATGTTTGTTATGGTAATGATAGTACCCCTCAGGCACAGCTTTACAAAGTGGAAGTGGCTGGATTTTGATGAATGATGCATTGGTTCAGGAATATGGTCCAGGGGTATGTTGTACAGGGATCAGCAAGGTAGCGTAAGTGAGGATTTAATAGAGGTTTATTATCCAGCTTCAATTTATTATAAAATTCCTGGGGAACGCAGATGGTGCAAAGTACTTTTAAGGTTTTAAAAGCCACTTAATAAGATTAGCACTTGACATACTGAATTGGACTCAACAGCTATACTGATATCTTGGCTGACAATGTTAATCACCAGATGTTCTTGAGAGGCATATAAGAACACTGTTGTATAGCGTATTTGCCCCACACGTATAATCTCTTCAAGTCATTCTAAATTTGAAGATTAACTGTGAAAAATGATTCGCTGCTTATACTATCAATTTGTTCCAGCATTGCTGCTTGAAGGCAGCTCAGTATATCTTTGCTGTAGAAGATGCAAGGGAAAGCCTTTATCCCAACCAAACTCTTTAGCAGTAGGTTAGTGCTTCACCTGGTTTTGATTATGAAATGAAAATACTAACAAAAGCAAGAGCTCTCTCTAGCATATATTATGGAGGTAAATTCCAAACATGGTCCAAGCGTAGTGAATCTGCATCTGGAATAGCTCCTAATCAGCAACTTAATTCTGCCTCATAGTAGCATGGTGAAACGAGTAGGATTTGGTCGGTGCTGCTGCTGTTTGCAACTCTGTGATAGTCTTTGGAATCTCCTGAGAACCTGGAAACTGTGTTTTTGGAGGGCCTGTCTTCACCTCTTCCACTGTGTCAGTACCAGCCATGACCATTGCTACTTATTTCTGTCTGGGAGCTAATGGTAGGGATGATGCAGATCCTCCTTATGGTTTGTGAACAAAGGCACCATATACCACTCTTTTTACCCCCATCTATTGATGTGCTTTAAAAAATAGTGCTACTTCAGAGACTGTTACAATGCACAACAAACTAAATAATGCTTCATTGTTTTCTGAAGTCATAATTCCTGTGTTTTATTAGGTATTAAAAAGTACTTGATGAGGTATTATCGGGTATGAAGTGTTTGTTAACATTAATAGCCTAGTGGTTGTAATGATGAGACATTTCATTGTAAAGGTGATTCAGTACCTTCACAGGTTTTACAAAAACACGTGTTGATAAGTTTCAGTGGGATGTCCTTTTTTTGGTCTAGTGATGCACAAAAAGTGGCAGTTGTCTCATGCCTTCATGTGTGAAGTTTATTAATAGACCTTTAAAAACATACCCTGGAGCAACCAATGTCACCCTAAGGGCAGCTACTGAATTTTAAGTTGTCTTTGAATGACTTTATTTTGGGACTTATCTTTCAGCTAGTTAAAACACTTCCTAACATAAAGAAAGAGGTTTGAGTTTTTTTAGTAGTTCTTTTTACAAAGGGACAGGTGACCATGTTTGGTATCTTTCTCTATGTTTAAAAGTATATTTTTGGTTTTGACATTTGTACTGTTTGTAGCATGTTGGATACTGTTTGTATCTTATTGTCTTATGATTTTCCACAACTCCTCATGGGGGTGTGGCATTCCTCTACAAATTTTTCATTGAAACTGAACTATAAACCTACTGGGCTCAGGACTTCTAGGTAATATGAATATAAATCTTGTAAGACAATAATGTAAAGGCAGCAGGTAAACAATGGAGGGAGGCTTGAAAGTGATTACTTTCCCAAATGTGGCTTATAATTTTTTGCTCGCGTAAACCATCTAGTTAAAACATTCCATACTCTCGGGGAACTGCAGCTGAGGTCAATGGTCAGGAATTAACTTAAATAGCAAAAAATACCCCAACAAACTTGCATGTTAGCTTTAATGCAAAATAAAAGTTTAAAGAGTGCCATGAAAAGCATATTTTGCGATGGAAGAGCAACAAGGAAGCTGGAGAATTAATAATATGTATGGGTGTGTAGGCAAAAGTTTTTATTTTGTGTTTTGTTTTAAACTTGAAATTACCAAGTTCATTTTAGCTGATTTAGTGTATACTTTTGGCCATTTTTTAAAGACAAAATAATGAAATGTTAAATTGTTATGACTTTGGAGTGGTAGAGTTTTTTTATGTATTGGGCTACATTTGTAAGGGGACTTCAGAAACCAGTCCAGTGAATAGAATGTTTTGGTGGTCACAGGGTAAGCATCCTATTTCCAAGCCACTTTCTGAAAAAACAGACTGTTTTTTTTTAAATATTGTTTTTCTAAAAAAGATAAAGTTTCAGTTGAAGAGCTAGATGCTTGTATCTCATTTGGAAATTGTATTGGCAATCAGTGCAATTCCATGGGTTAAAATCTGAAAGAAGTATTATTCTTGTAGTTAATCTTCCAATAAGGAATGTAGCAAAGATAGATTAATATTAATCTGGTTTTGTTTCCATTATACTGTGTATTTTGAAAGATTGTGAAATGTCACTGTGCCACTTACAGGATTGTGGACAACATGCCTGTGACCTGGTGTTACGATGTTGAAGATGGCCAGAGGTTCTGCAATCCTGGTTTTCCTATTGGCTGTTATATTACAGAAGATGGCCGTCCAAAAGATGCCTGTGTTATTAATGTATGTTTAAGCAAATTTTATTTTTAATATCCCCTTTTTACTAATTTAAAGACTGGCATTTCTCCTATGTCCTGTTTCTATGGTGAGTCCTCACTCTCTTAAGAACCCTTGTTGCCTAAAACTAGATAAGTGTTTTGGTATCTCTGCAAGTACCACAATTTGTAAGCCTCATCTAAGCCTAAGAACTTTGTCTCTTCTGTTGCATAACACAGAAGGGCTCTAAAAGATAGAGGGAAGCAATGAATGTGCATAGCGTTTAGTACCTGTAAAGGGTGAAGGAGAAGAAAAACATGTCATCCTTCATTGCCTAGGAAGTCTAAACATTCAATGGCTTGGACTTTACATTTTTGTGGGATAGAAGTGTTTTCATGGAAGCAGGTTTGCATAGACATGTTTGTACATCTGCATGGAAATTAATACTTCTTGAAGGATTGCTTTCGCTGAAACTGTGTGGGCCAATGGAAGAAGGCAGAATATAAGATTTCTGACTGAACAAAGCTTCTCCGGTGAGGGACAGATCTATCATTAACTCGTGGAGGTCCAGATAAATGCCCTGAAAGTATTATGGAAATAAGAATGCAGTAGAAAATGCAGGATGTCTTTAGATTATCACAGACCTCTTCCATGGAGAGGTCACTGAGACCTGGAATAGGTTTTTGGTTTTACCAAAATTGTTGGTTTTACTTAATGGATCTTACCAAAGACGACAGTTTCTGCAGTTTCTAATTTTGTTTCCTTTCCTCCATAATGAATTGGTTTCAGAGGCTCCATATGAATGGATGCTGGAAACACATTTATTATTAAATATGTAATCTGGCAGTATTCTTTTAATCTTGTTTAAATACTTGTTTTTAATAGAAGGAAAATAACCTTTGAAGGCATAACTGAAGGACTGTAGGAGAACACTTTGTTTATATAACTATCCTTATAATTAGGGTGCTTTGTAGAAAGGAGTGTGGATAGAACCCTGAAGAAGTACTAGTCGAACTTCAGTAGACATAATGCTTGTGATTTCACAACCTCTCTAACTGAGTAAATTCCAAGTTGATGTTTCCCTTCACCTGAGATTTGTATTCAGCATTCTTGGCTGCTGCTTGCAGTTCATCTGTGTGCGTCTTTGGTTTCAAATATCGCGGTGGTTCTGTCACAGAGAGCAATTATTTGCATTGTTTGTCTTGGGAGGTTCTGTTTAATCTATGAAAAATATATACGTTGTTTTAAAACAGCTGATGTTTATTAAATGCTTCTGATATGAAAGTTGTCACATATTTATTCAGTTTGCTACTTCAATTAAATAAAATGGGACATCTTCAGTTACTGAAATATTTTAATAAATATATTTATAAATTTTATATTTAAATACGTTTTTCTACTTTTCAGCTGTAGTAGACAGTTCTTAGCATTAACTTTTCTAGTTTGTCTTTTTAATGCAAGGCTTTAATGCAGAGACTCTCCTGGTTTTGTATTCCCAGAATCCCGCATTCATCTTGTAGGAGAACTTCTTGACAGAAAAACTGTACACAGTCTAAAATTCTGTTATGTAAGCTTCTGCCTAAGGCTTTTAGATGTCTTTATGTTTTTGATTCTTTAACACCATCTTTTATCATTGCAGTCAGAATTTCATGAAAAAGATACTTTTTATATCTTCAACCATGTTGACATAAAAATATATTACCATGTTGTGGAAAATGAAGCTCTGGGAGCAAGACTAGTTGCTGCTAAACTTGAACCAAAAAGGTTAGTACTCGGGAATAACTTGTCATCAAACAGTGGTCCATCCTAAGATACTTGCTTTGATTTGGGGACCTGTTACTAGTCAGAAATGTTTTCAGATGTGACCTGTAGATTAGCTTTCCTGTTGATTGATGTAGTCTAATATAGGACAGTTTAGCAAAATTTTGTTCTGAATTCGATAGATCTTTGTGCACTATTTCCTATTTGGGCCAAAAAAAAGATAAAATAAAACCTGGAAGTGGTATGTGTTCAGTGAAGCAACCCTCATTTCCCTACTGGGGAACATTTTGTCTTGTGACGGAATAGGCCACGAGTGCCTCAGGCAGGAGTAATCAGAGTGCAACATTTGATGTTTTCAGCAATCAGGATTTGAATGGAATGATTTCGCAAATATACTCGTCAGTTGTTCTGGTGTCTATGTGGCTTTTGCACAACTGATGTCTGGTTTATTATTTCTTAGCATCTTCTCTTTCCTTTCTTTTGTATTCTTGGTATAACTGAGCTTGTTGCATTGTCGGTCCAGCATCATGACGAAAGTATTTTTTTCTGACAGAAGTTAGTAATT
Organism: Platalea leucorodia; assembly: GCF_965183815.1. Lineage (NCBI taxonomy): Eukaryota > Metazoa > Chordata > Aves > Pelecaniformes > Threskiornithidae > Platalea > Platalea leucorodia. The sequence goes on from NC_138824.1 coordinate 58,608,182, forward strand.
CTGTTGTTGTAACTTTTTGAGTGTTTTGGAGGTTCTTAGCAGTACTCAGACTTTAATTTTTGGTGCTCAGCTTTAGAGACTGTGCTCTCTCTAGTTTTCTTTTTAGAAGAGACAACTATTGTTTAAAAAGTTCAATTATCAAAAAGGCCTGTGCTTATGATACATTTCTCATGAGTTCTGAAATTTATGAGGCATTAAGAACAATTTTTATATTTAAGAGAAGAATGCTGGATGCAACTGATGCTTGTGTAAGATGAATGAATTCTTTCTTAAGAGTGTTGTCATTGAAGCAGCTTTCATTCTGTGTTTTTTCTTCCTGCAGTTACAAGCATACTCATCCAGACAACCCTGATTGCTCAGGGGTACCTATGGATATAAGTAATAAGGCTAATGGAGAAGTCAAAATTGCTTACACATATTCAGTTTCTTTTGAAGTGAGTACTAAGCTTTCTGTGGTAGTTACCTCTTAAAATCCTGCATTAATACTCTGAATTATAAAGATGGACAACTAAAATTATCTCAGAATAGTAAATTTGTGGTTTTAAAACTTTATTTGATCTGGAGTGTCAGAGATGGCTTCGGATTTAACCACACGCTTTACAGTTTTGCATACCACCCCCCACACACACTGAATGTGAAATGCATATGTGTTTTTTAAAAGAATCACACTTTCCACGTTTACCTAGGTTGTCTGCTAGATTATTTTTCAATCCAAGCTCTAAGTCTGAGAAATTGTGTGTTTCAGCAAATTAGTGTCATAGGTAGGTTGAAGCTGATCATTTTCTACTCTCCTGCTGCAAAAGCTCTTTTCTTCAAGGTCTTCTTCCCATGGAAATTTGCAGAAGAATAGGAAGCTGGCATTCTTTGTTCTCTACTCTCTATTTAAAGACAGAGGAGCAGTATATCAGGCAACTGTAGGGAGCAGTGATACTTGAATATGTCTCATTCTGGTGACAAGCAAGAGATTTTTTTTTTTTTAACGGAGTTTGATGGACAAACTGTTTCCCAGAGTTTCCCCCTCTTTCCCAAACTGTTTCACTATTAGTCTAAGACCTCAAAATGCAAATGACTTGCTAAAAAGAGTGCAGATTATAACTAACTGGATTTCTTGACTCCCTATGTATGTATTGAAGGGGTAGCTCACACATAGCCGTTCATATTTTGAACCTTAGCAATTCTGTGATTCTTCTGGATATGAAGGAGTCTACACCTTCCTTTTTTTTTTTTTTTGTCATTATAGACTTTAATCAGAATCTTGGCAATTAATAGATTAAAAAATAGCAATAGGGCAATTTTTAATTTTTAACCTTTTTCTTGTTCTGATTGCAAGGCCAGTGGTGTCTTTCAAAATGATAGGCCGTTGTCATATTAAGGCTGTTCATATATATATCATAATTCTAGGTTTGTAGCCTGCTGTAGGATTCAGTTCAACTGTGGTGAAATGGAGACTGGAGAGTTGATCTTTAAAGTTAAATTTTTCAACCCAATGTTTTTTATATTTTCAAAAACTGACTATACTGGAAAGCGCTCTTGCTCTTGTATGTTACAAATTACTAAAATAACATCCTGTCAGAAAAAAACCTAGCTATTTTTATTAATTGATACTAGTATTTATGGTTTGTTTAATAGCAATCTTCAAGTTGATCAGCACTGTTTACTCCTTTTTTCATGTTTACCCTGCAAAATAAAGCAAAAAAATGCTCTTTTTGAAGTGTTTCCGATCAATGACTGTTCGGTCTGAATAAGTATAATCAGCTGAAATGCATGAAGGAATAATTTGTTTCCTTCTACTAACAATGTAAGTTTTGCAGTCTTGTCTCCCCACTTGTCTTGGAGTATAATCTGAATGTAATTGGATTGGTAGTTGGTACTGAAACAAGGTTGTATCAAAGCAAAGGATAATTTGGACAGAGCACTATGTAAATGCTGGAGACTATATAGCAGAGCTTAGTTTCACAGTGTCTGTGTGGTCCTGACTTACATACGCTAAAAAAATGCATATTCTTTGTTATTCTGCTTGTCGTTTGAATTCCCGATGAATTAATGTAATTCTTGAAGGGAGGAAGCACAATTAAATTAATTTGATATGCCTTTATGTCCTAAGAAGACATGGGTGCTCAACACTATTCAGAAAATATTTTGGTTTAGATTCTATGGTCAAGGCTTAGGTTTGTTTTAGGTAGGTGTTATTAAACTATTCCCTTTAAGGCATGCAAAATTAAATTTTCAATTTGTTGTGAGATTTAAGATTGCTTTGCATGAACTTCAACTTGTAAATTTAAGTTGGATACTGACTGTATCTGAAACTGATGTGTTTACTCTTTCAGGAAGAAAAAAGTATAAGGTGGGCATCAAGATGGGATTATATTTTGGAATCCATGCCTCACACTCACATTCAGTGGTTTAGGTGAGAAGAAAGTTTGTCTTCAAGTGTACTGTACTGAAGTGTTTACATTGCAATTTGAATGATGATTTTTTTTTTTTTTTTTTAAATACAGTATTATGAATTCCTTGGTGATTGTCCTCTTTCTGTCTGGAATGGTAGCTATGATTATGTTGAGGACACTGCATAAAGACATTGCAAGATACAATCAGATGGATTCCACCGTAAGTCTGAAATGTACCTCCTAACATTTATTTGGAACGTGACTTTTTCAGCTGAATGTATTTCTGTGACAGGCTACTTAAATGGCAATCTGCTGTATTAAAATAGATATATTTTCCTTTACAGGAAGATGCTCAAGAAGAATTTGGCTGGAAGCTGGTTCATGGTGATATTTTCAGGCCCCCAAGAAAAGGAATGCTGTTGTCTGTTTTTCTAGGCTCTGGCACGCAGATATTAATAATGACTTTTGTTACCCTGTGTAAGTAATAAAGCGGGGAGGGGTTAGTTGAGTACAGATGATCTTTCACTGCTAATCACAAGGTACTAGTAAAAATAGCAGTTTAGGTTTTGTCTAGAAATTTCTTAAAAGTCTAAGATTAGAAACTGCTGAGCTGATAGAGTAGACATGCAACTTAGTATACACAGATTTTAAGATAACTGATGTACTGGCTTTAAGTCAAATGTATAATTACTTTCCAAAATTGTGCATCTCTGCTTCACAGTTTTTGCTTGCCTGGGATTTTTGTCCCCTGCTAACCGGGGAGCTCTAATGACCTGTGCTGTAGTTTTGTGGGTACTGCTTGGAACTCCAGCTGGTTATGTTGCTGCCAGATTCTACAAATGTGAGTAAAAGTTATTTAACATGACAGGGCTTAAGTTCATTAAAGTAAATTATCATCACAGAACTGATTTTTATTTTCCAGTACTCTTTGTAGTTTCCCTCAGGGCAAGATGGAGAAAGGTACTTACCGTTACAACAGAAAATACATATAGAACACTGACGTGGTTACATTGGTTTTGATGCAATCATGCCTAAAGACCCTGAATTGCTCTTGCCGCTATGTATTTATGGAATTGGAAAGCAAATTCCATTTTACTAATACTAGGCCCATTACATCAGACACTTTTGTACTTCTGTTTCCTACAGTTGGGGGTTGGGTATTAACTCACATTTAGTTTTAGCCATCAATGTTGCTTGATAACACTTCCCCCCCCCCCCCCATCATGGACCTCTATTCTTACATGCCTGAGACTTGTCACCTCTTTTTAGTGAGTTCCTAGGTCTTTGGGAGAATGGTGCTTACCAGACTGCAGCAGGGGCATAGGGGGAGGGATTTTCAGGTGATCTGTAGTTGTAGAAATCAACACAGTGGTGTCTGGGCACCTGACCGTAGTTAGTTGATACTGCTTTCCTTAAGTGATCCCAGCTAGCTGTTGTTTCAAGGCCTGCCTACTAACTTGAAACGGTTTGCCCCTGGACCCTCTGGTTTATTTTAAGGTGAAGCATGCCATTCCGCATACAGCTTGTACCTTACTGAAGGTACAAAACTCTTTATGACTGAGCGAGATGGATCTTTTGGACTATTTTTAGTTCTGAACATACAGGGCTAGAGGAGTTTATTTCTGAACTTCAACCTGGCAGTAGGCATTGGAGTTCTTTCTTCTAACTGTTTTGTAATTTTCATGTGGGGGGAACCACTGGGATTGTATTTTGTAGGGAGTTTTTCCACAGTGGTAGTGACGCGATAGTGAACTATTCCTTGTCCTTCTGTTCAAGCCAATTAGACTTAAATGGAAGGAGACTTTAGGACTAAGAGCATAATTGAGGACAGAATTATTGTTTATATCGTGCTGTATGTTATGTGTTTTGAAGGATATTTTGAAGTGTGTTGATGGTAAATTGAATCCAGTATCTTTTTGGTGGAGGTGTAGCTAATAATAATTACATTCCATGTTATACTTACTGGGAATCATTTAGTTGATACTTGAATATTGTGTTTACTAAGACAGTGAGTGACTGATCCAGAGATATTCTTGTTATAACATGGGGTGGTCCATACTCTGTATAGAGCATGTAAACATGAATGTTTCTGCTTATAGTACACAAATAAAATAATGTGAGACAGAAACCAAAATGCAACTGAAAGGCATTTTTAAGTGTTTGCTTTTCTTTTAACGTTGCAGTTAAAAAGTGAAACCCGAGTTGAAAGTAAATGGTTAATCTTGATAACCAGTGCTATGTTCTACCAAGATTTTATGAAGAAATAGAAACTTAATTAAAATCACTCTAACCATAATCATTTCTGACTCTTGAAGTAAAGAAGCATGTCATTACGGCAGTGCTCAGATGAAATTGTCAGCTTCACTGAATTCCAGCAGGATATTTTCATTTGAAAGTATACTGACTATAATTTTTATCAGCGTAGTGCAAAGTCGTAAAGATTTTCTTAATAAAGCTATATTTGGTCTTTTGGTACCACCGCTGCTTAATGCTGTTAAGACTCAGGACAGCATCACTACTTCCTGTAAGCGTGTTAGTCCTTTCTCGTAACATTCTTAGACAAGAATTATTTCAAGAAAAATGTTAAGCTTGCTTTTCACATATTTATGTATTTTTTTCCTACTGAAACCTTCAGTCAAATGCTAGAAAGCTTAAACTCCAGGTTTTAGATGTTTTTAAAGACTTAAAAGTACTGCAAATCCGCTTCTTCCTTTTAACAGATAAAGCGGTCAGAGACCCAGTTTATTTAGTTGGGATACTTTTTCTAACCTTCGTCTGAGGCTTTGCGTTGAAGCTCTGTGATTAAGCAATATGATGAGGGAGTTCAGCTTTATTACTAAAGATTTAGTTTACTCTTTTAAACTTGGGCACGATAACACATTATTTGAGTATTTGCAAGCTAAGTATAACAGGTAAATGGACTGGAAAATTAATAGTTGTGAGCTTAATGCATGTTTTGATGACTGTCAAATGTTTTAATACAGCATTTGGAGGTGAGAAATGGAAAACAAATGTCCTGCTGACATCATTCCTTTGTCCTGGGTAAGTTGAGACTATCGCCACGATTAAAAGAATTAAATTGCACTTCTCTGACATGCATAGTTAATTTTTAAGTTTCAGCTACACAAGTAAGTTTCATTACGTCGTCTCTTTATTCCAGAAGCTACAAGAATATCACGGCACTTCTGACAAAGATGAATATGTTAATGGCATACCATCCTTAGATATTTTTTTAGTAAGCATTTGTTTACTCTCACCACGTGAAAAGGTTGATTAAGAAAGAGCATTATGGTAGTAGTAAGTTTGAGACAGGCACACTTTTCCATTGCTTTCTTTTACTCTCTAGGCTGTTTCTCTAACCACACTGTAGTTGGTCTTATATAGTGTCATATACTGTATAACCACTGTGATAAATTTTTCTACTTAATCACAGCAAGCAGTCTTACCCTGAAGTGTAGTTAAGACAAGCGTATATTTGAAATCGCTTAGTTGGAACGTCAGCTTCTGCTGGAGTTCAATCCCATTAGATTAAAAAAGAATTGCTTGTTTGACCTCTTCATTTTGATATTTTGTGTGTGTCATTTCGTTTTAACAGAGGTTTTCGCTAAAATCTTAATACAGTGCTATTGTTTTGTTAACATTATTAAATATTAAGGAGTATTTCTGTGCTTTAAGTGTGTTTATGTATTTTTCAGAATTGTATTTGCAGATTTTTTTATCATGAACCTCATTCTCTGGGGAGAAGGCTCTTCAGCAGCTATTCCGTTTGGTACTTTGGTTGCTATTTTGGCACTCTGGTTTTGCATATCTGTCCCGCTGACGTTTATTGGTGCCTATTTTGGTTTTAAGAAAAACGTAAGTGTTTCTGAGAAATTGTTTTGTAAGTGTATGTATATGCATATACACATGCATACACACATATATATCTTTTCCACTGTATAGACTATGACTGAGGTAGCACCTAAGGTAGTTGCATTGTCAGCTCCAGTCCTGTTTGGTTACTTCAGAGCTGCATTAGGTATCTGATCTGGGGATTCTAAGACTTCGATATTCAGTTGGTTGGTGGCGATAATTCTCCGCAATGATTAGGGTTATTATTGTATTTAATTGAGTGACTGCACCAGATAAAGCAGTGATTTGGGCATTCTTTATTTTAATTAGCATCTCTTCCATTACTAAAAAATTTACTTGACCCAGCCAAGCATAAGGGAAAGCAACTTACGCATTTCTGGTTTTCCCCTGTGTTTTTTGTTCCTGTCTGCCCTCTACACTGAGTCTTTAGAAGGATATTTTTTGATCAAATTGCTAGAGATCTTGTGAAATCTCTTTGCATAAACATTTTGTAAATTATTATCACAGGCATTAATTGGGATTTACTCCTAAACTGGCCAATTTTACTTATTTATATGAGGGTTCTTTGTGACACTGGTGACCAAACCTTCTTAAATAGTGAAATCAATTTTTTCCGTTTTTGCTTTAAAAGTGGTTTACTGTGCCCCACAGACTTAAAGATCTATAAGTTCAGATATTTTTGTGGTTTTTTTCCTGTGCAGGAAGCCAGAGTTCCAGCTCTCTATAGCTCTCATGGAATACCTTCAGAGAATATTTAAGTATCTTAGAAGGCACTTTTAAAGTTGATTGTAGTTATCCAGTTTTTCTTAACCAGAATTTAGTGGATTTTTTTTTTTTCTGATAACCAGGTTGAAATTCCAGCAAAGCCCCCTGCATTGTACAGAGACAGTTCCTTTAAGAAAGGAGGATTTGATAAACTAAAGGCAATGTGACAAGTGTCACAAATACATTAAAATCAAATCAAAGCAAGTACCTAGCAAGTATCTATTGATGCTCTTGATGTAATCTTTACGAAAGGTGCAATACGGCAAAGTATGCATTTATCTGCCTTAAATTTTTTCTCCCACCATGCTGATCTATGTATACATCTTCAGTTAGGATTTAACTGCCAGATTGAATCCTCTCAGTTTGTAAGTTTACCCTAATGTGATTCTTGGAGTAAATCCTGAAAAACAATACACAGGGATTTTTAGAAGGGGAAACCAAGAGTCTGCACCACCACTACCCCCCAGCTGAAAAGTGAGACATCAGCTCAGGCTCTGTAACAGATCATAGATAGGTAATCATAAAAAGGGAAGTACAAAATACCTGTTGCGATGTTCTCAATAAGAGCTGTGTTTTAGCTTGTTTGCCTGGCAAATGCTGGTAGCTAGGCTGGTAGCAAAAGCAGATGTAGTGTTAACTGGGTATGTGCATGCTCAAAACAAATAATAGACTTTTGCCAGCACTCATTTCAAAAAGAAAGCAAAAAGGTGGTGCTGTAGTTTGTGTTATTTATTTAGCAACTTCTTGTTTTCGTTTAAAGGCTATTGAACACCCTGTTCGCACAAATCAAATTCCTCGTCAGATTCCTGAGCAATCATTCTATACAAAGCCATTACCTGGCATTATCATGGGAGGGATTCTGCCTTTTGGATGTATCTTTATACAGTTGTTCTTTATTCTCAATAGTATTTGGTAAGTTAACCACGATCTATTTGAATTTTCTCTGTCATAAAATGTAGTTTCTTTGTGAAAGTTTTTCTTCAAGAGGCTTTGACTGATATTTTTTTTTTTTTGATGATGCCGGGTTGCCAGGTACTGGTGCAATAAAAATTTAAACGTTAACATCTTTTTAATATTTTGTGGTTTAGAAGCTACTTAGTGCCTGTTTTGCTTGTTGAGCTGTGTAGAGAAGTGGCTGTGATATGCGTAGCAATTTACAGCTGACCTACAATATCCAAATAGCTAGTTTTCTCCTGCTACTCCTCTGACTTCCTGTGGAAGTGGCTCTGAAGCTGACATATGGCATATAACTTGAGAGTAGTAAGTATATTAAAATAGACTTGAGGGGGGTTTTTTTTGTAGTTGTAGTTATTGTTGAGCTAGAAAAGTATTACTGCTCTTGGGAGAAAAAAGAAACAACAAATTTTGTGAAATCTTTATAAAGGCACCGGAGAGGAATTCTTTTAAAAAATAAAGCACCGAAGACTAGTCCAGTGTAAGTGAATGTGAGCTCATAGCACACTGACAAACTAATCTACTGTGAGGGATTTGTCTTCCTTCTGGCACAATTTAGTTATTGGATCTTGTTAAACTGTTTCTGAACCTTGAATAGGTGCCTCTACCCAACGTAGACAGCTACAGCATTTGACATTTCTTGTTATTTTGCAGCTCTGCCCCTTTGATTGAAATGTGAGGTGAAATCCAAGTTCTGCTGAAGTCAGTGGAAGAGGTCACGCTGACTTCACTGGAACTGTAATTTCACTCATTATGTGTAGTCAGTTCTTTACCTAAAATCCCAGCCAGGACCACGCTTTGGGCTCGCTTTCTCGCTGTTTTCAGACTGAGCTGCTGAGGCTCCTATTCTTCAGTTAAAAAACAAATTACCCAATTGTGTGGCCACACAACTGACAGTACCTCAGTAGGAAGGGGAATGCTTAAGGTGAAGGTGATATTACCGCGTATGAAGAAATAATATTAGCACAGTGTCCATTTTAATTTTTTTTTTAAACTTCCTTTTATAGGTCTCACCAGATGTATTACATGTTTGGCTTCCTGTTTCTGGTATTCATTATTTTGGTTATTACATGTTCTGAGGCCACAATATTGCTCTGCTACTTCCATCTATGTGCAGAGGTAAGAAATATTCTTCAGTATTCATACTTGATATTGTTTTAAGGATGCTTCCAAAAAATTTTAAGGCTTTTGTAATTGGAAGTAAGTATTCCAGAATTCAACATAAACACCTTTACTAGATGTCCTTAAATCACGTCTTTAGAAAGTGAAGCAGAAGTGAAGCAGGCTACTTTTGGCAAAACTCATAAGTATTAAAACCCTGCACCGAGTACCACTAAGTCAGATACCTCATCTTTAGAGTCTTAACTCCCTGTTTTCTGAAGGTGCTAAACTAATCCATTAACTTTGTTCAATCAAAGGGCATTTTTTCAATGTGCCCAACCCTGGGGGGTGGGAAGTCTCTGTGGCTGGCAATAGTAGGCCTGGCTTGTTTGGGTTTTTAGATTTTTGCCTATTTGATATTGATCTTTAGGTTTCGTATCTCTAATGGTGAATGGTGTAGTTAATGCAGTATTGATTGTATATAGGTTTTTTCCTGTAGAGAAAAACTATAAAACCTCGCTTTTTGATAAAGTGATAATAGAAAAAGTACCTCTGCATTCAGTAATAGGGTCAGTGCGTTAGAGGTATACGGAATAGTACTCATACGTATTTTCTTTTCCCACCCCTTCTAGGACTATCACTGGCAGTGGCGTTCATTTCTCACTAGTGGTTTTACTGCAGTTTATTTCCTAATATATGCAATACATTATTTTTTTTCTAAACTGCAAATCACAGGAACAGCTAGCACCATTTTATATTTTGGTTATACCATGATTATGGTTTTGATCTTCTTCCTTTTCACAGGTAAGTATATTGCAGCTTAATTTTAAATGTTGAGTGTACCTTTAGCTTTGCACAGTAGAATCCTTGGCAAAACTTACCCTGATACAGGATCATAAATTTATATATATCTTTAATTTTTTCCAGGTAGCTGTGTAGCATTTTGCATCTCTCTGATCACAAATTTTAGTGAAAGAGATTAAATGAGGATGAGGCAAAACTACTGCTAATTTGATGTGTGGCCTATAATTAGATCTTCAAATATGACACCTTTAAACGTGATAAATACTTCTCCAGATTTCATTCCTGTGTTAGTCATGTGACAAACTAATTTTTTTAAATTAGTTGTCTTTGGAGAAACACAACGAAGTCTAAAGTTACAGTGTCAGTTAAGGAAAAAATGCAGATTTTGTGGAATAGGAGGAAGTAAGAGAGAGGAGTAAAAGTTGACAGAGAATACTCCCCCCCCCCCCCCCCCCCACTTACCTGCTCTCTTCTGGAACGTCTTTACCTTCTTTCCCAATTGCATTGAAGTGGCAGGGGAAGCAGACAGAACTTCTTAACCATTTTTTGATGCGGTCGTGTCAGAACCTTATCATCTTTATTGTGAGCTTTTGGAAAAGCGCCTGTCTTAGGTGCTGCACTTCAATTTCTTCTTCAGTAAGTGAGATGAGGTGACAAAATGTTCCTTTGTCATCTTCAGTACTAAGAAGGAATCTTCAGTCAGACACACTTACCCCTTCTCTGAGGTGCCGGAATGACAGTGAAAGATGCAAGAAGTCTCCTTTCAAACTCTCGTGCAAGAAGGCAACAACCACCAACTCCCCAAAAATCTTAAAAATACTAAATTCTGTTCCAGCAGAATGTAATCAATCTTTGTGGACTTTACCCTACAGAGCAATATTTTGGAAAGTATTTTGAACTGATCAATGCTTTAAATGATTTCAAGCTCCAAGTTTATGAAGAAGTTTAATGATTCCTAAGGCTTTGATGTGGATTTGTCTATGCAGCTATAAAGGCTGTATTTTGAGGCCTGCTAGAACACAAATGGCTTGTCATCAGAGCTTTTAATACAGTTCTCACTATAAGTAGAATTTTCATTTCCACTTAATGTAGGAGAACCAAAAAAATCAAGTGGGAAAAGAACTGACATTTGAGAACGGTGTTCCTTTTAAGCGTAACCAAATACTCATTTCAAAGACATTGCCACTTCAGCTTAGGAAATATTGAAGCAGTTTGTGCACCACAACTGAATGCAGATGATGATGAACAGGAGCAAGAGCCTGCAAGGAGTTTTTTGGGTCATTGCCTCTTAAAAGGAGGGAATGGGACTTACGGACATCATATAATCTCTTTGAAAAGTGATCAAGCTGTGTTCCAAAAGTGGTTAGTTTTATCTTCCATCCTTTTTAAGTCAGTCTAATGTGTTTTGGCATTGCTTGCGGATGTTTTGTAAGTTACACATCACCTCCACTTTTATTTATATTTTGTGTACTGGTTACCAAGTCATTCTGAATGTGTAGATCAGAGATTCTGCCTCCTGTTCTTGCTCCATCTTATTTCTTGCCCTGCCTTTCTCTTAACCTTTATTTGTGATCTGGGTTTACTAATAGTCTCACTGAACTAAAGAATTTAAGAATGCATGGTTGTTCAGCTAGAAATGAATGTGTACTGCTGTATGTAGAGCAATTTTAAATGCGGTGCAAACTTAGAAAGTAGCATGAAAAAATAATTAGGCCTTACATAAGTGTAATGTCAATTAATTTAGTTTCACTAGCTTTTCCAATAGATATTCAGCATGTCTGCCTTTAATTGTAAACAGTCTTGGCCAAAACCAGAATTGTGTATACCCTGTCTCCTTTATTCAGTCTGTTTCCTTTGGATGCACGCAGTAATTCTGGAGTGCACACATTCAAAATAAAGGGGATTTACAGTAAATTTTCTGTGCTGAGACTTGGCTTAGCTGCCTTTCAGCACCTAAGGTACCCATATCATTTCCCTCTTTTGCCCTTATTCTTTCAAGTCAGTCATGTCACATAACATCGTCTAGAGGCATTAAGATGTGTCCAGTGCATCTCCCTTTTCCTTGCTCACACGTTCACTTTCAGTTGACCAGTTGGCTGTGCAGCAGCTGCCAGAAAATCTGGGGAGTCCTTTTCGGGATGGGTTCACAAGCATGGAAAGAAGAGGTGGTTTACTGTTAGACCCCTTGAGATGCTTTCTGTGGTAGTCGTTTGTATGTAATTGGGACAGTGGAGATGTGAGTTATGCTGTGCAACTTGAACTAAGCTTTCAAGAGTTTGTATGCCTTCAGTTTTTTTGAAATTTTCAGTTTCTATATTGAAATTAGGGGTGAATACATGTGAAGTTAACCAAGCGGTTAGAACTTTGAAACAGCATATGCTTAATGATTTTTTTATCTACTTCCCATGAGATTAAGTGCAAATTATCCTTTAATTTGAGGCAATAGTTCTATTTCTTAAAATTTAAGAATAATTTTGTCCCATTTAGGTTGATAGACATTCAAAGGTGGATGCGTTCAGTTCTCTGAGATTTACTGAAGTGCTTTGAGATGAGGTTTTACAGAAAAAGTTAGAGGCAGGGTAAAGGGACAGGCAGTTCTCCAGTTTCTTAAACGAAAAAGCATACTAGCAATTTAGCAAAAACTGCTCCTAAAGGCAGCAGAATTCCTGTGTCAGGATGATAAAGAAGCTAAAAAGATAAAATCATAATCGTTGTATCAAAACTATTCTGCCGCTGCTTACTCATCTGTTAAAAATCGTCAGTATCAGGAAGGGTTTTGACGGTGCCCTGCTGCTATGTCAGTGTAACACATGCTTCAGGCACTTGCATCCGTACTGCATTCCAGGTCATTGATCAGACTCAGCAGGCAAAATACCGGGAGCTACATGACAAATCTTTGATTCGCAGCTGGGACCACAACTACGTATCATAGTAAATGAGTCGGTTAAACATCAGTAGTTTAGCAAGCGTGAAGGGAAGAAAAAAATTACCCTGATATCATTCATGGTTCCTTCCAAGCTTGTATAGTGAATGAGTTAGCACACAGCTTTTGTTGTGCCTCTTATCAGATCTAAAATAAAGGTGATTTTTTTTTTTCTTTAAAGAACTTACTTGGCTCTTGCATAAGTTAAGGCAATGATTTTAGAAGAGGTACTCGGGCAAAAATTGGATAATCTTGAGGGCTTTTTTTCTGTCCTAGTTTTTGTGGGAAATTAAGGTTCTTGTTACAGGTGTTCTGAGCTGCTCTTTAGTCCATTATCTTTGTGATTGAGGCTGCATTTTGAAGTAACCCAGTTAAATTAACAAAGCCCAACTATATTAAGTACTTTGCATTCAGAAGAACATTTTTGTTCCGACCTTCTGTTGGACTTTCACAAAGAGAAGTGATGCAGCTATTCTTGTTCAGCTAAAAGGATTGTAAGTTATCAGGGAAACAGTCTTTGTCCTTCAATTTCAGTTCAAGTTTGCTTATACTTTTTGACTGCCTGAAGTATTTCAGAAGTATTTATTTTTAAAGCATGTAACGTGTTTCCAATAGGAAGTACAAGTTGTGTAGTAACTACTCTATGGTTTGAAGTTTGTATTAACTTGATTTACACAGAAATAAAGGTAGTGCTCTAATTTTCCAAGACCTTAAAGTATAACTAAGAAATGGGAACACTCCTTTTGATGCTGTCAGTGTAATTGGTTTATTAAATATAATAGCGACACTCTGACCAGCTGAGCAGATGAGGTAAAGTGTGTGTGACTAGTCCCTGAAGAAGGGTGAAGCGGAGCAATGTGAAGGAGTTGGACCAGGGAATAATGAAACAACAAAGAACAAATACGTAGGAAGGGAAATAACACAGAAGCATCTTAAAATGAGAGTCTTCCCCATGATCAGCTCTATGATTGTGAAAATAATGAGATACTCTATAGCAGCTGATGCCTAGAAAGACCAGGTACTGTCTGTAACTTTCCATTATCTGATCTGATGGATGTACTGAAGACTAAAGATAGCAGACTGCATATACGTATGTCCTGATTTATGAACTACAGGTAGAAATGAATGTCTCCTGTGTCAGTTTTCCTAATGTGTAACTTTTTTTGCTTGTTTGTTTTTGTTTTTTGTTTTGTTTTTTAGGGACAATTGGATTCTTTGCATGCTTTTGGTTTGTAACCAAAATCTACAGCGTGGTGAAAGTTGACTGAAGAAACCAATGTAAAGAATTAACACAGAAGAGGTTTAATCTTCATTAACATAACTTAAAGACCTGGTCTAATTGATGAACTTGAGCTTTATCAGAAGTATTGGCTTCCTATTCTTTGAGAATGATACCGAATATGCAGCTACTTTTTCCACTAACACGTTTGTATTGTGACTTAACAACCTGTTTTCATTCAGATCTTAATGAAGATCAGAGTTACGATATTTATGCATTTGTAAATACAACTATACTTTAAAAGAAAAGTTAAATTCTAATGGCAGAGTAGAAGTGGCTGTATTCCACAACCTAATAATACTTCTGATCAAAGTACAACTGTAAATAGGGTTTTCTAGCTTGGTAGGTGGGATGAATTATTTTTCTTTGAGGGAAATGAGAACTTTTTATTATGTAACTTTGAAGGATGACTCTTAAGAAGTGTTGCTTTTAGTTTGGATGTGATTTTTATTTTTTACTGGTGTTACGTCCATAAATATTCTGATTTCTGTGACTTCATTAGTTTTGGTGTTCTTGGCCTTTTAAACTATGTGCCTCTGAGTCCTTGAATTTATAAATTCATAATCTAATAAATATTGTAAAAATGTCTTCAGTGGCTTATTACATATGATAAGTTCATAAAAATATGTAAATACAATTACATTGAAGATGGATGCTTAAAGATCGCATAGAGTATTTTATGGCATTTTCTATAGGTTAATGTATATTGACACACCCATAGATCTGCAAGAAGTGTTATTTGTGCTACATGGCTATAACACTGAAATGTGATTGTGGCGCATGAGAACTAAATTATACACACATTTAACAAAACCACTCTGCAGCATTAACCCAGTCCTTAACCCAGATACGTTTTCAGAGATTGCTATGGAATTGTCAGTATGTTGAGAAGATCTTATAACAGTCAGCATTCTCTGCTGATCTTGCTTTTAGATCTCGATGATGCATATCCTATACGGCAACTATTGCTGATTGTACTTAATGTAGGTTAAAAAATAAAAGAAAATTACTATTTTTGCTTTATATTAAGAGACTAATGTCGATTTTGGATGACTAGCATTAAACCTATATTTGCTTTTTTTGAAAATGGAGTATTTTGTTCATATCTTGTTCGGTAATTTTAGACTCGTAACACAATTTGGCTTTTGGCATGTTTTCACAAGCCTGATAAAATTTTATTTAAAATTAAACTTCATGTACCAATTGCCATTCATAAGGTTGGGGTTTTTCGTTCTTATCGGTTTACTTTTCTAAGAGATCTTAATCTACTGATGCTTAAATATTGAACCCAATAAAAATATCTTTGGTTAAGGTAACTTGTCATTGTTAACCTCCTAAAAGTTGGCATGTTAAAAAGGCTTCAGCCCCTCCCAGGTGAACCACAGGGCTCTCAGGCTCTGCCTAGCCCCAGCCACAGCTCTGTTCAGATGCTGTGGGCAGGTTTGTTCTTGTGCCCCTCCCCGCACACAGTCGCTAGGAAATGCTGATTTCAGATAAATCTTCCATGTTTTATGTTCAAAACAGGAAAAGGGTGAGTGTGGTAAGCATTTGTTCTTGACTAATGCAGTGAGTTGCAGTGTGACTCTTGATTTAAATTTTAAAAAACACAAAGTTGAATATTCTTAACATCCCTGGTTTTGTGATCACCTGCTGTACGTGTAGTCACTGCTCAAAGTCATCAACAGTTATTACACAAATGGGAATGCTTAGTTTGAGAAGCATGAATCAATTGTCTGTTATTGAAATACAAATATAATAAGTGCTCAAGAATTTCAGTGTAGTCACATGAAAACAGGTTTTTGTGATCTATTTACAACTGCTGTTTAAAAATCAGGTTAATGGAAGTGGGATGGAGATGGGTTTGAAACCGATGGGTCTATTTCCTTTTTTTTTTTTTTTTTTCCCCTACAGACTAGTTGACAAGTCATGGCAGCTTCTCAAGTATCTTATTGTCACCTTTCAAGGTAGTTTGTGAAGTGTGTCGTTATCTTCTGGAATCGAAACCTGCTGCATACACAGTTTTTCACGCAGCCTTGCCTTGTAATAACTGCAGCTGTTTTGGACCTTGAAATGGTTGGGTTTCCCTGTGCAGCACTTGAGACAATCCAGACAGTTTAATACATCACAGATTTTACAAAAGAGCTGTTCTAAGGTTGTCCCCTCCCTTGAAACCCATTATTGCCTCAGATAATTTTAAAAGTTTTTCTAGCGTGTAGGCTTCTGGTGTGTGTTAGGGCATCCAAATGTTCTGCTGTGTACCATATCTGTTCTTCAGATCTCCTGGGAGGCCTGGGTTTTTGTCTGAGCTTTCAAAATACTGGCCTCTTCCAAAACCTTTCTGTACTGCCAGGTATTTTCTTAAAATGCACTTACTGCATGGATATCTGAGAAAATGTAAATTACTAGGAAGGTTAAGAGGTAGGAACAAATTGCTGAGCTGCATGAAGACAGAGCAAATATAGACAAAATATAACATTTCAGACCAGCATCAGTTTCTCTGCGATTGCCTGAAAAATGCTTTAAGTGAGTTCGTCAGTATTTTCTTCAGGAAAAGTAAGTCTGGAAGCGAAGTGAGGAAGAGAGGGCGGAACGGGATGGAATTCAGGCAGGCACCTGAGGACTCTGAGTTATACTGATCTGAATAACCTGTTTGCAGGGACAGGAAACACAAATCAAGTCCTGTTTGAACTGATGTACAAATCAAAAATGTGAAATGTGGATGAGAAACACTGTTTTACTAATACTAGTAAAGGCAAAACCACCAATCTCTAAATTAAGGAAAGTAGGCTGGACAACATCGGTACTTCAGGCAAGGTAGGGGAGGAGTGAGAGACCTTGAAAGGGAACGCTGGGGTTTTGGTGTATCGGGCTTTGGTCGGTGGAGTTTGCAGTTGTGGCCGAGGATTTCTGCAGAGCTTTGTGGGACTGCTGGGGAGGGGTTGCTGTAGCCAACCCTGACTGCATTCACAGTGCACAATAAATAAAAACTGAGGTTGCTTGGTGAATTATTGTTACTCAGCTCATAGAGATCTTGACTTTTACGGGTAAGGAATAAGTCACATGAAAGTATGGTAAGTCCTTAACAGCTGGGAGAAGTTTTTGTATATGATGGTTGATGAACATGGTCCGTTGTTGTCATAATTGAATGTTACTGCAGTGTTGGATTTAGTTTTCCTGCTCCAGCTACCCCAAACGTCAGATTGTATGAGCTACAACTTTGGTAAGTTTGGCTGGTGTGGGATACACGTGGCCGTGACTTTATGCCGTGAAGTGAGATGCTGCCTTACCGGTTTGGGCAACAGCTTCATTTCTGGGGGCTGCGGTATCTCCTCTTCATAATTTCTCTTTAAAGTTATTGCTTCTGAAACGATCTGTTCATCTGAGTGAGCGCGCTCGCAAATTCCTGCTTGCTCCCTTGGATGAATTACTAATCATGATTTCGAGAATGATGCATATTCTGCAAAGAACAACTTCATCTCTGCGTTTACATCCCTTTTTTCCTTTCAGTTACTATTCCTCCAAAAGCCCTCACTTCTGGTAACAGTCCCAACTCTTCTCTTGGAGCTCATCGCGACTAACTATTTTCTTACAGGGAAGAAGATTACGTGTGCAGAGATGTTCTAGTCTTCTCCCAGATACAGTTTCCTACAGTTCACCTCTAATTTCACTCTTTATTCTCAGTATCCTGCTGTTTCACCTTACGACAGACAGTTAATAGCAACCTACTTAATTTATGTATCTATATAAAGCTGACTCCTGAAATATTTCTCCTGTTACCTCGCATACTGACTTCGGGTACGTGCGCGTGCACAAGCGTGTGACGCTTCGGACTAAAGCACAGATCTTCAGGGACCGAGAAACTTAATTTATCGGTTGGTTTAAAGCCTGCCTTCCCTCCGAGGCATTTTAGCATCACCTGCCAGCCGCAGCACGCAGGCAGGGGCAGAGCGCGGGAGCAGAGTTAAGGGGGTGACGGGAAGAGTCACCAGAGCACGCTGCTGGCCGGCCTTATCCTATACACGCCTATGCTGGTTTTAAAGTTTCTGGAAGCAGGCAGCCAAAAATCAAGGCGAAAAATAAATAATCATACGAATAATTTACCTGTGCAGGCGTTAAAAATGTGTCTCCTGTGTCTAGCGTGGGCAGGTGGCTAACAAGGGTCCCCTAGGATGAACTGCAACGCAGCCAGCCTTGCTTTATCAGGATAACTTGTTCTCACCCGGGCACCCACTCCCATACCTTCAAACAGTTTTTGTAAAAGTTCACTAAAAAAGGGGTGCTTCAGAGGGGGCCCACAGAGCGCCCCGAAAGGCTGGCCAGCCTGGGCGGTGCGAGGGGCCGAACGCCGCTGCCCAGCTTCGTGCTTCCAATAGCGTCAGCTCCGTTTTGGAACAGTTCCGCACGACCGTTGTTTTGCTACTGCTGGTGCAAGGTTTGCTTTGGCTTGGTTCTTGGCGGTTTTCTTGGTTTTGCTTTTATTTTCTTTGGTCATATCAAGTCAAGAAGACAAGAGATTTATTTTTAATTTTCTTCTCTATTTTGGGGCAATTATTGAGGTAGAGAAAACATTCTTTCTGATATTTTTCCTAACTTTCCGTGACCATCTTTCAATTTTTTTCACAATTACTCTTTGGTTGAGGTACATAAAAGACTAAACTGACTCAGCTACGATTATGTGAGGAAGAAGTGCACACGGTGAGCTCCCGAGAGGACAGGCACACGCGTGCACGCAGTCCGGCCTCCGCCTGCCCTTGGCCTTGCTGAAGACGAGCAAGCTCCCCGTTCGCCGGAGGTCAGCAGCTGGGCCGCGGTCTGCTCCCGCTATTGCCTGCGCCGGGCATGAGTCGCTCGGGGATATTGCCGAGGAGGTCGGTGGGCTGGCGGGGAGGCCCCTTCGTGGCCCCAGGATAGAAAAAGCGGTAGGGTTGTGACATTTCTTCTCCAGCTTTGCTGAGGAGCTACAAAACGGAGCAATCGGGAGGTCAGACCCGTTTCCTACTTTTCCCTGCAGGCTCTCACAAGGAGTCGTAGCCACTCTTCGCCTGGAAGCCGCTCGTCTCTGCCCATTGCGGGCAGGCTAGCCAGACAGCTGAGAAGAAGTGGCTGTTCTCTTCTGTCGCCCTTTTCCTGCTGTCTGCAGGCCGCACTGACAGCAACGGAGCTAAATCACACCAGGATGCGTGTTCTCCTGCTGCATAATGTCGGATCAGTGCAGCCCCGAGGCAGGTGGAGGGCAAGGCAAAGGGAAGCAGCGGGTGGCCTTAAATTTGCTGTTTATCCCCGAAAGCAGGGTGACCGTAGTAACTCTGGACAAAAATTTCAGAGGGGAAGAAAGAGGCTTCCTTCCCTTCGAGAAGGACAATATCCAGACCCAGGGGGGCAAAGCCCAAACAAAGAATTGATTAGTGTACCAGGAAAATGCTGGTTTATTAAACCCAAGTCTTCTCCATCAGTCTGTTACCAGTTTCAAGCAGGGGTTTTTGCTGGAAGAGACATCTTAGATCCAGAACAGAATTTCTGAAGAGAGTAAGCCAGGCAGACAAATTGAGGCAGATTAGGAATGTGATTCTAAATCCCCAGAGATCTTCTTGACCAGTGGATTATTTTAGGGTTAATATGTCTTTCTCTCTTTCGAAACAGCTTTACAGACAGAGGTTTGTGAAGACGGTTGCTGCACAGAATGGGGCAGAACTTGCAGTCTCAGTGTTTTGTTGGACAGGACACCGTCTCCTTCCCACTCATCCCTGACACTTGAGGATTGCTGGTAAAATAACCTCTGCAAGCCATCTGCCTTGTAATTCGATGCAGAAATACACTTCTGCGTGCTGTAAGACGAGTCCCAGTGCACAGTGTCCAAAGAAACAAATATCCAGCAGGAGCCCCTACAGACGGAGATGCTCTGATGGGCCATCTCTGTGCAGGACCGGGAAGGGAAAATTGCAGCTTTGGAGTCCTCAGTGAAAACGCTGCCAAAGATAAGAGGGATAAGTGGGAAACAGAAATTGCGTGAAAAACGTTAGAGTTCTAGGGCTGCAAATAGATGACAGCAAAGACAAATAACCCCTCTTGCACTTTTAATCAACTTTGAATCTCACAGCCTGAGCAAAGATACAGAAAGCTGCAACACTACTAGTTCATATAGGGTATATAGCAGAAATCCGTCTAAGTCAGGGCTAGTCACACCAAAAAAAGTTCATAGAAGAACAAATAAATATGCTCTTGGAAAGTCTGCAGGAGTCAATAAGAGTTTTACCTCATTTACTGCAGTTAAGCTCCAAATAACCCCTGTTTACCACAGTTAAGCTCCAAAGAAAAATCTGAGTTGGCTGGAATGAAAGGGAAAAGGAACTGGGATAATTTCAAAACTTAAGATGATGCAAAGTTTAAATTGTATTAAAATCATTCTATTGATGCAAAGGATTTATTGAATGTTTTTGTTGGGTTTTGGTAGATTTATTGGGAATATCGAGGAATTACGCATTCTGGGAAGTCATGATGCAGAAGCTGATGTTAAAGAAATTTGTTCTTGTTAATGGGATCAAAAACATAGGACAGAGTATAAGAAGAAGAGTGCTGTCATAACCCAGCTTGGGCAAGACCACTGTGCAGCACTGACCCTCCAGTACCTACGGGCACGCTGTTACACAGCTCCGTTGCCTCCTTGAATTACAGATCCTTGCGGATGGTAAAGAGGCTGAGATCATCCCCTCGGCCCTACCAAGCTCTGCTCTTCTGTCAGGCTGTGATCTGAGGCTGGGCCTCCCACACGAAGCATAAGCCAGAGCTCCCAGTTTGGTATGGGCATGTTCCAGCCCTTCGTGTTTATTTGTGTGGGTGCAAACACATATGTCTTCCTTTTATTTTTTAACACAGCTTCAAGGCAGTAGCTGCGTATTGATGAGTGGAGGCATAGGAAGAAGTAGGTGGTTTGCCACCACGTCTTGCCGGCAGTGGCAACATCCACAGCAGGGGTAAAACAAATTAGAGAGTAGTAATTATAATGCACCCTTTTCGTTATAACTTTGGGCAAATTTTTTCCATCATTTCAGTGAGAGCAGTTTTGGGGGTTCTTTTTGTTGTTTTTTTTCCCCTCCCTGTTAGCTGATGCTCATTGTCACAGAAACTCCCAGAGCTGCCTGCCAAAATTTTGGTTAAAACCTGCAGGTCAGTGTTAATAATGAACATCTAGTGGTCTTTGGGAAGCAGCATGGAAGTCTGTAGTAAAGGATCACGGACTGGTGTCACCCAGTTACCCTTTGGCATTTCTGAGGGGCCAGGTTTATTCCTGTAGGTGAACACTGACAAGATTTTTCCATGTGGAAGAGAATTAATTCGTGCTATGGCCACCAAGTGTAGCAGTCTCATTTTCAACTATTCTGTTAAAAGCTGAGCAACTAAAGGCTACTCCTAAATATCCCAAAGCCACGACAGTGAATCAGGCCAGCCATTGTTATCTGGGAGATATACGGGGTGGCTGTCATAGTAGCTGTCACTCACAGCAGCATCGAGTATAAATCACAGCATTAAAATAACAGAAGAGGAAAGCTGGGCTGCAGAAGGATTATCCTGGGTCCCACCCGTACTGAAAACACCACATGACCGTCTTCACGAAATGGTAGCCAAAGAAAATCACTTGGTTGCATAGCAGCGCGTGTTCCCCTGGTGACTTGGCAGTGCCGGGTTAACGGTTGGACTCGATGATCTTGAAGGTCTCTTCCAGCCTAAATGATTCTATGAAACTCTGGAAGGCAAGGAAGCCTCTTCTCAAAAATAGCCCTGCTGGAGATTTTTCTTGTTCACTGGACACACAGATTCCTCTTGGAAGTTTATTTCAGCATTTCTGAAGATGATGAACTTTTTTGAAGACCGTGTGCTTCTGCTGTGGATGATGATGGCTTTCCGTGTGGTATATATCTACTGGCCAAAACTATCTGTAATTTTTACTTTCAGTTTAACTTAGGTTTAATTATCTCGATTTAAGCCTCTTGCGCTAACACTAAGCTGCTTTTGGTTTTACTTTGCATCCAATAATTTTAATGTTTCCTCCATATGGCAGTGGGTTTTTGAAGGAAAAAACAAGGTCTGAGACAGAGTTATGTGAATGGGAACACCCTAAATTTCCTAAAATCTGGAAAGTGAAACTAAAAATATAAATAGGAAATACCAGGCTAATGTGACACATGTAGATAGGGAACTCCTGCTCATGCAGGATAGAAACATTCAAAAATTCAATAAAATTTTTCACACCTTATGTTCAGCCCTCCTGTATCTATAGTGAATTCTCTATACCTTCAGCAGCAGCTGGATAAGCAGCACGGCTACTCCTCTGGGGTGAATGCCAGAGAATAACAGTTATAAAATACATTTCAGTGATTCTGAACAACGAATTACACCTCCTTGTCAGAAGTATTTTTGTCAAGCATAACTGGGCAGTGGGCTTATTCTGCAAGTGTGGCGTACGTTGTTAGCCAAGCTGCCTTTATAGTCAGTTGGGTTATTAGCATAGGGAGAAATACGGGTCTGCTGATCCAGTTTTTTAGTCCGATAGGTATATTGGTAAATAGTCTCCCTTGGGGACTATTTAACCATTTGTTAAATTGGTAAAACCAATGTTGCTTTACCTGGAGACTGAAATCGGGGTCCTCTTCCAGTTGCGGCTGTCCCCGGTGCAGTGCACCTGGCGCTCCCAAAGGTGGTACGCCAGAGAATATACTCCTGTTAGATCTGCAGGCTGCAATGTTCATGAGACCATCCTGAAACCATTTCAGTTCAAGCACGGTAGGTTAGCCAAGATCTCCTACTTAAACCGGCTGATTTCAACTAAAGACCTTTGGGAGCAATCGTATGATCCTTTCTCTCAAGTCACCAGGCAGGTCAGGAGGTGCTGCAGGTAGTCGTGGGTCATTTATAACCACGACTGATGCAAATCCACCAGAAACCAAGTCTCTACATAGCTTTAGTTAAAGCATAACTCTCTTTTCCCCGCAAAGAAGATGTGAGATATGGGAGGTGGCTAACAACTGGCACGTTTCTTCATCTACTAGCATCCCTCTGCTTGCATTTAAGCGGTAGGTCGCTCTCCACGGCCGGACTCTAAGGTGAGAAGTTTTTCAGTCTTTGGCCAATCCAAAGTAGCTCAAATTGTTAGAGAACAAATTTCCTGCCATGTGATAGCCATATGATGATCTCTGTGAAATGATTGATGATTCTGGTCTAGTTGGTGGCAGAAAATGTTTCCATGTCATTAAAATCGTTGCGACAGCTACTACTTTTCGTGCCACATCAGTCACGAAACTGAAGGTTAAATGGAAAGCGTGTTTCATAGAATGATAGAATCACTAAGGTTGGAAAAGACCCTTAAGATCGAGTCCAACCGTTAACCTATCACTGCCAAGTCCATCTATACCATGTCCTCGAGCACTACATCTATCCGTTCTTTAAATACCTCCAGGGATGGAGACTCAACTGCTTCCCTGGGCAGCCTGTTCCAATGAAGACTGGAATGTTTCCAACATACTCTTCTGACATTGGTCACTGTGAGGCTACCGAGATGCGGGGGCTGTGTGTACCTGTTGGGCGTGAGGGAGGTGGATGACAAAGTCAGCAGACCCTTCAATTCGGGATCTGGGACCGGCACTAAATTCACACCTGCCTTCTCCACACGGAGGTCTTTGGAGAGCTCCCGCCTCGGTTCTGCTGTGGCGCATGGCACTGAGCAGAGATGAATCAGTGAGGGGGCTACCGGGCATTTTCACCTCTCCAGCCCAACAAAACAAACACAAAAAAAACCCAATTCTAATTCATACAAAGACGGGAAAGGAAAATTTAGTCTTTAAAATCCTAGCCAAGACAGAACATGGCATGCAAAGCGCTTCTGCTCACTTGCAAGGGACTGCAGGTTTTCCCGGGGGCTGGAGCCTGCTTCGGCACCTGCGAGGAGCCTGAGGGAGCTCTGCTGCCAGCGGTAACCATCTGCGCTTGAGGACAGGGGTATAACGTAACGAGGTCCCACTATGCATCTGATGAAAAGTCTCTTTCTTGCTGGGATGCACGGGTACCTGGGTTATTTGAGGAAAGCGAAATCATTTCACTTGGTGTTTCTCACATGGAAAACATTGACAAAATGTTATGACAGTTGCCAAATCCTTCTGTTCCCTTTATAAAAATAAGAAAATCACCCCACTGAAGTGACAGGAGACATTAGCCTTTGTATGCTTAATGGTCTTTGGAAAACTATCTTCTTTTGAGATACACTGCTTTCTGACATGATGGAAAGCAACAGCATCTAAATGATGTTTCAGAGGCTATGACTAGAATAATATATTCAGAGTATGCACTATATTCAGAATGTGTATTCTTACCTTCTTGATCTTGGCAAATTTGCTGGATAAAAAAAAAAATCTTACTAGAAATCAGTCAGAGCTCTGTTTTCTGGTTTTCTTTTTCTATTTTTTTTCTTTTCAGCATTAAAAGATAATGGACTACTGTCTTTTATATAAGGACTTTAGAAATGTAAAAAGTTATGGAAAGTCTGTTAGAGTGGTAGGTAGGCAGGCTAGACTTAACTTCTCTAAGACTTCTTTAAATGCTTATTTCACTTATTTTTACGTCAAAGTGGAGCGTAACTTCTGAAGCTAGCAGCAACCTAATCCAAACTGCTAGTACCACAGGGCTAAGTCATAAAAGACTTTTAAATAATGAGAAGTAAAAGCTAAGTTGTACAAACCTGTAGTTTAGGGTTAGATAAAAATTGGACACTCCTTAAACGTTGCCTCACAGAGACCTGAGCGAGGAAATCAACTCATCAAAGCTCACCAGCTTTTTTCTAGATATTTTTCCAGCACCAGTTCTCCAGTTCTTTGGCCACAAAACTGCGGCAGGTCTTTCAGAGCTGCACTGAAAGGCTGCCGAAGGTCTGTCTTTTCTTTCACACTGATTCAGGTGACACTTTTTAGAATATGAAGGTTTCCTGGTCCCCGCGGCACAACCCTGGGCACGAGCATCATTGCCTACAGGTACAATAGTCTTCCCTACACGCCTTTGTGGCCGCCTTGTGCCAACTCCATTTGCTGCACCCTTCTGCAGGGGGTTTCATAAGCTTCTTACAAACCACAGCATCCTATGTCCAGGGGCTGCACGGATGTACGAAGTGGACCTGAAAACTAAAACAGATATGATCAGCTGCCGGGTAGTCCGTGGAAGAGAAACCTCCAGCACGAGCACGCTTGCAGGAGTTTTATTTGCTTGATACGGAAGTGTCTGAACCTCCATTCAGAAAAGTAAAGTACAGGTCTGTAAAGACCTTTACTTCTGTAAAGTACAATAGGGACCTGGCCTATCAACAACAGGGTTTAAAAACAAAAATCGCAAAACTGGGATTATAAACATTTTTTTAAATATGACTTGCCGTATAACTGAAATTCGGTAGTAACATGTTCCACCTTGGAAAAAAATGGCTCTGTGCTACTTAGAGTAAATATCATACAATTTTTAGAAACAATTTCTTTCTTTTCCTGCTGGCGCTTCACCGCTGAAATTTTTTTGAAAACAAGTGTCAACCAGAGTTCAGCTCTCCGGTATACAGAGCGAGCTTTAAAGACAGCGATCTGTGGCAGGCACACGAACAAACCCGAGGGTCTCTGCCTTTTAAACAAACCCCCGTTTCCCTCCCCCTGCCACCCAGTAAACAGCTTCTGGCTGCAGATTTGGTCCTTTATAGAAGAGATTTTTAAGATGCCAGCTGACCTGTCCAGCAGCCTGGTAATCCTCAAATCATCTGCTCGCCATGTGCATGTGGAGATGTCACCGAAAAGGCTTGTTGACAACCTTCTGTTGCATTGAACAGAAGTCTGTAAAACTGCCACTGTCTTACCCAGTTCAACTTTACCGCACGGTTGAATAAAACTTCCCCTTCTGACAAATTCAGAAAGACTGTTGACAGAAGAAAATTGTACGGAAAAATACTTCCGGTTTCCAGTTCGCTTTGGGTTAGATTAAATTGACACTGATCTCTATAACAGCTTGCAAACTCTTTTTAAAAAAAAATATTTGACAAGTTGTTATTTCAGAAGTCTGAGTGTCCTTTCCGTGCGCATTCTCATGCAATGCATTTTAAACCATCTAAATACCATATTTTATATAAGTATGAAGTTAAAATATTTTAATTAATAACAGTTTTATGTCAGTTATTCAGTTTTTACCTTTTCACACAAAGTGATTATTTTATTCTCAGGTCTTAGCAAGAACTCATATGGCAAAAAGACAGTAATTTAGTGATCAAACACAAACTGTCAGATTATCAGCATCTACGAAGCCTTCAATCAATTTCTGTGTTGAGTAATAAATACTAATCTCAGCTAAACTGTTTTGTTACGTATATGGCATGCTCTGATCCCAAACAACTCCGTAATCCACTATTTTAATAATAGCCTATGGATTAAGGGATCTATACTGTATACTGACACAATGTATTGAGTTCAGGTTCTATAGATGAACGTTTCTGTGGTTCATTTTAATGGCATACAAACCATCATCGTATTATGGTGTCAACAGCCTGCAGATTATCTACCGGCTTTCAAAGCATCCTGCAGCAAAGCGAGTTTAAGGAAGCGCCATAAAGGTGAAAACACTATTAAATGTACGGGGAGAGAGGACTTTGAAATAAAAGCATAAAGTATGTAAATACCAACAAGCGTTTGTATATAATCAGCTGTAAGATACACGGGATGTTTTGAGTTTCGAAGTCTGTCAAAATAACAGTGTTAAGAAGGGCAGTCTGCTTTCTTGGCCCCCTCCTCGTCTGCATGTGCATCACACTTTTCTCCTAGCATCCTCATCTCCCTCTCACAGCTTGGCAGTATTTCATGTAGGGAACTCATCATGACGGATTTTTTTTCTTTTAAATAAATTTGCTCCAAATAGGTCTGTGTCTGTTGTAGTCCTGCTTCTGAACTATTGCTTTGCCTGCCTCTTGTTAAGTAAAACCATCGGCGCACTGGCAGCAGGGGCTCTCCAGCACCACGTAGGGTGGGGAAGTGTCCCCCGCACCCACCTTCACCTGGCACCCACGCTAACTGTTTAAGGTTATTTTTCCCGAGCTGTGCCTGTAGTCGGGGAAAGGACGCGCTCCTGCAGACGGCAGTTCAGGAAGGAGTCGTCGTCATCGCTCTGAGTTGCCCTCTTCTCCTCGAGCATGGAAGCGGGCTGAGCCTCGGCAGGCTGGAGCCGGTGCCCACACATGGCACCACGTCCCCCGGGAGCGGCATCGGCACCGCTCGCAGGCCCCGCACCGGGGGAGAGCGCTGGGACTCCCTCTCCCCAGCGGCAGAGCGGGCACCGTGTTAGCAAGCCCAGGGTAACGCACGTAGGGGAGAGCATCTTGAAGCATTCCCGTGCGTCATTCATCACTAAGTGACCGCCCAACGCTCAGGTGACAGCCCCGCTCCAGTCCAGTGGAAACATCTGCTCAATGTATAGCACCAAATAAAACATGGGGATGTATAAGGAGTGAAGAACAACACCAATACTGAAACTACATCACTTTTTGTAATAGATCGTCTGCTCACACCTGGCAGACTGACAAGCACACCTCTCCGCTTCAAACCTTCTTAGAAACGCTGTCTTCCAGTTGTTTCCCCCTTTTTTTCCCCTCTAATTTCTCCCAGCCAGTGTATAGAGCACGTGGGGTGTGTGCTGCTTCCCAGCACGACAATATTTTGACTTTCCTGAATTGCAGTGACTCCATGCAGATGCTTTTCGGTAATCATCTCCCAGAGTTGCACAGTACATAACAGCGTCCGAATTGGATGGCAACAAGCATCCAGTGTAATGTCCTCCTGACGTCTGACAACAGGCCTCCCGTACTTGACATCACTTACCGAGCGTTTTCTTTGATTTATGGCTGGCCCTGTTCTTGTAGTTTCTGCTCCCTGCA
Source organism: Platalea leucorodia (assembly GCF_965183815.1). Lineage (NCBI taxonomy): Eukaryota > Metazoa > Chordata > Aves > Pelecaniformes > Threskiornithidae > Platalea > Platalea leucorodia. The sequence goes on from NC_138824.1 coordinate 58,636,180, forward strand.
GCTTCACCTCGGCTACTGGCCCTTCATTTTTTTCTGGATGTTTCTCCCTTTTTCGACTTTCCTGTTCCACCTATTGGCGATGCTCGCCAACAGCTCACCTGGGAAGGGAAGGGTTGGATTTCAAAGGAGGAGAGCCAGACTTGGACAAGCAACCTCTAAAGCTCATCTCTGGTGAGGAGGCTGGGACAGGCACGGGGTATTTACCTTTCCTGAGGAGCTTCTTGTGATCCGGGGAGGATCCACGTGCATGAGGCTGCGGATTTCCCCTGGTTCAACAGGACGGTGGTAGCCGGGGCTCTCTGCCCCCTCCAGGAGGAGGAAGCGGCTGCCCACGCTGTGCTTTTGGGGTGGCTGAGAAAGGGAAGCTGGGGTGCTTCAGGCCCTTCAAGACTGCAGAGAGAGCTTTTCTTGGCAAAATGATCCTGTCTCGATATACCAGGGTTATGTAATCCATTTTCACCAAAATCCACTTTCCATCACGCTAAATGCATAGGCTCCAGATGACATACTCTACATGGATTTATGGTGGATTAAAACACTATGCGCTGCTGGGATATGACATGCACTGCAATTCCGTTAAATGTAACAGTGCAATGAATGGACATTGGAAAATCCATTTTTCACCCATGAAAGCTATTCATTGTTTCCTGGCTTATTTTTATTCTTCTATCAATACAGTTTTGGGGAAGGCGCCCGTAGACTTTCTTGTTGCTGAAAAGCAGGTTCTTCCTTGGGCTCTCCTCCTCCTACAGGAGGAGCCAAATTGTCCCAGCAGCTCCCCAGGCCCAGCGGGGTCCTTGCACGTGGGCACGCTGTTGGCTCCGTGCGGAGCAGCGGGCCGGGACAGTTCTCCCAGGAGATGGGTGCACCCGAGACAGCCAGGAGCTGCGGGCAGCATTCGGCTGAGCACAGGCGGCCTGGCACGCGTGCCACCGGGGAGCCAGGTGCTGCCACGCGCCTCGCAGCCTCAGCGGCGGTGGAGGACGGGGGTCCTGCCTGGCGCGGGAACACAGAGGCGGCCCAGGCGCTCAGAGACCCCGCAGACGCTCGGCCAGGTAGGAGACCAGCCCCAAGTCGCATGTTCACCACAGAGGCGCTTTAACCCTGCTGGCCAGCAAAAACGAGGCACAGAAATCTCAGCGAGATTGGTGCCAACAGTTAATTATTTCCCATTTTTGCACAACGAGCTGAGGAGGCCGTCCCTTTGTGTTCGCAGTACCAAGTGGAAGGCACATCGTTCCTTGACTGTTACGATGCTCATTTCTCTCTTGCAAATCAAAGTAAATGAGTGTCAAGAGGACGTTGACGTGCAATGGCTTCAGGCAGCCACACAGGTCTTTTCTCTACTCAGACTCCAGTAAAAGATTATTTATTTTTATCAACATGTCTCATTAATAGTTCTATAGTACTTCTGTTCTACATGGCTTCTTCTATCTTTCTCATGCAAAAATACCTGCTTTAGTCACTAACCATATCATTAAGAGATCATTAAAGAATTAGAAAATGAGCATAGAACAATGACAGCCATATCTTCTTCCAGAATATTTGGTTTGCTCTTTCATAGCAACCTTATGCTTTCAACATCTCGGAAGATGCCAGACCACCATTACAAAAAAGGTATTTGAAATACAACAACTGAAAAAGTAGCGTACGTGAAATGTACGTTGTAGCACTGTGATGCTTTATTGAAATAAGAGAAGGAAGACTGGTAGGCAGTAATCTTTTTTTAGACTATCTTGTCTAGTCCATTAAAATCGCAAAATGATTTTCAACAGTGCAATCTATGAGTCATTCGATCTTCATAATTTGTTTTCTATCTGAGAAGTCGCAGGATCGCTCTCTCAGATTAATTTCTGTGTGCGGTTATCACACATTCAGCTGAAACGTTTGTGCAGATGAGGTTTTGCAAGGAGACACAAAAGCCAATAGCACCGACAAAAGTATCACAACAGTGACTACCAGCCCCAGCGAAGCTCAGCAACCCTTTTCTCCACGTACTCTTCATGCACGTACGGCCCCAGGGTCTTAGCCCCAAAGATACTGCCACCATAATACTCACATCCTCATAAGCACCCGGGCGCCTGACTCTTGAGGATGTCAGTGGGACTTAGGCTCATAAATACCTTCAGAGCATCCTGGAAAACGTCACAACTGGCTTAATCCAGTCCATGGAAAACAGAGCATCTCTACAAGGCTTCCAACTTTAAAAAGGCAAGGCAGATGAACAGTTGTTTTCCCAGAATACAGAAGGGAAAAGGCAGTAATAAGATTTAATTGACCTCCCTGTGTTCCTATGACCATTTACAAGTCAAAGGGGCATACGTCATTTGGAAATGAGCAGGCCAGGCTACCCCAGGCCTTCCGACACTGCTTTACGCAAAACCTACGCTCAGCTACTAGTGGTGACAAAAGAGTGTTTGGACTTCTGGCAAAACCGGCAAGTTGCTCTGCAAGCAGTGGTGACGGCTGATCTGCTGTCACCGCACTGTACTGCCTCCACCTGACGTTGCAGCAGTAAATGCCGTTGTTGCAAGGGAGATGCACATTTTGGGGGGGTCTGCCCCCGGCTGGCTGCACCCTTGCTCTCATCCTCTCCAAGCTGGCACAGGGAGACACTGCGAGACAACGGCCAAGAGGGTCCGGCAGGGGCCACGCGTCTCTTTTCTTCCTCACTGCTGCGTGGCCTCCTCACAGCAAAGTGGGGAAGGAGAGCATTTTGTGCACCTGGGAGTCTTGGAGTCAGAAAGGGAAAAGACAAGAAAGGTGCCAGGAAGGAAATCCCCTGGCCCTACGCAGGTCAGGGAGGGGCAGGAGACAAGTCCCAGGCTCTCCTCCAGCACCTCCTGCCATTTCATCCCTCATGAGGAAGAGTTCCCCAAGGAGATAAGACTGGCGGGAGGAGAGGGCAAAGGGAGGGAGGCGTTAGTGATGGGAGGGAGAAGGAAGAGTCTCTGCCACGCAGAGTTCACCGGACCTACACTGAAAAGGGTTAACGCTATCACGCTACGGGTGATACCAGGAGATGTTTCTTTGTTATCGCCTTGTGTCAGATTCCGGTGGTATCACCCATGACTAGCACGCAAGATTACAGAGGGGAGGGCAGTTGAGCGCAGATCACTTTCATGCTTCAGCACAGCTCTTCAAAACAGCATATTTCATTTTGCTAGGAGGGGAAACTCACACTTGCTGGCATCACTTTCTCCAGTAAAGTGATGCTAAGCCAGACTGGAAAATTTCTACACAGCCCTCTGACAAAAAAAAGCAAATTGTGTGTCAGGGAAAGAACAAAGTTATACGGCAAAACTCAATGACACTAGAAAATAAAAAAGCTTTTCCGTGAGTACCTGAGCCTGACCTGCACGGATGTGAGCCCAGGCCTTCTGAGGAGCGCGGGCACTGGTTTGAGGTGTTGTTTCATTATCCTTCTCCTGTTTTTATAAAAGCTGTTGAAACTGAGTGTCTTGGGGATCTCTCTCTCATGGCCAGAGTTGGTCCAAAATGCGCAACGTGGGAGAGCAGGGATGGGAGGTGACGGGACAGACAGGTGGCACGATCCAAGCTCCTGTCCTTAGGAAACCTGGCTGAAATACCCACGCTGTTGGAGGAGCTTGCTGGGATTACGCTTTGTGGCCACTCCAGCACATTCGAGCAGCATGGCAAGGACAAGTATGTTCTCGGTCTGGAGATGGAGAAGAGACGATCAGCAGATGGACTGATGGAAAAGAGAAGATCAGCAGAATCCCTGCTCCATTTTCAGGAGCCTTTCCTTCTCAGTCTCCTTTCCTTCCCGCCCCCTCCCCTGCTATATGTTACCTCCCCTTGCTATATGTTACCTTTGGTCTCAGCTCTTTATCCTTTTCAAGAATGAACCGTTTCCACTCATGGCAGTTATTTCCACACAGAGATGTGCGGAGCAGAAGCATCTGAGCCAGAACTGACCCCTGAAGTTGGAGGCACCTGTGCCAAAAGCCTCTGCTGCAGCAGCAGGCCTGGCCCAACGCTAAGGTTCAGTCAGCATTTCCCCACGTACGTGCTAACTCTAGCAGCCTCACCACAAACACACCCCAACTGTGTGAGTTTTGCTACGCCAGCGCATATGCCAAGGCGTACACCAGCACCTGGCTGGCTGAAGCTGCACGCCCACGCCGGCTATACCAATACAGCTACCACTGCCCGGGACAGAGAACAGGTGACGCCAGGGCTGTGATTTTGGCCAGGGAGCAGCTGACCCCCTCACAGGCCCCATCCCTGACCAGTTTCAGCCGAGCTGAGGCCGCTGAGCTGAGCTGGGCTGGGCTGACCTCCCCTGCAGGCCGGCCGGCCCGGCGGGGCTTGGCTGGCTGCCGAGGGAGCTGCGCCCTCCCCGCGGGCAGCCGCCCGCCCCGGAGCAGCGGGGACAGGCGGAAAGGAACGGCCACCCGGAGCCGCGGGGCTGCTGCTGCGAGCGAGGGGCGCCCGACAGCCCGGACCGCGTACCGCGCCGCGTCTAACGGCCGCTGACAGCCGCTAACGGCCGCGGGGCGCGCCCCGCCCCCGCGGTGACGCGTGCCCTGCCGACTCGGGCACGTGGGGGGCGCGGCGCGGGGCCCGCCTCCTTCCCCCTTCCGACCAATCAGCACGGCGGGGAGGAGGGGCGCTGCGGCGGGGAGCGCCGCCGCCCCAGCCAATGGGCCGCGGGGGGGCGGGGCCGAGGCAGCGATGATGGCGGCGGCGGCGGCGGCGTGGGTCTTCTCGCGGGCTGGGCTGCGCCTGGGGAGGCGGAGACTGTGAGTGACGCGAGCGCCGCGCGTGGGGGGCGGGACCAACGGACCCCCGGCACCGCCCCATCCCCCCGTGCCCGCTGGAAGCGGCGCTCGGGGGCCTCCCCCCGCCCCGGTGGTGGGGCCCGGGCCGGCGGGAGCGGGGGCGGCAGGGCCCGGGCGGCGGGTCTCCGGCGGCAGGCCGGGCTGGGGGGGCGCGGCGGGGACCCCCGCAGCGGGAGCGGCTGGGGGCAGAGCTGGCGTGGGCCCGGCGGGCGGCGAGCCCCGGGCTGCCTGCGGGAGAGGCTGCGGGGGCCGGGGCGCCCCCGCCGTGCGCCAGCGGGGGAGAAACCGCGGCTCCCCGGCTCCGCCGCTTCCTCGCCCGGCTCAGCCGGGCGGCAGCCGGGGGAACCTCTCAGGGGCGAACCCCGGCCTTCCCTTCCCGCCCTCGGACAGCCGCCGGCCTCTGCTCTCCGCCTCCCTGTGCGGGCGTTGATAGCGCGCCGCCCTCGGGCCCAAGGAACGTGAAAACAGACATGACCTGCTTCCAGTTACCACAGAATTGCCCTTGCCCGTTTGTCCGCCTTGGCGCAGCTCCTGCACGGGGAGAGTGGCCTGGGTCTGTCCCGTTCCTGCGCCGAGCCTCCGAGCCAGCTGGCTTTCCTCTTTTGAGAATACCCTGTTGCTTCCTCCGTTGATAAACCACCCGAGACGGAGCAGAGCACAGGCCATGATGTGGGCAGAAGCGGGGCTGCCAGCAGCCCCCTCAGCATCCCTCGCCCCGGGCTCGGGGAGGACCTCCTGAGTCCGTGGCGGTGGCTGGGCGAGGCAGGGTTATGGAGGCAACGTACGTCCACTTGTAAAGGGACCAGGATCACCAGGAGCTTTCCTACAGGTGGCCAAATAGCTGTCGGGGCATGGACTTTGGGCAGGATGCTAGGAAAAGCCCCACTATAAATACTCCATCCCCATGCAGGTCAGTTTGCAGACTTGGGCTCTGAGTGACGTGTGCTATGTAAGATGAGGGCTCCACCGCACCTTTCTTCTGAGATCTGTGTGGGTTTGATGGCCAGCTTTCTGTCTGCAGGTGCATGCTTACGTATTGCCTGCGGGCAGAGAATGACTTCTGCCAGCGTGATTGATTGTGAGTCTGCACTGAATTGAGGGAGGTTTTCCACAGCACTTCTAGGGGGAGACCAGATTTTTTAGTACTGATATTAGGTAGGCAATCACGTGTTAATTCATTTTAATATTTAAAGTTTCAAATTCTTGCGGTCTCTGCTGAGATCATGATACTGTAAATATTTTATAGTTGACTGAGGAAAGAGTATGCTGTCTGTAATAACTGTAACATAGATGTTACTGTGAACACACAATATTGATGCTGGTGTTCTTGGGGAACCTTGGGGACATCTGGACTAGTTTGTGCTGTGCTAGAGGCAGTGTGAAGAGCTCGTAAAATCCACATCGCTCTTTCTTGCCCGCAGTAACACTGGCCTGCATAGCACCCAGGGTCATTTTTCCAGCCTACCTCCTCCAGCTTACTTTTACAGCCTGTTTCTGGGGAAGATGCATCCATGTACCTGCCTTGGTTTTTTTGGTTTTTTTTTTTGTTTTCCCCTCCTCCCTCCCTCACCCCCCGCCATATTGGTGCAAAATCATAAATGCTATGCCTTGCTATTTCTGGTCATGAGGAATTTTGAATATTTATACTGTGGAGAGAAGTCTACACAGTGTGAGGGCAATCAAATGGTCACGTTTATATCTGCGTAGCAGCTGTTCAGGGCTGGGAGAGGAGGCTGACCACACGCCTGCGGTGAGGCTGCTCTCTTCCAGCCGTGGTCAGAAAGGGCTTCCTTGGCTGGTGCTGCCGTGGGATGGGACGTGGCCGCTGAGCACCACAGGTCCCTCGCTTGACTCCCAGGAGACGTGACGGCCTCCCTGCAGTGGGAACTGCTTGCCCCTTGTCATCAGTGCTGCTGTGGAGCCTGAGAGGCCACCACACAGGGGGAGACCACAGAATTCGAGGCATCCAAGCGATCAGAAACCAGAGCAGGATGAGGCGTGAGGAGTCCTTGCTCACCTTTGAGCTGGGCAGCCATGTAGCCGTGTGCAGTGGGGAGAGAAAATACAGGGATGACTTCAAATGTCAGCAATTGATGCACGAGTTGGTTGGATTTAATTAGCAGCTCCCTGGTCTTAGCAGGAGTTGGCAGGTCCCGCTGGGTCCAGACCCTGGTGCCTGGGTCCCACGGCGCTCGTTGCCACGCCGTCAGGCTGGGACCCCGATTACAGCAGGTACCTCCGATGCAGTGCGGCTGCCTTCCTGGCTGCCGCCATCCTCTCTTCATACGGGTGTTGCTGCCCCCACGAAGCTGCTGCGCAGTGCTGCCATGAGAGTGCGGATGGAATATTTGTGTTGCTAGCAGGCAGGCGAAACCTACAGTACCCAGAGCTGGTTTTGCTTACTCGCGACACTCCAGATCCTTTTGGGCTTTCCCTGACTGCTAAAGATTTTTGTCTTGTTGGAAAAAGTTTTAAAAAAACCTCCTTCCAGCTGTTTTTTAATAATAAATGCAGCTGTTGTTTCTGTTGTTGTCAAGAGCTTCAAATGTGCTTTTAAAGACAATGTTGCAGTAGAGCATTGAAAATGCTATGAAAACTTTCTTGCTGATAGATCTTTGAGAAGGGTTCTCTCTTTGCTTGATGATCACGCTGTAAGATCAGAGCATTGCACATGTAAGCGTGATCACCTGTGTGCCCTCAGCTAGCCAAGTGCACGTCTGCTTCATCCGTGTAGGAGAGGGTTTTTTATGTGTGTGTATTTACATGGCATATTCCAGGCAGATCTATACCCGCGTTCCCATACTAAATCAATCAAAAGCAGGATCGTTAAGCTCACATCTTGGTGGAGCGCTGCAGAGCATGGAATATACCGTGTGGGTACGTAGAGCATGCAGTGCCAAAGGTGCGGACACCATCACGCCTGCTAGGAACAAAGGAGCCTGAGAAGAGCAATAATCCCGTGTCAGATCTGGTTCAGAGACTGCACCTATGTCATCTAAAATTTCTAGCACTGGGAGTTTCCTCTCTCATCTCCAATTGCCATCTCCCCTCCCAGGAACTGCTGCTGCTCTGTCTTGCGTTTCACACTCCAAGTTTGTGTCTACTTGGCAAATTAGTGGTGATGTTGTTTTTCATGGATTGGACACTGGAGGGTGCTAATGCAATGAGAGCTGAAATTGTTCTAGCAAATTAAAGGGTTCCCCTTTGTTAGTTGTGAAATACTTTTATTCTTTGTTGCAACGTTTAAATGGAAAGACATGAATCGCGGTCCTTACCAGTAGCTGATCCTGCTCGGCGTGTGTAGAGCTATAACCAAGAATATCAATAAAGTGTTAAGTCTGTGAGGGATTTCTTTCCTGAACCTCTATGGAAAAAATCACTCATTTTATGTTCTACACATTTTTAAGTGTGTCTTTTGAGGTTATGGCCTCGGGGTGAAATTCATTTGAAAGTGTGACTTTCTAGCGATAAAAACACTTTACCTGGCAGAACTGTTGAGCCGTATCTGCAGAATCTGCTTTTCTACAAGGTCAATTTGGCTCACCTAAGCCAATGTTGCCGTGTTACTGGTGAGGTGAGAACCTGCTAGCGGCTCATGTCGGGGAGGGAGGGGACACCTTGAGCACCACTAATCGAGTCCCCGGCGTTGCGATCCTCTCTGGGGATGGACCTGATGGAGCCTCAGTTTACCTTGCAACCAGCCTCACTGGGCCACGCGCCAGGGAGCGTGCAGGATGGGGCTTTTCGTCAGCCGTCGCTGCTAGGTCAGGCGAAGCATGTTACGAAGCTGAGCCATAGCCCTGGCGTTTCAAATTCACTCAAACGTTTTTGGCAGGTTAAAGTTATGTTGGGAGGTCTTACGCTAAAGGAGGTATTACCTGTCCACGCTGCTCCAGCTTTCTGCAGAACCGGGTCTCTGCTCTCCTCTGCCCTTGGCAGAAAGACACGGGGCCGACATAAGCTCCCCGTTGTGCGGTCTGGCAACTCCGTACTCAGCGTTAAGGACTGTGAAACTACTGCCTGAGCCAGTTCTCATCCTGGCAGCAGCAGAGGTATGATGCTGGCTAATTAATGCTAATGAGAAGCAGGGTGCAAAGCTGAGCGTGTCCGGCTAATCACCGCTGGCACCCCGACTAGTCTGCTTAAAGCTAAGGCAGTTCTGGACAGTCCTGCCCGGTTCCGTACCTGCCTTTGTGGACCCGTTAGCCAAATGAAAGCCAGTATTCATAAAATGTGTGAGCAAAATAGGATTGGGTACAAATACGCTTTCCTTAGAAGTCTTGCTCGTTTGGTACGAGTGGCAAATGAGTTACTTCTCTGTCTCGTTCCCCTTTGCAGATGAATTGGGCTGTCCCCTCCTGGAGAACATTGTTACCTTGCTGTATTATATTGGTCAGGTTTTGTTCTCTCCCAGGTGTTGCAGTTTGCTTACATACAGCTGGTTTAGTTTTTCTTTCTTTTAAAAATACGCATCATTTTTCTTCAAATTCCCCCTCGAACAGAAGATGCAGATGAGCGTGGAGACAGAGCCCATGGATAAGGAAACCAGAACCCGTGGCCATCCTGTTCTGGCGTCGCTTGAGATCTGCTGCTCACCTTGCAAATGGATGCACTGCCAGTTTCACAGCAAAGTTGCTTGGCTCTTTATTGGAAGCAGCAAAAACGTGGCCAGCTGGAAGTTTAGACTTCTTTTGCAAAAGAGTTTTAGTAGCTTACCACAATAGGGTCATAAGGGGATGTGAGCAGAAAAGCTTTTAAAATCATTGTAATAACTAGCAGTACTGATGACAGTCTGTTTAAGAGGAGATAATTTAGTCTAAGCACATGAAAAAAGATCTGGTTGACTGTGTATTCGTCTCGTTTACCAGCTTTTAAGAGAAAACGGTTTCTTCCATCGCACCTCCATGCAACGGAGCAGGGAGCCAGGGTACGCCTCCTGGCGTCGTTTCAAGAACTGACATGCTAGCTGTGGTGCCAAAAGGATTTGCAGTTGTGCATTTTATGTAGGCGGTGTCCTAATTTATCCCGGGAGACCTTTCTCCAGGAGAGGTGGTTAACGGACCTTCCACCACACCTGCTTGATCGCACTGAGTTTCAATGCCGCCAACTGCGGGATGCCATCTCCGAGGCCCAACACCACCCCTGCTCCGTGGCCCCACACGGGGAAGGAGCGCACCTCCTCCCTTGGGGAATGCTCGGTGCCTTCCAGCGTCGAGTCTTCACGCGCTTGTACAGTCTTTCTTGGCTACTCGTAAAGGCTGGGTGAGTGGGCTCTCCGGGGTTTTCACGCCTTTTGGGGACATCAGGCTGCTGTACTTGAAGCCTATTGTCTTAAGAGTCATTCTAGCAGGTAAAAGCCCTTTGATGCTAAGAGCTTTGTAGGGTTTCTGCTGATGAACTGGTTGTCTTTTGAACCCCCGGTGTGGTGTTCGCTCCTGTCCTCTGTGTGTCAGGTGGGCTCCTGGTGGTGGTCTCTCCCGGACCCCTTTCTCACGCCTCCCTGAGCTCTGAGCCCCCTCCTTTGGAGAGGGGAAAATACTGTATTCGCCCTTCTTACTTTGTCAGCCAGGCTGTGCATGGAGGTGTTTCTCCAGCCGCTGCCCTTTTCACGCTTCCCTCTCCCGTCCCGTGAGGCTGTGGAGCACAGCAGGTCTGCAGAACCTCGGCTGCAAGTGGGTCTGAAGGTCAGCTGTGTGGTTACTGAGCCCCGCGGGTGCTGAAAGTCCCCTTCATAATTTTTCCCTTATTTTCTTGTCGGTGCTATATTTACCTCTCAGGTCTCCCCGTGCCCTTTAAATCTCTGAGTGTCACTGGCCTAAATAGGATTTGCCTGTCCCCATGAAGCAGGCATCAGGACGGCTGCCTGCCTTGCCTTCTCCAGCCCTTTGTGGGCTGGGGTTGACCTGTTGTCACAGGCTGAGCAGCCAAACCCGCTTTCTTCTCTGCCATTTTAATTAAAAGTGGTTGGCATTAGGAGTTCTGCAGCGATGAAAGGGAAATGATGAAACTTTGAAGAATTTGGGGCATAAAGTCGATCTCTAAATTTTAATGTACTCATTGCACTTAAACAGTTGATACATTTTATTATTGAGCTTTCAGGTGACCTAATTTCCCTTAGTACTGTACATTTAGCTTTATACATCTGCACCTAATTTGTAAAAAAGGACTTAATGAGAAACTTCAAACAGTTTAAATGTCAATTACAAAGAAAGCGAGGTTTTAAAGTTCCAGTAATCTGTCCATATTGGTCATCGAAACATGATCCCAGGTGGACGTTAATTCAAGACAGATGGCATTCCAAAGGCACAATTACAAAGAGCTTATATATTTTCAACACTAACAAGCTGTCACGCTATGTTGTAGCTACACTTCCAGTACTGTATAACCACAATTGCCGCTTTATCTTCTGCGGACTCGGTAGTAAAGGGGTTTGATTCCCCACTCTTGATATTGTCAGTGGGATTTTTTGGGGGGGTGAACTGGAGACCGGGGTTAGTTAGTGCGAATATCTTCCATTCGCTCAATCTGTTGGGTTGGGAGGTTGTGTTTGTTTTTATGTTTTAAGTTGGTGAAACGCTTTTCAAAGAAAGGAGGGGAAATATTGAATATGGGCATAACAAGCCTAGCTCATCGCAGACATATTTCTATTTCCTGGCAATATTAATTAACTTTAGTCTTATAAGCTGCTAGGCAATAGCTGTGATGATTTGTTAAAGCCTCCAACATTCTGGATGTTTTCAGTTAAAAAGTCATCCGAAAGCCTTTGGAGTAACGCACGTGTTACTTGGAAGACTGAAGTCCAAGGGATTGATAGTGACTTGACTTGTGATGGTGTAAATGGGCAGCAGCTCGGCTGCAGCTGGGCAGGAGTGCTACATCCCATGCGCAAGGTGGTTTGAATTATTTTTAGGTTTCTGAAAGTATTCTTAGGCCCAGAGGCAGAGGTGGAGGGGCTGGACAAAGCAGGGTCAAGTTCTATTAGACTGAAGCATCAACATGTGATGTAGTTGATCGAGCTGAAGATGTCCCTGCTTATTGCAGAGGGGTTGGACTAGATTTGGACTAGATGACCTTTAAAGATCCCTTCCAACCCGAACCATTCTATGATTCTATGTGGTCGATGGCAAGGTTTGTTGTAGAAGGACGATGTTTGGTATCTAGTTAGGAGTTGAGGTGGGCGGTGATCTGCGTAACTGAACGATGAAAGGTAATTGGGCATCATTTCCGCTGATTTTTTTGTTTGTTTCTTGAAACCAGGTCACGAAAAAGCAAGACTTGCATGACTATAACTAGACAGTGGTTTAATAGGCTTTAAAAATTCTGTGCTGTTAGAAGCAAGATTAATAATGCTCCCCAGGAAGGTTTTTAAGCTCCTATGGGCACGTGTATCCTCTGAAGAGGTACTGAGAATGAAGAGAGCTTATATTTCTGCTAATTTATCTACCTTTCACTGGAAAGCGGTGAAAAGAGAAGAAAGCAGAAAGGCTAAGATACTTCATCCTTGGAAGGCAGGAATTAAATGCTGAGATTGAGCTTTTTAATTTTTGTTTTTCATTAATGAATGTTGTAAATGTGTTTTTTGAAAGCATCTTACCCGGCTTCCTTTTTGGAGGAGATGCAAGTGCTATTTGAGATATGCAGCTCGCCAACAAGCGAATTGGACTCCTGAGCCACGCTTGAAACAAAATGCCAATTTTACCTACAGTTTTACTAGGTTTCCTGGCTTATGCAGTGGCATTTGAATGGCCTCTAGTAATTGTTTTTAGCAGGGGAAAAAAAAATCAAACAAAAATGAAAAACACAACCCAAAGCTCATTAGCACTGTATTTGGCATGCCATGAATCGTTAAATCTTTATATAAATGCAGAAGTAATTTGTAACAAACAAAATCCTTTATTTCTTTGGAAAGACTTTCTTTTGAATTTTTGTTCAGACTGCTGAGGTACAGTACGTTTTCCAAACGTCGGATGTTATTACCAGAGTAGGGGAGGAACCACTTCATGTTTTAATTAAATATCGTGTATAATTCTTGAGCGTCAGATATACTTAGTGGTGATAAGTGAATACAATTAGGTGGAAAACAAAAGACAATAAATAAGTGCTTAGATAAGGGGGTTTTTACCTAATTTTTTTTTTTTTAACCTGATTTTGGTGTTAGTGTGTGTTGCTCTCAAGTGGTTTCCCCTCTGTTTTTCCCAGTGCTTGTCGGGGTAACACACTGCAGTCTTTTTATTTAGATCAGGCTTCACTTTGAGAGTTAACCAATTGTTCAGGCCCAAGTGGGAAACTTTCTTGCACCTGGAAAATTAGGAGAGCAAAAGCAAGAGACATGTCCGCATCCTTTCCCTGGTGGTTCTTCACCTGTGAATTTGAACTGCAGTGGTAATAAAAGTTTTGTGGACCTTATTTTATGTGAGATCATTAAGCGACAGGAGAATTCAGGACTAGCTGCCCTTCATAATTCAGGACACTGAAAGGTGCCATTTATAAGCTCAAAGTGCCTGCAGGAAGGCAAAACAGGCTTGTAAAACCCGCACTCCAAACGCTGAAAGGGAACCGGTTTGTATTGCTGGCTGCAGCCTTGGAGTGGCAAAATTGCAAAGGTAGTGGGGACTGGGTTTAAAAAAATGGAAAAACACCTGCCTCTAAAAGTTGATGTAATAGCCCAGTTTTTCACACTTCTTGTGTTGATCTCTTTTGTCCAAAAAAAAGCCCCAAAATGTCCCAGGCAATGATCCCAGTAAAAATCTTATCAGTTGTAGTGCCCAGCTGTTGGGTTATTATCTTTCCTGCTATAGGCCACTGTTTTGCTGAGCTGCTAATTTGGCTATAAAATACGCTTTTCCTGACTTTTTAATAATATTTTGCAACCAGTGACCTTTGCCCGTTCTGTGGGCCAGGCATTTTGTAAGGAGAGCTCTCGCCTCCTTATTGCTTGAGAAGGAGTAGCAGCGTGCACAACGCTTGAAATGAAGAGAGGTCTTCAATAAAGTGGGTGATACGCCAGCATACCCAGTCTTCATAAAACTGATTGTTACGGCTACAGGCGAGGTAGTCTGCTAAATACAGAATATGGCGCAGCTTTCTGGACCTAGAAAGCCTGAAAGGCACTGGAGCGGCAGTGCAAGGAAACGTTGAGCCTGGTGTTTATTCTCAGAGCAGGTCCTGCTTTCCCGACGCGCTCCCCTGTTACTCCTCACATGAGAGCTGGAGCAATCATCTTTTAAGTTTATGACTAAAATGTAGCAATCGCTGCCTAGAAATGAGGCATCCGTATCTGTAATCGTAAATGGCTGGGCCTGAACTCTTCTAGTCCAGCCGACGTAGGCCCACCATTCACAGCCTCATTAACGTCCCACGACTGAAGTTCCTTGGGTGCCAATTTGCGCCATCAGAGCCTAAATTCCAGTGAAGACAAGAGCCGACGGCACGTCAAGTCTGCCTGCAGCATCTTTATTAATTTGTATTAATTCAATACCTGTGTTTTTATGGACACTGATTTCAGCAGCAACTGGCTACATGGTGTGGTATCCAAACCGTCATCCCTCCGTACGTCGATCACATAGGAGCCAGAGAAGCAGCTGCGCTTCAGAAATGTATTGGTATTATTCCATTTTCTGACACAGCTTTTGTTGCCTAGATTGATGTGCTCAGGGCCCCAAACACTGCACTGAGTTTAGTGTGACCCCAGGGCCTTTGCAGAGTCGACTGCAAGACTCAAACCTTTATATCCACTATTAAAAGGCAGTTATGTGACTGTTTATGTTAGAGCCAGGTGCTTTGTTGCCTGTGGACATGCTGTTACTTGACAAAACTTTTTTTTTTTTTTTCTTTATGGTCAAAATCTGATAAACATACTTACCTGAGCACCTTACTCTTCGCAAATGGTCTGGCTGCCTTCAGCAACCACTCGGCTTTCTGCGGAAGAATGGGAGTCAGGGTTTTCCAGCTCTCTGTAGGGATGTATCCGTGGCAGCATTCCTGTTACGCCTATATTTTCTTTGTGAAGGACATACAATTTCTAGATGGCATGTCGTCAATGTATTTTTGATGACTTTTTTTGTGATATTTTTCATTTAAGTTCTCTAATTTGTAGTGCATTTCTAGTTTTTGTGCGTTCATTTATTTAGGCTTTATATATGAATGCATGCTTTGCAGGCTTATTACGTTAAACATTCACTTATTTTTTGTTAAATCTGTAGCAGTACTAAAGCGCTGAAGGTGTTTTGGGTTGGGTCAGTACGAAATAGTGACTTCAGCATACTGGAAGTATAAAATCTGGTTTTTTACTGACTGTTTCTTTGAGAAGTTGATAGATGTGAAAACCATTTAACAGTTGTTTTTTTCCTTTCCTGTTAAACTAAGCTACTGAGGAAATCTTCCTACTGCTACACGCTGCAATATGTCAGAAACACCGTTATGTTATAGTTGCATCATTATCTAAAGGAAAAATTGAGTGTGGGTTTGAAGTCGACAAGTGATGAAAGTAGCCCTGAGGTTGTCAATTAGAAAGCCAAGGCCTGGAATTGATAAGTTAATGGCCAGTTCCCTTCTCACCCCCTCGCTTTGCTGCCTGCTCCCACCTCACCCCGCAGCAGCTTTACTGCTCGGAACATAAAGAAAACATAAAGAAAAGTTGGTTTGTGTCCCAAAATCTATCTCACTAATATGATTCACTTGAATTCTTGGCTAGTTGCAATGTTCCTAGTATGGACAGATACTTAAACAAGGATAAATGAGATGCAGCAGATGATAGAAAATTCAGTCTCAAAATGATGCCCCCTTTTTGTCTGTGGTTTTGGTGTTTGGTTTTTTTTTTTATTTTATTTTTTTGTTTAAATGTCGAACCGTTAACACTGTTGTTTCAGACTGTCCTCCTGCAGTACACAAGGCAAATTTAGCAGCAGTGCATAATTTAACTTCTACCGTATGTTTGTTTGCAGGTTTTAAAACCTGAAATTTAATGGCAGCCAGTTGGAATCCATGTGTTCCCGTTAAAGGCACAGGGCAACATGTGCGGTTTTTCCTGAAGGAAGATACTGGTTACCAAAGCTTATGATATAATGTAATATAATACATAGTGTTTCTATTTCGCTTGGGCAGGAGGGAACTAACATGTTGCGATTTCTCCTAAGGAACACGTGGGTTTAGATAAACAGGTAAATTATGGAAAATAACAAACAGGATTTATTCAGATTTTAATCATTCTTGGTGTGCTATGTTGTGAGAACAACAGTCATCTTATGAAAAGAGCTTTAAAGTAGTATTAGAAGTAGAATATAATTCAAACGGGCATTGTGCAAAGCAAAACATGTAATTTATCTTCAGTTTTTGAAAACTTTATGTACAGCGTGAGTTTTTAGGGCTTGTAAAAGGTTGCAGATGGGTGCCCCCTCTGCAGCCTGAGGTTTTCTGCTCGTGGCACAGCTGCTTCAGTGACAACAGAAGTTCAAGATTTTTTCTACATAGCCCTGTCTCAACCTAGAGCAGACGAGTAATAATCATGATTATGAGAAGGCAGTTTAATTTGTAAGCACATTCAGGTTTTTGACCTTTCTGGTGGTTTCACTGAAACCAGCAAACATCTGTTGAATAATAAGAAAAAAAATTGCAGTTGCTACTTACCTGCCACAATCAAATGAAACAGGGGGCTCTGAGCCAGGACTGCTCCTCTGGAGTCCCTCTCTCCTCCAGCCAGATTTCAAAACATGAGATAAATCTTATTCTAGCTTAATTCACGGGGAAGGAGAGGCGACATTGTATTAAACAATTCGGCGTTGGATGGCGCTCCCTCCGCCTGACGTGCTAGCTGTGCCCAAGACCCACGCGGCAGAGCTTTTGCAGTGCTTCGCCAGGGGTTCAGCGCAGGAGAGGTAGTGCATGATTGTCCAAAAGCACGTGTTCCTTCCGTGCCATACTTTGACTTACTTCTTGAGGTAGCTGTGCCTCGTAGTACCCATCAATAACGAAAACATACAATGACATTTTCGATGAGAGGTTTTCTTATACATTGTGACTCTGGTGTTTCTAGCGCTACAGGATAACCTCCTGTGGTGGCCTGTTTCAGGAGGGGTGATCTCAAGATGAAGGAAGAACACTGTATCTAGTTTAGCTTGATCTGTTCAGGTTATCACGCCTACCAGAGACCATAATTCTGGATTTTCCTCCTATGTTGGTCCTTCCCTTGGATTTCCATTTTGTCTGTGCAGGAATTTTCTGCAGTTATTTTTTTGAATGAGGTTCTGAAAGTTAATGGTGTTGGGTCAGCAAAGCTTATCTTCCAGGGGGATAGTCATCTCTTTCTGGACTTTCCTTCTTTTAACCTCTTTCATACGCTTTTATATACCTGTCAGCCAGGCAGGGCTGTTGTGCAAGGTACATTCACATGCTGTATGGAAGCCAGTCAGCCAAATTTTGGTGGTGCCAGTCCCTGCTCTACCAAAGGCAGACCGGTGCCAAAAATCCCCAACCATCTCTTTCAGTGTGTTGCTGCAGGAAGCTGGTCTCCCCCCCTTTTGTTTTTGCTGTTGGTTAACTGTGTTTTCTCACCCATGGTACTCTTAATCTAAGAGTCCCTCTCTTGCCATGTGTTTCTTTACTTTTGTCATGCCTTAAGTACATCCACATCTTTCAGCATGGATGAAAATTTGACTTGTGTGCTATCTGCTGACCAGTTTACACTAGTTACTTCCATACTTCCACAGCACATGAAGCACAGGGGTGCTGAACAGTGCCCATCTTAGGGTGAAGGCTGTGGCACTCTACAGAGAGGTTACAGGTTGAATTGGTCTTTTTCCCCCTTTCCCTACCTAAGGAGGAAGAGTCTTATTTTAGGAGGAAAAGTTTCTTTCTTCTCAGCAAGGCTGGGTCCACATGAACTCTTCTAGAAGTTTGGTTGCGTCGGATCACTTCTATCCGAAGGTACAAAACCCTAGTGTCGGAGCTTTTGATGCTGTAGAGCTTTCTAAGGCTAAAAATCAAATGGGCTCCTTTCCACCCGCATACTTTACCTTTTCTGACAAATAGAGCCTGAGCAGTGTCCCTTCCTTCCCACATGAGTGTTCTCAAGCCCGAAGCTCCTGCCCCGCTTCACGTTCATCTGTACTCAGAGGAATGTTGGGAAGAAATTAAAATTACTTACCAAAAAGTGGTGTGGCGTTTCCTAATGTTTTTCATTCCAATATGGAATCTTAAAATAGGGAAAAGCTTGTCTAGATTCAGTAATTTGAAACATTTGGAATGGATAAAAACCTGTCTTATCCACTAGAAATAAAAAAAAAAAAAAGGAAACCCCAGTGCTTGCATGAAGGCATGTTCAGAGTGAGAAAGTTGACTTGGCATTTCCAGACTTTGAATTTCTAAAACAAAGTTGAAGTCCACTGTTGTCTTTATGCAGTTGAGATAGATTTCCTTTGAGTATATCTGAAATGATACAGAGTTCAGTTAAGTCAGCTTTGTCTTTAAGGTCAGTATCGTCATCTAAGACACATGCTATTAGCAGATTGTCGTCCCGCAGGAACTCAGCACCAATGTTCCTGAACAAGATAAACTAGAAAAAAATATGCTGTCAAAGGGCTGCATTTCTTTGGGCAGCCGTGCGGTTTTTTTATCAGCTTCTTTGAACTACTTTTGCCTGGAAAATGATCTATTAACCTTAAAACACAACCGACAAATGGCAGAATCTAAAAAAGAAAAATGAAGACATGATGGTTTAGGTTTGTTATTGTAATCTGTGACTGTATAAAATCACGTATTCATTATGCAATGGTAATGGCAAAATTAAATGGTTTTGAACCAAATGTAAACTTGTTGGGGGAAACCAGCAACAGTTTGGGCCTTTCTGGTACGGTAGATCTCAAAGATGTTTGGAGGCCTTGACTTCAGAGACTGAAATATTCACCCCCTCCCTGATTCATCTGTTGCAATGCATGACAGGGCCTGCAGTGTGGAGAGGGATGGCTGCGGGATGTCTTCGGTCCACAGCCATGAAGGGAGTTAGTTTAGAAGAGAAAGACATTTGAGATTTTTAACACTTTAGACACTTCCAGTTTCTTTTTCAGACCACTTTCAGCCTGTTCTACAACTGATAAAAAATATTTATTTCTGGCATTTTTGTATAAAATATTTGAGATGTAGGTTTTGCCGCTTTCTGCCACTACTAATGGTAATGCTGGCACATCCCTCCATTAAAAAAAAAAATTCTGGAACTAAATGATAAGCAAAAAGAGCTGAACCCTGAGTCAATGAGATGGTAAAAACTTAGTGATAAAGCAATAAATAACAAAAACAGTTTTTTCGAAATGTATGCTGAGTGTATTTCTTCTTAAAAATACATCTATTAAAATTATGCCAAGATCTAATCTTACTGTAATCTGCTTAAATCGTTAAAAAAAAAACCCCAAACAAACAACAAACAAAAAAAACCAGAAACAATGCTTCCAGGTTGTGGGTCAGCCCATTCAACTGATGAAAGTCACTGCCGAAATGCTGGAAACCTGAGCTGTTTGAAGTACTGAGTTGGCTTTTGAGATCAGTAGTCTCTTCTGCAAGTACCAAGAGAATATTTTCTTCAATATATTCAATTAGCTCAGTTAAATGACTAATTTATTCAAACTTGACCAATTGGGAGTTGAAAGAAGCAGAAAAGCTTGTTCTTCTCTACCAAACTGTGAATAAAAGCTAATTATGAGAGGATTAGATTTGCTAATACTACAATATTGAAGGATATTATGACCAAATACTAGATTGGTGCTAATTCTAGCTAGTATTGAGTTATTTTAATAGATCAATTTTTAAATCAAATCACAATTTTCTTTAGAAGTCTAGCCTCTTTAAGACAGTGCTATGCAACTGATAAACCGTCTTGCTCCATTTTAAGTTGCATTCCAGTTTCCATCCAAAGAAACATAAATCATAAGTAAACACAAAGGAATCAGCTAGTAATTGTGCCATGCATGATTTTTTTAACAAAAACAGTAAAATTCATCTGAAAAAATGTATAATGAGGTATAGAAAAGCTTAAATATATATCAGCGAAGCTACTCGGTCCTTCTGGCTAGCAATAAGAAGTGCCAAATTTAGTGTAAAAGCTATATTTAGTTACAAAGCAACATACTTTAGTGGTTACAAACTGAGAATTAACCTTTCTTCAAGAAAATAACTAAAACATTTAAATGGGAAAACAAGATTCAAATTAACTATTTAACTCAAGGTTTCCCGCTTGGTAGTTTAACTTATTTCTTAAAAAGTGGCTTAAAAGATTTCATCCTGCTGAAAGTCATCGATAAGTGAGGTACCTACAAGTGAACATAAACTTAAGTGCAAATTTGACATAAGGATCCAGAAATTCAGCCAAGAATGTGACGTCAAGAAAATGTGAGGATAAAATTTTCAGTCCTGTCCATAAACATTTGGTATATGGGACACCCCACAATGAAATTTAATTACCTCTTCTGCTGATAGGATCACGAGAAAAACATTGCTTCGGGCACCAGCAGAATGAGATATGGAGGACAGGATGGAGAGTGTCTCGGTCATCGTGCCTTTGCTACAAAGACACTGAGTCCTGCTGCCGTTGGTCCTTGGTGTCTCAAACTTTGAGACAGGCACCATCATGGTTCCTCTCCATCTTCTGGTTGCGTCGGAAGCTGTTCCTGTAAATGCTAATTCATAACCTTTCATCAAATTGCTTTGAAAAAAACACCGCTTTCTGTTGCTGGCTATTTAAAAGATCAATTTGGCAATGGTTAGGCTGCCTGTTTTTTTGTATCTGTTCCCACACAAGCAGAGTCCATGAAGAGTGCTGAGATCCCGAGAGGTGGTTCTTCTCCAATAGCTTACTTGACAGCACGGCTGGCTGGTTCTTCCTCACCTCCAAGCCGGGATGAATGACCGGGGCAACAGAGACAAGTGCTTGGTGCAGTGCTGCCAGACCAAGAAGCGAATCTCGGGGTGCTCCAGCGCTGTGCTGTTTGTGCACCCGCTGCTGTGTGCCTGGCTCGACCTTGCTGGGGAGCTTCTTTAGCTTTTAACTTCTCCTGAACATGGGTTCCTCATCTTCAGCAGGTCCATAAGCCAGCTGTGTGACTTAGAAGTAGCCTATTAGTAAGTAGGAAAGGAATTTATGGTTGGAAATTTTGCTGGGTGTAATGGCCTGTTTCCCCAGCTCCCCTTTTCCCCGCAGTTATTTCCCAAGGTAGCCCTGTATGTTTTGTCTGTATGTCCTGAGCCTCCGGCAGCCTCCTGCTAATCACCTCTCTCATTGAGGAGCACAGAAGAAGATTTTCTTAACCATCCACCCAGCCCGCTGCTCGCTGTTGGAGGCATGGGGATGTAGCAACGAGGGGTGCGTAACGGATGAAAACCCTAGATGATGGCGTTTGCCTCCCCAAAACTATTAACACAAAGGGGCTACCAGTGCGCCCCGGCCTCCGTTCCTCTCCACGTGATCCGCCGTCTCCCTCGTCAGGCTCTGGGGCCCGCGACCCTGCTTGGCCGTTCACCGTGAGAGTGATGAGGCTTTATGTGTTTGTTGAACTATAACAGCCAGCATAAAAGATGCTGAGGTAAAGGCTGTGTATTACCTGCCCTGTGTGTGTCTGCTCGGGGTCCAGATTTTTAAATATGCTATTTCTATGTAGTCCTTTTCAAGTAAAAATCCAGGTTTTGCCGTCTCTCCCTCACATGCATCCACCATGAAATATTAGCACGGTATATAGCTTTTTTTGCCCGATTTTCAGGACGACCTGGACCTTTTTTTTTCTGTGATGTTTCTAAAACTGGCAGAAGAAGAACTTTTTTTTAAGCCTGCATACGCTGCAAGGAGTATTTTAATTTTTTTTTTTTTTTAATCTTTAAGCGTGTTTAATGCTTGTATAAGGTGCCAGATTTTAATTACAGTTGGCATTTATAAGCGTGGTGCTGGCAATGGCAACCATATTGCTGAAAAAAGGCATAAATTTTGACACTGGCAATATGGGAACCCAGCATACGAGACTGTAAACCTCATTGCTTTTTGTTTTAATATACTAGTTTAAGGGAAGAACTTTTAACGGTTAATATTTAACTAGAATGTTTAGGGTTCGATATAAAGTTGTTCTAATTTCAAACTATTCAGTAATTTAGGTCCTATCAAAGATCAGCTTAGGTAATAACTTTCTATTAAACAGCCTTTAAATAAGCGTGCTTAAAGTAGGGAAAATAAGATGCTTCATTACAAGAAATGAGGTTGGCATCTACCAGGTTTTCCATTAAGTTCCAGGTCACAGACAAATAAAGGAAGTATGTTAGGAAAAAAAACCTTTTTAAAAATAATTAGGGAGATGTCTGTTTTGTTCACCAGATGGAAAATCAGTAGTTGTGGGTGGTCTGTGCTGGATGGGGCATCTCACAATTGGCAGAACTATGCCTTTAACTTTTAAAGTCCTGGGACAAAATGTGAAAGTAATTGACTGTTCAGAATGCTCTCTCTCTGGATACCTAGCATGCTTTTAAAACCAAGATTTGGTGAGTTTCTGACTTTTTTTTTCCTAAGAACGCTCAAGCTGTTGTGTCTAGTATTAGGCCAATTGGGTATATTTTTGGTAGCTGTTTAGTGGGGCTGTTGCCTTTTGTGCTTACGCCTGTGTGTGCCTGGACTTGCATGCGCGCAACTGAAATGCCACAGCTTTACAATTCTCCGTTAGCATGTCGTGCACATGATTTTCGTCATGTTGTCAGTGTTTGCTGTGTTCAGGGTATACCTAAACTGTTGGTTAACATAATTTGTTTCCTTCCTCTAGTTCATTCCGGTTTAAGGAATTTAAATCTATCCATTTGCCAACATACTAAAGAAAACAAAGTTGCAACCTTATTTTTGCAAACAAGAAGAAAATTCCCGTTTTAAAATAATTCAGGCATTTGCAAAAGTATTAAAAATCCGTAGTATTCTGTTTTTAAAATCCAAATAAATAAACCCAAATGTGCATCTGTGGATAGTACGTGTACACATACGCATATTAAATACGTTCGTTTATGAACGTGTTAGAATCTTCTTGGTGCAGTTTGTAACTTTGCTCGCCGTTTCAGAACGGATACTTTCTAACTGCCAGATTAATTTGAGAAAGCAGTATTTCGAATGTGGAAGATGGGTTAGAAAATCTTTGTATTTGCATTAAGAATAACAGATTTTATTATCTGAGCTGCGATAAGAATGTGTGCTGTTCAGTGGTGACCTCTCAAAGAATGAGGCAGAACCCATTTATGGCATAGGAGGCAATTGCTTTATATTTACCTTACTTTACAGACCATTTTTTTGCAGTTATCTATATGAATGGTCACAGAGAATTGTATGCATGTGTTATATCTATATTGTAGCTTGTGTTAAACCGATCCCCACACTTATTATGTAGAAGCATTCTTGAAGATAAGTGAGGCACTCAACTTAGTGCCTTCTTTGTAAAATCCCTTTTGCTATGCATGACATGTACTCTGTATTTTTTTCCTTGCAGTAAATTATAAAGCTTTTTTCTTTCCATGAATCTCCTTCCAAGAAAACACATACAGCCTAATAACACTCGCCTTGAGAACCGTGCATTGCCTCCACTACAAAGCCGTGTTTTCATTGAAGAGATAATTATAATATGGTTTAATGTTCTTGTCAACCCTGAAACACTGTCCCTAAAGAGTGCTATTCTGGTGGATGTCTTTTTGAAGAGAGTTGAATGTAGCTAAGAAAATGTACGTGTAGCCACACACTTTTCTGATAAACCAAGACAGATTTTTAATACAATATGTGTTCTCTGCAAAGAATTACACGTTTTCTAAGGTGTTAATTCAGAGCTGCATCTTCCTCCAGATTTCGCTGTTAAAAATGCAGAAAATTTGCTTGGATTTATTTATTTTGCTTTCTGCTCCCCACCCCCAATTATATTTATAGACTTTAAATCTATACAAGGACATAAACTCATAATAATAATTAAAATGCTTTTAATGTGCTTTGAAACACAGACTTCAAATGAGTAAAAAAAGCCCAAACTGGAACACAAATGGTTCTTCCCAGGCAACAAACATGCTTGGCTGTTGATATGCTGTAATTTTCTGCTTTACTTAGTAAAAACAGCAATTACTTATTTGTTCCATATCCCCCCCCCAGCACAGATGCTACTCAGTCTGTCCATTTTCTGAGCGCCGAGCAGGCTGCGTGCGCGCGCGTGCGGATGCGCGTGCATGCGTTTTAATGCGATGCGAGTCAAGTTTTCCCCTTGCGTGCCGTACTGCTAACAACATTTATTTGCCACTGCTGCTAGTTTACCACCAGCCCAAGACGACGGTGTGCTGGAAGTGGCTGTGGCTGTGACAGCCTCGCTTAGCGGTCTCTCCTGCCGCCGGCAAACGTTTGCTTCCAGGTGCAGTTTTGCAAAGAATTGAGCTGATCGTACAAACCAGTGCAAGGACAGATAAAAGCCGGACGGTCACACCAGCTAAGATTGCAGCCCGGTCAAACAAATCTTTAACATTGTTTTCGCTGTATTGTCTTTCGTGGTGGTCTGGTGGTTGTGAACGGTGTCTGGTGCTGCTAAAAGCAACGTAGTCTGAAGCAAAAAGCCTTTGAGGGAAATGAAATCGCAGGCTGGCTGAAGGCAATGCAAAATTCCCCCTGGCTTCAGGCCGTCTGGGATTTCCCCCTTGGGTTAAAGGCTGGTAAGTAAGAAAAATGTGGTTATCTGCTGCACCACAAAAAGTACATATGACCAAAAAAGCCCCTGAAAAGCTAAGGGCACAGCACAACTCTTTCACTGCTTGTACGGCGAGCGCGAGACTGTTAGGAATTGCGTGGCTCAGCACAATGCAACCTGACTGCTGAATCGGGTGCTTGGGATCTTGAATTTAATACCTAATTGTTTTTAAGAGCTACTCTTAAATGAGGAATATAAGCGAATATGTTAATTAATTGAAAGTAGGCGTTTTATTAAGTACTTAATTAGCGTAATTCTGGAGAGGTAGTATAAAAGAAGCACAATGCCTGGCAAAAGTGTACCATTTGAATCTTCTTTACAGTCATCTCATCGTTAGCAATCCATTTGCTTGCTCTGAAGTCAATGGGATTATTTTTTTCTTCTTCTTTGAGGAGGAATTACAGAGTAAGGCCTTAAATTATGTAAATAATCTCTCTAGAGAAACTTTTCACTGCAAAAACTTCCTCAACAGGCAAGTGTTAGAACGTTCCTGGTGCTGCGCAGTTTAAGAATATCCTCGAGATTTTTTCCCTCAGGTTTATACATTCAAGCTAGATAGCCACCGTTCAAAGAATAAGCAAGTGTTTCTGGCAGAATTAAAACTTTATAGTCACGTCCCGTATGTTTTGGTTCCCCCACCATTTTCCTTTTGTTTTGTAGTGGAAGGAAAAAATAGCCTAGAAATACAAAATCTTAGTTAATGAATGTAGATGCTCAGTGGCTAAGAAATGAAAAATGCCATTTTCCCATTGGCCCTTCTTTTCATATCTTTGAATTTGTTACTACAAACTTTATTTTTAGAGTTTGTTTCAAAAGATTAGGTAGGAACACAAGGTATCTTGCTAAAAGAAAACAAACTCTAAAAATATTTAACAAGATACCTTGTGTTCCTACCTGATCTTTTTTCTGCAGCTTGGCACTTAACATTTTGATGGATATTTCTTAACTTAAATCTTGTGAATCTTGGGCTTGGGCTTTTTTTCCACCACCCACCCCCCCACCCACCCCCCCCCGCACTACACCTTTTCTTTTTTGAACAAATAACTCACGGTGGATCAAATATCTGACAGAAACATATAGGACTTTCCCAACAGGTGAATATACATTACTTTTGCAATTGCCTCATTTTTTCAGGCTGTATGATTTACTAAAAAAAGTTTGGGGTGTTTTTGTTTTAATTTTAGCTATGATGATGTCACATATAAATCAATTGCCATGTTAGATCCTCCTGCAATCACAGCTAAGGCTCAGTGATATCTGTCTGTCCTGACAGGCAGGTATCTTTGCTGTTGTGTGTCCTCGTAAACTTCCCTCTCTGAGAAAGATTGTGGGGAGGGATACTTGCAGACGGCCCATTTTGTGCAGTCCTCCTCCCGCTGCCCAGAGGCACGCTTGCCAAGGCAAATGTTCCTCCTCCACTCTTAACACATCCTTAATGCTGCACTCTCCTTTTCCATGTAATTTTGCAGATAAGGAATTCTTAAGCTCTAAACACTCTCGGTGTTTGTTTAAAACCAACTTGATTTTTAACACCTAGTGCTCTTGAAAGCACTTGATTTCCAGCTTTCACATCCAAATGTTGAAACAGAGAGAGCAACTGCATGGAAGGCTGCACTGCTGCCTGTTGATGACCGAATCTTGTTTAAGTGGGTAAATACTCTCTTTGACCCCCTTTCCTCTGGAAATTCCCATTGGTTGCATATTATTGCTGTGAGATGCAAACTGATTCACTAGTATCTTTTTGCCTTTTAAAAGACTGGAGCAAAATTTTGCTGAAGTTCTCTTTTGATAATTTTATTATTATTATTAACCTTGTTTTCTTTTGTGATGCTGGCATTCATTCAGCCTCTGTGTCTCCCTGCACACTGCATTCTTATAAGTCTTTTCTTGTAAGGGGAGACTGCAAAGACATACAACAGCTCAAGACAGCCTCATTAAGGCTGGAGAGTAAAATATTCAGGAGTTAGGAAATGTCAGAAATAAGATAGCTGATGCAATTGAAGTTCAGCCCCCTTATATGTTCGCATGGTAGCATAGTCTTTAATTTTAGGATCATACACACATTTTTCCACAGGACCCCTGCCTCAGTTAGTGAACAGGATGGACGATGCTGAGTTAATGAGCAGTTATTCAATATTTTGTTTTCTCCTAATTTTTCAATGTGTAGCCCTAGGCCTTATTTACTGCACACTATTGAAACCCTGCTGTGAAGACAGAATTGTTAATTTCCTCATGAGCTTTTCTATGGCACTTATTGCTATAAATATCTGAATGCTTAACAAACATTAATTAATTTATCTTCAAAAAACCCTCACGATGAAAAGGACTGGTATTACTACTGTTTTACAAATAGGGAGCTGAGACATAGGGAGATGAGGGTCATGAATGTCCCATAAATTTGGGTGTTCTGTTGTCAGCTTACAGTTAAGGAGGTAGAGATCTGTATTTCAGCATTCAGTTTCAAGGCACCTTGCCATCAGAGCAGAAAAGCAGTGCTAGGTTAGATAAATAGGCCTCCTTTACTATTATTAGAAGAGCTAGTGAGCTGAGCTGTGTAGCGAGCACTAATACCGTTTATTGCACTAATAGCTTTTATGTGGGGAAGAAAACAGAAGCTTTGGGCATGCAAATCCTCTTCACCTGCACTCTTTTGCTTTTGAATATCAAAATAATTTTAATTCTGTACCAAGTGGAAGCTTTTAAAGAAAGAGACCCGTAGAGCATCATGGCTGTGACTTCACTACACTTGAGAAGAGGTGGAATTATGTAGAAGACACAGTGAGCAGGGAATCACCTCTAAACCTAGACAAGGAGAAATACTGCAGAAATATCATTCCTTAAATCACAGCCTTTTCATAGATTTAGTATCCTTGCTGTGGGTTTCAGGAAAGTGCTTTCTTCCACTCGAGATTCAGAGCTCTTAGCCCATTATTAGAGTCACTTATCTAAGCTCTTGCTTCCAGAAGCATTTTGGAATTTGATTTAATAGACCCTTCCAGAAGAGTACGGAAACAAAAATGTTGACAGGAGTGTCCTCTTACTTTAGAAATTGCTCTCTGATAAGAAGCAATGGCACCAGTTCTTCCTTATTTTTGAGGTGATTCAAGCCTATATTTCCAAAACACTGCTTTAACTAGTAACGGGTTAAACTATGACTTTCTAGATGAATAGGTAGAGGCATTCACTTGGTAGAGGGCAGACCCGGTTCCTCTCCTTGTTCCAGTTAGTTATCCAAGTAATTGGTATTAATCAAGTATTGGTTAAAGCAAGAAAGTAGTTTTTAGATGAGTCTTCATAGACTGGCCTCAAAGCTCATGCTTGGGCTTGTTTGTATCATTTCCCTCAGATCCAGTGAATATGTAACTGTATGCCAACTAGCACTGCTTCTGCAGTGTGTCCCCAGGTAAGGGGAAGACCTTAAAAAAACTAAAAATGAATACATAAACAAACAAACAAAACCCTCCCAGGTTCCTACAGACAATAATCTTCCTTATCCAGTCATGATTCAGGTCTGTCCCATAAAATATCTCTGCAGGAATATATTATTGAAGACGGTTTCCTAAGCTGTGTGCCCCAAGGGCTGAATTTGGATTGCACAGAAACGTGAACTTGGCTCTTTCCTTCTTAACTTTCTGTTAGTTTGCCTTGCAGTCTTAGCAGTAGTATTTTAATGTGGTTTTTGCAGGTTGCTAAGAGGGGGTTTTAGCCTGAAATGATACTGGACCCCACGTGGTTTGTCAGCATGGCTCATGAGCTGGGGAGCACCAAGCCGTGGCAGGCAACATGCAGGCAGTACTGCAATATTGCACTTATCTATATGCATATGGCACCAAGGTATTAGGTGCTGATACGGTGTTGGTGTCCTCTGCACAGGCGTTACGCCTGCCCGGGTGGCCTGGTGTCACTGAGCCGCTGCCCTTGCCACCTCTGTCCCCAGAGCACGGTCGGTGCCTGGCGCCATCCATAGAGAGGGAGGGCGCCATGCTGCATCCTCGGCACAGGGCTGGGGCAGGCAGACGGCAGCCTTGTCCTCGTAAGAGCCGGGGGGGCAGAAAACAGGACTGCAGGGGGTGGAAGGAAAACAGGGACCGTAGTGGCCTTAGGGCCACTTTCTGCCACAGCCTTTCGTCATGACATGAGTGAGTAAGAGCCCCCAGTATGAGCAGATCACAGGAGCCGCCTGCCAACGTCCCACTGACTTACTGTCTAACAACTGAATTATAGTTGGTGGCACTATGATACTTTGTCTGGTTTTTGGGAGTATGTTTGCACCTGAAGATGCTCAGGTGCACAGGGGGCCATTGCAAGTTACGTGATGCTTTCTGCTGCAGCTCTGTCTTCTCCTCTCTTTTCCTCAGTGCATTCAGTCCCATTCCCCTTCTGAGGCTTCTCATTTACTTCAGCCCTCTTGCCTGGCGAGGACTAGCTTTCCTCTTAGGGCGCAGCAGTTGAGGGACAGTTTTGGGGAATACATAAGCAAAACGCCTTCTTCCCACATCTTCCCAGAACTGCTGATAGCCACCGTCATGGGGCAAGAGGTTTGGGGTCTGTACCTGAGCCGTGCCATGGAGCTCCCTCGAGGGGACGGGGTACTGCACAGTCTGGTCTGACCAAGGGCTGCAAGTGGAAGGAGCACAGCAAAACATTTAGATTATTACCATCTTAAATTAAACAAATCTTCCCTGCCCATGTTGAATTGCAGTTTTTCAGAGGTTTTTAACTTGGTTAAATTTGGGTGATTGCTAACGAGCATGATAAAGACATACATAAAATACCAAAGACTCCCAGTCCTCCTTGCTAAGTTGGAAGTAATTTGAAAAGGAACATTTTTAAAGGTCTTAGTAATTGTAATATGCAGAAGAACCTCGCTCTTTGAAATCACCTGTTACTGCTGTAAAATTCCCAGAACTTCCGCCTGAAGCGGACGCATAGCACAATTTCTGTCCCTGCTGTCGGCAAAATTATGTACGACTGAAAATAAGGAGTGTCTGGCAACTTAGTAATAGACCACAATATGATCCTACTGTAGATACTCTGCTTCTGTGAGGGAAGCAGAATGTGGAGACTGATGTTGTTGTGTTAATGGAGACAAAACTTTTTGCAGGGTTAGTTGGAAAAAATGTGTACTTCTCCAGTCTGCTTAGGCTGCAAATTCCAGAAATTTAGAAGAAGGAATCCAAGCCATAGGCAAGCAGACATTCCTCTCCAGTGCTCAGGTGCAGATCTAAGTAAATGTGGAGGTTGAGGGGTTTTGTTCACAAAAAGACCAACGTTGCTAATGCAGACCCCCTGCTATTGGAACACCAGAAGTGTTGGACTAACAAATTAGCACACAGGAAATCTGCAATTGCAGAAAAACTCGGGTCTCGTGATTGTAGCAATTGTTTACATCTTTCTACAGCAAAAAGGCTGTTTAATCATGTTACATTACAACCTTGTGCTCAGATAGTGGGCACTCACATTATTGTCTTTGTGAAGATGAGTTGTCACTTCTCTGATCTACGTTGCTCTCACAACAAAGAGGCGGTAAAGCTTTCTGTTTGAAATAGAAAAAATTGAAGAATTTCTTTTGGTGGTAAGCCATGCAACATTTTCCCTTGTATAGGCCCTAAAGTTTAGCCTTTACTAATTGGTACTGAAATGAAAATTAATCAGTGTGAGGGAAGGGAATTCACAGCTGAATTCTAATTATTCCAGAGAAAGTAAGCAAAACTGTGCTTGGGCTGTGCGAAAGCATGGCATAGGAGTGAAATGCTCAGCTCGAGCTTGTTAACTGGGACTGATGTCCTGAAAT
This sequence comes from Platalea leucorodia, assembly GCF_965183815.1. Lineage (NCBI taxonomy): Eukaryota > Metazoa > Chordata > Aves > Pelecaniformes > Threskiornithidae > Platalea > Platalea leucorodia. The sequence goes on from NC_138824.1 coordinate 58,666,494, forward strand.
GGCTCTGTGTGTTTGCTCTTGCCAGCAGCTGGTAGCTAGAGGAAGGTCATAGCTCTGCATTTCAGATCCAGCCATGCTAGTTGAGAATGGCACCGCTCCCCGTCTCGCTGCCACCTTGGGAGAGGCGATTGCCTCCGTAGGTCTGCCTCAGAGAAGTTCGATACACACTAATGGGGCTCGCTGTGCCTGGAGCGGGGTCGGGGGCACTCATGCAACCCCTTCCCACCAGCACGGCTGCAAAGGCAATCGCATCCGGCCGGCGGGGGATTCCAAGCACCCCAGGTTGATACCATCTCAGGTGAGGTTCAGAAGAGGACATCTTCCTGCAGCCTTCAATCACCGAAAGCAGTAGGTGTCCTGCTGGCAGAGGTTTTATGGCTGCTGCTTAGCACGGTGCTCCCTAGAAAGCATTTCACGTTCTTCTTTTCCCTCTCCCTAGCTAAACTGCATAGGCTTTCTTCCCACATGGTTACTTGCTCAATGGCAACAGATACCTAATCAATTTAATAAAAGTGGATTTCTTCCATATTCTCCAAGAAGAGTAAATTCATCCACTGGCTGATGTGCTATGTCTCTGCTAAGCTCCTATTCAGGAACATCAGAGCTGGATGAAAAATGTAAAGCAGAATATCCAGAGTTTTGGAAAAAGACCCTTTTTTCCTCTTGATATGTCTGTTGTTTAAAGAAAAAATAACAAGCTTTTGTTTTCTTTTGTTTTTCTTTCTTTTCTCACTCTCTCTTCTTCTTACCCTTCTTTTCCTTTTTCTAGTTTGCTTTTGTGAAAATAGAGGGCCAGTAAAACGAAAACCGTAGACCACGCTGTGCCCATATTCTTTGTCTTCCAATTTTGACTAAAATAGCGAAATGTCAAAGCTTGGACAGTGTTTTCTTTTTAATTAAGTCTTTCTTAACGCAAAAAAAAATTCAACCAGCTCTAGTGAGTACCATCTTCACAGTATTCTTGGTGGTTGTTCCTAAGCAGCAGTAAGAGGCAATGAAATTCTGTAGCGGTAGTACATAGGCTTGTGTCCTTCTGGTTTGCATAGAGGTCACGGGGAAACATGGTGCTGAACTCGTACCCCCTGCGCAATGTGGAATTACTGTTACCGCCAGCTTCAGCTGTTTCTGTAAGGAGCAAAAGCGACCGCAGCTGAAGCAGTACAGAGCAAGAAAAGATCATGCCTTTTGCGACCTCTTTTCTGATAGACTTAAATGCCGATTTTTACAAAAAAAATTGTAAAGGACTTAAAAAACTTGAAAATCTGATGGCAAAAATAGAGGTTTCCATCTGATTCTTCAGCATACACTCATTTTCTCTGTCCTCCTGCTCTGGAACCGTGGGACTGTCTTTGCCCTGCGTATTTAGAGGGACTTAGGCAGGAGAAAACAAGAAAGGCTGAACTTGACAAAAGCTTTACTTGGCGATTATCTTTGGCAAAGCTAAAGTCCATTAACCATTGATTTTTTTTTTTTTTCCAATAAAAAGTAGAAATTAAATCCTACTGTGCTCTTCGGAGACTTTTTCCAAAGGAAGAGTTACTCATGAGCTATTCTTCCATGATTGTGCTGGCTTCTACAAGTACCAACATCACCGTGTGTTTTTTCTCAAAGTGAGTGTAATTTGCATAGCATGCTTTTGGGAGTTTCTGCTGCCGCCAAAGCTAATTTAATACTCATTAAAGTACTGAGCAAGTCTAATCCAAAGCCTTATGGGCCTTCAATGCAGGCCCATAAAAAGTGCAGATTTGCACTTGCTGGGCAGCTCCAGGGGAAGCGTGCTGTGGGAAGAGGGGGTTGGTGTACATCCTGCTATCACAGAGCTGCAAGCGCGTTGGGGGAAGCTTGGAGAAGATTCCCATCACTGTGGGCAGAGGCATAAATCCTCTGGTAGCAATGCTACCTGCCGGAGCAGCGAAAATGGAGCCGGAAGCAGCTCTGATGATGACTGTCCTGTCCCAGGGGGCTGCCCGAGCCACGCGACTGGTCCCAGCGTCCTGCGAGGGACAGCTGGCATGGGCTGGTGTGGCGCCCCGGCTGCCCTGTGCCCACAGAGGCACTGGGCTGCTGAGCCGTGCCACCCACCAGCCCTGCTTCTCGGGAGGCGGGCCCAACGCTTGCTTGCCCCCCGACATGTCCGTCTTGCGTGGAGTCTCTTTGCAACGGGTGAAACCATTCCGCAGGGCTGAGGTTGTACCCAGCCTGTTGTAGGCACCAAGAGGCCAGCTGCCCGCACTGACACGGGGGCTCAGGCGACCCTCTGCCAGCGCAAATCAGGAGGCTGCACATGTGTCGCCTGGGTGAAGCCACTTGCCTGGGCGATGCCAGCTGTGTCTTCTCCCGCCGGCATGGAGCCCGTTGGGCTGAGCTCTGCCGGGGCCGTGGCGGGGCCGCGACTGCCATTGCCTGCTCCAGTGACCTCCCCGCTGGCAGCTGCGAAGCCGGTCCCTCTTTTGGCTTGAGTATGCATCCCGCACCTGGAGAAGGGTGCAGTAGGACATGGCAACGCTATAAACGCCTGCGCAGCTGCGCGGGGGCCAGAGGCAGCCAGTGGCTGCTCCTCCTGGCTCCGGCTGCTCCATCTCCTCAGTGGCGGCGCGTGCACTCCCGGCAGGGGACGTACCCTGCACCCCGCCTGCACCATCAGGGTTGTCTTCTTGCAGCTCATGTCCCGCTGGTTGTTTTCTGGGCTGAGAAGCGGGGCTGGCGGCAGCGGTCTGCTGGCGGACATGCCGGAGGGGCCTGGCCCTTCGCCCGCTGGTGACCGTGCCCGCTCTGGCTGCCCCGTCCGTCTCTCCGGTGCTGGCAGCCAGCCCTGGCGCTGCCTCGCTTTCTCCCTCCGTGCAGTGCCTCTCTCAAGCAGCTGTTCTTGCCAGGGGGGATATCTTGTCCGTCTGTCCATCCATCCCTGTAGGCAGACAACTGGTGAGCGGGGCGATTGTGGAACAAGGTTTCCCATCCGGATCCGCCCCGTTCCCCCAGTGAGCGCGGGGGCAGTCGGGGTGGCGTTTTGATGGGTGTCACAGCTCCGGAGGCTGAGCCCCCCACCCGGCACCGTGGGGCGCGGGCCGGGGGGGGAGGAGGAGGAGGAGGAGGAGGAGGAGAGCCCGGGGGTCTCCGTGGGGGACAGGCGAGGTCCCGTCCCCGTCCGGCCAGGGCCACCGGCCCTGCGGTGTCCGCCGGTCGCGCCCTTCCCCAAACCCGACGTGCCCCCGCCAGCCCGGAGGGGAAGCCCGAACCTCCAAAGCCCCGCCGAGCCGCGGCCTACCCGGGCCGGGCCCGGCCCAAGGCCCGCCGCGGCCCCGGGGCGCGGAGCGGAGCGGAGCCGGGCCGGGCCGGGCGGGGGGCGCCGCTAGATGGCAGTGCTGCCCCGGCGGAGCCGCGCGGCGGGGCGGGGCCGGGCCGCGGGGGGCGGGGCGAGGGGCGGGGGGCGGGGCGAGGGGCGGGCGGGGCGGCCCGGGGGGCGGCGGGGGACGGGCTGCCCGCCCGTGGTCCCCTGCCCGCCCGCGGCCTCCTGCCCGCCCGGGGTCCCCTGCCCGCCCGGGGTCCCCTGCCCGCCCGCGGCCTCCTGCCCGCCCGGGGTCCCCTGCCCGCCCGCGGCTCTCCCTCGGCAGAGCTCCCCGGGGGCCCGCCGTCCTCCCCAGCGCGCCGCTCACCCCGCGGGAGCTGCCCCCGTCCCCAGCTGCAGCCCCGCGCCGCGAGTCCTGTTGCCATTATACCAACAGAATATGTAAATACACGTGAAACAGGCTGTCATATACATATATATTTATAAATTGTATTATCCTTTAAAACATGCAACTGCACAGTTAATTTCTTCTTTGATCCCAGAAGCTTCTTCCATCACTTTAATGCTATTTTCTAGGGCGTAACTGCCACAAATACTTTACTCTTTATAGAGCCTTTATTGATAAAGATAGATAAAGTGTTCCCAGCTAGTCATAAATAGCAACAATTTAGTACCTCTGTCGAGCTAGCCGCACTTTTACAACCAGCGAGGCAAACACGAATGCCGAGACTGTTCCCAGCCTGCTTGATGAAGAAGCAGAGACAAAACGTCAAGTGATACTGTCTAAAAGACGTAGGCCTAAATCTCTCATGCTGTAAATTGAAACACTGCCACTTAATCCCAAGGAATTACACCGGTTTATTACAACATAGAATCGGGCTGGAGAATTTTAAATGCGACCGTCATCACATAATATTCAGGAAATCCCCAATTTTCTGTTGGAAAGGAAAGAAGGAACGAGCCCGTTTCAGCCATCATCTCTGTGAGATGACGGCTGGTTGTCTGAGGCAGCCCTGCTTCTGCTGCTTGGTGAGATGTTCAGAGCCTACGTGCAAGAGTGATTCATCTCTGCGCTTCTTAGTTGAGATAACAGCATCGCAAACCCGGCTGTTAAGGTTAACCTGTACACTGCATAAGGACAACAGATGGAAATTCTGGTTTAGAGCCACTGCAAAAAAATAAAAACATGTTCCAAAGGGAAAAGGAGCTTGTATTTCTGTGTTTGAACCTTTGATCTTCGTTCACATCTGAAGGGAAGAGTAGACCTTTTGCTGAAGACACATGGTTTTGCATCTGTGAAAACACAGCTGTACAGAGCAAAACAAAACTGGTGCAAAACACAATGGTTTTGCTGTGTCAGTTTAGCTGCCGGCGTTAAAATGCTTTAGAAATACTGGGGGTTTTTTAAGACCCTTCTCTGTCTTTACCCTATTGTTTGTTGAGATTTTACTCTGTGGATTTTAAAGTTTGTTGGTGATCAAGAGACAGCTGCTACCTAAATATTTTAAGCGAACTCATGGGAAAGTCTGGCATTCCCTCTACAATCCTATTGTAACAGATTTTTAAAAAAAAATATAAATGAAAGCATCAAAATTTACAGGAAAATCCACACTGGTAAAATAACCTTGATTCAGAGAAAAAATAATCCAGATATCATTAATGCTGTAATTCTTAATGGTGTGCGTGTGATATACAGCTATTTCATAGTAAAATACAGCCTTTCTGGAGCCACCCCAACGCACCCCCTGAAAGTAAAGGGATGTCACCCAGTGTCCCGGTCACGTCTGAGCGTGATAGCAAAGCTGCTCTCCGATGCCTGCCTGTCGTCTCCTGCCTCCCCGCGTTTGCAGCCACACATCGCCGTCCCAGCAGCGTCCCCAGCAGCCCCCCTGCCTCACTGCGTAGCCCAGCGCCTACCTGTCCCCCCCAGTGCCTACCTGTCCCCCCCCAGCACCTACCTGTCCCCCCCAGTGCCCACCTGTCCCCCCCGGCGCCTACCTGTCCCCCCCAGTGCCCACCTGTCCCCCCCGGCGCCTACCTGTCCCCCCCCAGCACTGCCACTCGCTCACTTGTGTCAGGAGCCTGGCAGTGGTACCCGTTTTGCGCCTTAAATTCCTACTCACCCCAGTTGGTTTATTACGAAAGACAAAGAGAGGTGCTAGAAATGAGGAAGGCTAAATGTGCAAATGCAAAATTATTTCTTTAAATAGAAAGAAATATTCTCTTATTTCTTAACCACCCGATTTCTTTTTGGGCAGGGAGGGAATCTGGCTCCATTTTTTAATTCTTCATATCGGCACAGCAGTGCTTTGCTCTTCAAATTTATCCATCCTGAAGCCTTACAATAAATTTTCAAATGTGTTTGGGTTCCTAAACATGCAGCTGGCGCTTAATGGGATTTTCAAAAGAGCATAAGCAGGTTAGACATCCTCCCATCCATTGAAATCGGTGGGATTTAGGTACCTATCTTGCTCGGTTGCTTTTGAAAACCCTGCCAGGTGCCTGTCTGCATCTTCAGTTGCCCTGGGAAATCTGGTCCCCATCTACCTCCCTGGCCCCCCCGCTCCCATCAGTGTTTGTCTCCCGTCTCTGTCTCCTGCACTCTGGCCTGTGTTGATGCCCGAGCCTCCTCCTTTGTAGTTCCTAACACCAGGGACGTCCCTCTCCTTTCTCTCCACCAAGCTGTCTCTTCAGCTGGTTAAAGGCTCAGTTGAGCAGCTATGAGCGTGCCCATATTTTTCAAATTAGTTTCCCTCTCCTCCTAATGATTTTTAATTCTTTCTTGGTGTTGTTTTGACTGTGTAAGGCATTTGGGGATAAAAGACTCTGTGCAAACCGGTGTGAATGCGAGGGGAGCGCCGTGTTATGTCTCTCTCTTAGGTTTTATGTGTCTCCAGGCTAGATGCGAGGAGATGGGGAATTAATTTCCCGATCAGCCTGTCTGTCCCCGTCTCCTGGAACGGCAAAGTGATCAATGGGGTTTATATTTAAAGTTGAGAAAATTAATATTTTAATTTCTGGCTTGACCGTGGATAGAGGTGACTCGCTGGGTCTCCTAGTGCAAGCAGGTCCCCATCTGTAAAATGAATCCCCGGGTCTCCGTTTGCATGGGTATGGAGCACGGGTAATTAATTAGTGTTTGTGCGGCCCTTTGAAAATCCTCAGACAGAAGGTGCTAGAAGGTGCTGCGGGTTGGCCTGGGGCTGAAGAGGCTCACCCCGGAGCCCGGCCGCCCTCGGAGCCCCACAGGGCGAGGACGGGAGCTGCTGGCCAGGTCCTTTGCCAGAGATATTTTCCATTTTCTTCAGGGGAAAACAAATTGGGAAGGGAGTTATCGGTGCGCACGCCTCCCCTCGCCGCGCGTTGCCTCCTCCTTTTCCCAGGAATAACAACAGCTTCATTAGCAAGCTGACAAAAAAAAAAAAACAAACAAAAAAAAAAAAAGGAGAGTATTGAAATATTAATAATAATAATAGTCCGGGTAACGGAGAGACAACAACTCTCTCGTCTCTGCCTCATGCAGAAAGTTTCCTCTTTGAAGTGGTCGCTTCCCTCCTCGCCCCGCCGGGAGGGAAGGGGAACAATTGGCGAGATCTAAAGCCAGGCAGGAATGCTGAGCTGATGGCTTTCCTGCCTGCCCCCCTGCCTGCCCCCTGCCCGCACCCCCGCCTGCCCCTATCCCTGCCTGCCCCCACACCCCTGCCTGCCCCCTGCCCGGACCCCTGCCCGCACCCTTGCACACATTCCTCCCTGCCCCTGCCCGCACCCTGCCTGCCCCGTCCACGTCCCCGCCTGCCCCTTCCCTACCCACTGCCCACACCCCTGCCCAAATCCCTGCCTGCCCCCATCCGCATCTCTGCCTGCCACTGCCCACACCCCTGCCGGCACCCCTCGCCTCCCCTTGCCTGCATCCTTGCCTGCATCCCTGCCCTCACCCCTGCCTGCGTCCCAGCCCGCATCCTCGCCTGGCCCCTGCCCGCGCCCCTGCCCGCCGGGGTGGCGGGGTTTGGGGCGGCCGGCCCGGGGCTGCATTTTGCGGCGGGGTCGGTGGGTGTCACCCGAGACCCGGCTTTCCCCGCCCGGAGGCGGCGGGAGATGCGGGCTCGGCCGCCCCACGCGTGGCGTGGGCCCCGCTGCCCCGAGGGGGGGGGGGTCTGTTACCCTCGAGGGGTGAAGACCCCCACCCCACGCAGTGTCCGAAAAAGAGGCGTTTCCATATAGGCACATCAAGCATGGGAGAGGGTTTTAAAGGGTTGGGTGGGTTGGAGGTTTTTTTTTAACGAGGGGGTTGTCGAGTTTTTTCCCCGCGTGGGGAGGATACCCCCACACACCTTTTCCTGAGCGTGGCAAGCGCCCTCCAGCTTGGGCTGCAAAGCCGGCTGCTCGGAAAGGGCGCGATTCCCGTCACGCTCCTTCAGCAGCTATAGAAATGCCACCGGTAAGAGCGAAAAAGGGATTTATTTTTTCCCCCTTGAAGTGCGGTTATGTAGGTGCGTAGGTGTCTGCGTAGGGCAAGAAATATTTACATTTGGCTGAAGATCATCAGTGAACGTGAGCGAGAGAACTCCTTGCCTGGCTTTGACCAGCGAGTGAGAAGGCTATAAATGGATATTTGTTCTTTTAAAAAATGTACGCTTGAACCATTTTTTTCTCTGTGAAGTTTCTTGCATATCTCACGAGTACAGTTTCTTCCCCATCCAGGATTATTTTCCTGGAGGATTATGATTTCTCCCTCTCCTTTTCCTTAAGAAAAAAAAAAAAACAAACCAAAGATAAATACTTTTAAACCTCTTCCAGTGTTATGGGCTATCCACATTTTGCAACGTATTCCCAGTAATTTGCAACTTTTGAAAGCCGGGCATTGTTTCTCTCAACTTATTGAAATGCACAGATATGTTAAATAGGAGGGGGGGAAAAATCCCAACCCCAATGACTTCTGTTTCGCTGCATATGCAAAGAGAGGGCAGCTTGACTCTTCCCTCGGTGTTTGTTAGTCACATCCTCTTGGCCATTGTTTTGCTGTTTGTGCTGGGAATCCAATTTATTTAATGGTAAAGAGCCAGGGGTTGGTTTGGGGTTTTTTTATTCCACTCATTCTGAGCTGATTTGAGAAAGCAGAAAAAATATTAGCCGTGCCAAGGGGCAGCTCCCGAAGAGAGCTCCAGTTGCCTTGCGGGAGGGTTGAGGATCTCCCAAGAGACCAGATACAAAATATACAGTGCTATTACGCTTTCTAAGTCATTTTTGGTTGTATATTTAATTTCTGAAGATCTTAAAATCCATCCGGTGGATAGATGGAGAACACTTGCCTGTTATTTCAGATACTGGGCTGCACGTACAGTATTTCTCTCCTTTTTGTAAGCCTTAGGAGGTGGTCCCCTGGCTGCTGTAGGTTGCCTATTTCTTGAAAATCCTATCCCAAGTCCCCCAGAAAAGCTGTTTATAGCAACAGGCCTATTTCTAATGTAAAAGAAGGGGGGGGGGGCATCATTTTCAAATTAGGAGATTTTTTTTTTTTAGGGAAACAGAAACAAATAGGCTCCTTGTGAGAAAGGTGTGAGCTGCCTAAATTGAGAAACCATCCCGCCGTTAAAAGCTCCCAAGTCCCAAAATGATTTTATTAAAAAGGACATCGAGGACCAAATTTCTGACGTTGTTATGGCAACAGAAATAGTTGGGTGGCAACGTGGGTATCCAGAACGTCAAGACTGTAAGAAACCAGCAAAATAAGCACCGTGTTGTATTTGGAAAAACAAATTGAACGGTGGTGGCCAAGTCTTATACTTGTTTCATTCAGCGCAATCCCCATTTTCATCTGTCCAGCCATACCAACGCTGCCTTAACGAAGGTGCCAGCAAGGCACTGCAATATTTATTGCCCTTAAATGCAACCTGAGATTTCAGTTTGTTATTCTTGCCGTTGACATACTGGAAGAAGGATGTTTCCTTATGTTTTATATTTACTCCTTCTTCAGTGCCTCCAACTTTTTTTTTTTTGCTGCCTTTCTCCAGCGACACGTGCTCCAATCCCTTTTTGTCCCTGCGCTCCCTACCTCGCCTGCCACAGGACCGTCGGCAATCCCCCCGTAAAAACAGCCGAACGTCCTCCTCTTAAACCTCTGCGATATTAAAATTTCGCCACCGCTTTCATTTCGCCCTAGTCGAGGGAGCCCTGAAACCGCAGCCCCATCTCCCCTAGTTCAGAAACAGCCAAAGTATTTGGGAAGCTCGCAGGTCCCTACTGTAACACGCTTCAGGGACCTTTTGTACAGCAGCCGAACGGGATGAATTTGCCAAGTTTCAAATTTCAGGGGCAGGCAAGACATTTGTAAGTCGGTGTTTTTGTTATTCTGGAAAAGTTCTTTGATTTGCAGGCTTTTTTCTTTTTTTTTTTTTAACCTTACCTTTAATAAAAAGGAGATGGAGTGTGACATTAAGCAATTTTACAGCATTAGCAGCTTTGGGCTGTAAACAAAGACAAACGAATCCCACTTACTTTCATTCTCAGAAGTTTGCTGTCAGTTGGTCCTAAACCGGGGACTCGATCCTACGGGACATTATTCAAGCAAAACATGGCTTGAAGTCTCGGCGAGTTGTGCCTGAGTAAGTACCCTGGAATCAGCCCCTCTGCCTGCTGCAAAAGAGAAGTGCTGGTTATCTCCTTTTAAAGATTTTTTCTGCGGTCACACACTTCATCGTAACGCTTTTGATTTGCTTTGAGATTGCCTTGCTAAGACAGTGTTCTTGATGCAAAAGCTGGAAAGAATAAGGGAAATCAATGGTTTTTTGAGTAAGGCTGCTTTTTTTTTGTTTGTTAGATTTTTTTTTTTACTAAAAAAAAGTCTCTTCCTCCAAATAAAACAAACCAAAAAACCTTTTATCGAAGCATCTGATTTTAATTTGATGTGATTTTTGTTTTGAGGTTCCTGAAAAAATTAAAACGTATTCCCCCAGCGTTTTGAGCTTCAATTTTCAGCATTTTACAATGTAAGATTACTTGACATTATTTAATTGGACATGAGGGTGTAATACAGGAATTTCCGTTATGTGATGGATTAATTGTTTTCCTAATACTTTAAAGGCTGAGATCCAAACATTTTTCCATTCTATTGCAAAATTAACTGCAATAAATCTGTCAGACCCAATTATTCATTTAAAACATTCCACACTGATTAAATCTGCACATTTGCCTGCATGCGAGCGCGAGCGTGAGCGAGGGAAAGGAGGTGTGCGCGGAGAGGGGGGGTCCAGGTTTACTCCCTCTCCTTCTCAAAACGGCGGCGGTGTTTGAAATGAGTCCTTTAAATTTAACCTGGAAAATGTGATTAGCCAAATAGTCTAACGCGAGGATGAAGCATACGTGGACGCACGTCCCTGAGCCTCCCTGCCATCCCTCCTCCTTGCTGCCAGGTCCGGACAGGCAGAAGCGTCACGTTCGGACGTTTGATGCTATTTGAAAAGATCATATTTTACTTCTGGCGAGGCGGGGGGGGGAGGGTTGAGGGTTTTTTTGTTTTTTCTTTAGTTTGTTGATGTTTTCAAAGTCTCTAAACAAAGTCAGATGTGTTAACAGTCTTATTAACAATGTTAAAATGGAATTAACAGCTTGTGGATACCTCTGGAGTACAATAGCATGTCAGCCTACCCTGCCCCCTTATAAATCGCGTCCCGCTGTCTTTCTTTTGTTTCGTGCCCAATCAGCAAACTAAAGTTTTGTTGAGGCAGAAGGGCAGTTCAAGTGGTCCTGCTCCGGCGGAGGGAGGAGCGGCGGCGGGGTTTCTCCTCGGCCCCGGCGAGGCCCCCGCGCAAGCGGGGAGAGGGACCGACCCCCAAACCTGCAGGCAGGGCTTTGCTGACCCGCCTGCCTCCCTGACCTCTGCCGTGCTGTTTTGTCAGTTTAAAAGGCTTTGCCGAGGTTGTAGTTTACTTTTATGGGCCTTTCAGCGCGGCCACAAAAGCTTTTGTTTATTTAAGATGTAGCGCAGTTCAGATTTCTATTAATCTTCATATAACTTCGGTGGCTTCGCCGCTTCTGTAAGTGTTCGTCGCCGAAATGGTGCTGCGCCTGGTCTCAGGCAGCCAACATCGGCTGGGTAATTACAGCAAGGCTGGGGCATTTCAGAACTGATTTGCCTCCGAGAGTGGAAATTAGCACCAACGCACACTGTTTAACTCGATTTCACCATGCTTTGGGTTCCGCGCGAAGGAAGGACTTTTATTTTACCTTTCACTCCCTCAAGTTTACTTCTTGCAGTCGAGCTCTTTGGAAACATCACCCAGCTGATTTCAGCATTAAATGCAAAATGAACACTTAATGAGATCTAATTTTTTTCATGTGGCTAGAATCACCCCGGGTTAATTTGCATAGAAAATTTATGTAAAACGAGAGGCATTCCCCATAAGGAAAATGCTTATATGTTTTGCTTTATGGTATTTATATTTTTACTCCTTTCATCCAAGCGTCTTCAAGTATTTCCAGTTCCCCCTAGAAGTCCAAGCAGACACGCATTTCAAGCCCTTTTACGGGTCAAAACCTGCAAGACACAGGCAGGTTGCAATTTGCCCAGGGACTGCAAAACAGTTGCAAGCCCAAAACAGAGAACGCCATTCCTTTTGGGTGGGGGTCCCAGGCCCCGCGTGCTCCCGGCCGGCCCTGCACGCTGCCCCAGCAGCCCCTGTCCCACCCCGCTCTGGCGCCCTGGCCCCACAGCCGCCCGCCGGACACGGAGAGGGTCCGCTGGAGATGCGCCTGCCCACGATGACGCTCCAAAATGGGCTGTCTCCATGTCCGAAGGCTGCTATCCGGAGCAATATTTTGTCTTTGGCAGCCCCACATGCCGTGCCCTCTCTGAAATAATTTGACCGAGCTGAGCTACCCTCTTCCCCTGCTTTCCTCGTGCTCCCCGGTGTTGGCTCCCGCTGTGTCCCCACACGCATCCTGCAGCCCAAGGTGCTTTGCCTTTGCTTTGCATGGGGGTAGCAGAGGGATGCTTGGTTTCCAGCGTCGGAGCTGCAACCAGACCGCCTGGCCCCGCTTCCCTCGGACCCCTCCTATGTGTGCACGTCTCTCAAACCCCAGCCTAAAACTCTGCCGCTCTCCCTTCCCTTCAGTTTACACAGCTGTTCTGTAAGTGGAGAAGATGATACCGAACTGATCAGTAGCCCGTAGGCCATTTGACTCCACTCCGGTGCACACCGATCGTGGGTCGCCCTCGACCCAACACAACATGAAATTGTTTACCCTTTCAGAGGATCGTGTCCCCAAGAAGGTGTGTAGTGACGAAGATTAAGTTCAGTTTGTTATTTGCTTACCTAACTGGCATGAAAACTCTCTCACAGGGAAACCTGTACCAGTTTTGCACATATAAAAACCAGTATCTAGTCTTAATAATGAAAGAACCAGGGTGATAAAGATTAAATTACAGAGGGATAAAATGTATGTTACTTACAGTATAGCTCACTTTACCGTGTTGTGAAAATATTATATTTAATAGGCCATCCAATAATATTCTAGTAATTCAGCTTATTTCAAATGCTCTGTGCCTATTTTTACACTACAAAGGTGTTACGTCACTTTGAAATTCTACAGATAAACAGATATATTTTCATCTTATTTTAAAGCTTATGAAACTGATGAACAAAGAAAAATTTGTAACCAGGTGCTGGTTTATTTATAGAGAAAAAAATAAATGCCCATTTTGGGGAAGTCTATTCATTTTTATGCAACATCTGCTGACAGAACAAACACGTCTTTTGTCTGACTACTAGGAAATTCATAAATAGACACAGTGTTTGTTGAGAAAATATTTTTTGTTGATGGAAATTGTGGATTACAACAGTTATGCCAATGCTTTGCGTTTGTTGTCATCTTCCAGAAACAGGGCGTCTCAAAGTGCCTCAGATGAGCAGTCCTCCCAGGAGGGGTGCGTAGGGATGCCGAGGCGAGCGCCGCCAGTCGCCCTCTGCACCCCGGTGCTGCGCTCGCCATCCGCAATCCCCATCACCTGGGATATAGCTCACCTGTCAATTACATATACAGCGCTTCTGTTATTATTCCTGTAAATCTCATTTATTCTAGCAGCAGATCGGCGGCAATGGAGGAGCCCGTGCACAGTGTCTGAGGAGCACAGAGTAGCAGGGCGGTCCTCGCCGGCTTATCTTTACAGGGCCCCAGAGCCCAACCATCGGAGGTGCCGAGACCTTCCCAGCGGAGTGGCTTCGGCAGAGCGGTGGCTGCCTGCCGCTCGCCAGTTTCACGCCCTGACGTGGTTTTGGTTTTTTGTTTGGAGGCTTGCTCTCATGTGCCTGTTTTCCAGATTTCTTCACCTACACTTTCATTTCCGTGATTATGCAGAGTTCATGTTCCTGATAGACATCTACTGAATGAAGATTTAAGAATAATCTCATTTTCCCCTTATTTCTATTCTTTGTAGTTTGTAGCAAATTCCTATAAAAGATTTGTATTTTGTGGAAAATAGGGTGGTCTGTTTACTTTTAATGTCTGGCAGTTTTGTATATGGAGCTGTGTGGAAGTTCATTATTATGTATCGTCTTCCTGGTGAGCTCTTGGTAACGCCTGCAGGAGTTGCATGAGTTTTCCAAAATGAGAGCCCCACAAACTACACAACAAATTGAAAAAAGGGAAAGAATAAGCAAGCTTAGTGCCACTGATTTAAAAGCAATTTTAAGTAAGAGAATATATTACCTATTTGCTCATCCATTTGGGTCCAAATAATTCTCCTACAAAAAGATACATTGGACCATCAGTGGAAATTGAAGCATAAGAGCAGACCCAAATGAGTATTATGTTATGAATCCAGAAAAATGTAACCACATATTCCATATTACAAATGCAAAGAGATCTATTGAAAGTAAAATCAAGATATTGCAAAAAATCTTTCCAGGATTAGGCCTTGATAAAAATGTCTCTAATTGAAAGAAGCTATGATATTGTGCAGCATGATACTATCTTTTATTTAAGTCTAGCTGTAGTAACTTGTCCTTTTTGGACATATTTCCTGCTGATATATCTGACGAGCTTCCCCCAGCTGTTGGAAGTAGGTAGGATGAGTAGGCAGGACTCAGTCTTAGTGAAGAGTGGCTACACGAGAGAGGTGGTGGTCATTCGTTGGCTGGAGCAGAGGATGGGGCAGATTCAAACCCCTTTGGAGAAGCCCCTTCCCCAAGATTTTGGAAAAGGCCCACAGATGTCCATGACGATCTTTCCATTGCCCTCATCCGCAGGAAAAGTGAGCACATGGCTTTGGGGCAGGAGGAGAGAGTGTGGCTTTGACGGGTGCCGATTTTGGGTTTGTCGTTCCTTCGGGTGAGCTGCATACAGGCTGGGCAGGGTGGGGGTCGGGGTATGTGCTCAGCTAAGCTTTCCTGAGGCAAACAGTTGTGTTCATATTCTGTGTTCATCTCTCTTGGATGATTTATTTATTTACCTTTCCTGTGCCAGGCAAGTTTTATTGAAGACATCCTGCAGGTTAACTAGTTGCAGGTGACTTGAGTTTGAGTGGCTTCAGCCCTTGGAGGGAGGTGCAGCGAGGTGGCCGGAGGGAGGTCTGTTGGGAGCCAAGGAGGCTGCATTTCATCCCCAGGCAGAGCTGCCGTGGGGTGGGTGCAGGTGAGCGGTGGCTCGGGGCAGGAGCTATGGGAGATTGTGGGTGCCAGAAAGGGACTTTGGCTTCCTCAAATCAACTGAAGAGTCATAGCACGTCAATTCTTTACTAGCTCTGTATTTTTATGAACACATACTCATACTAAGAAATGCTGTCTCAAATTGCTTGATCTATATAGGTATACCTATCGAGAGATTTTTCCATAGAGGTATAATACAGTAATAATTTATGTAAAAGACACGAGAAACATTTTGAAGATGTAGCGCCTTTAATTCCATACGCTTTACTATTGCAAGCTGATTTTTAAATTGGGAAACTTGGGAAAACCTTGTAAATGAGGCTGCCGGTTTATTTATTTATTTGTTTCGTTTCAGCTGAGACAGATGGGATTCTCGGATCATGCACTGTTAAGCCTTCCTTTGGAATTCGCGCCACTGTGGCCACAGAGCCCAGATGGTGCTTAAATCTGTCATTTTTTAACAACCCGACTTTCTTAATTTTATATCCAAACACATTGAGCATTCGAAGTGATTAATTACTGTCCAGATATGTCTGTGCTGCAGCAATTTACTTGCGTGTGCCAAAGATCATTTTGTTTTGGAGTAGGTAGTTTGGTGAGGGCTGAGGGGGTGGCAAGAGATTCACCAGCAGATACTTTATGTTGGAGGTAGCAGCACCGTGCTGCTTGTGTCATCCTTCTCCCCCAGCAGTGGCTTAGCAAAAAGTTTCCATAAGTGAAACAGAATTTTGGTGCACATCAACATTTTACAGCTTCCGTGTGGGATTTTTCACTACTGCCACATAAGCTTCAGTCTCACCAAATCTTCCAGTTCCCATCAAACAGGATTTTTTTTTGTCCCTGACAAATACCAACATTATCTATTCAGGATTTTACAAGCAGACACTAGTGACGTGGCCAAGATTATAATGGCCAAGTATTTAGTAAGAGAAAGCTGAAGGATTTTCCTCAAGAAGCAAGGCTTGTTCCAGAGGTTTCAGGAATGAAATGATCAAATTACCATAATTCTTCTGAATCAGACGTTTCTCTGGTGGCTTCTCCTCAATTTTTGTTTTGAAGTGGAAGAGTTTAGATATTATTTGCAAGTCCAACACTTGCATTCATTTGCATGTTTGTGGCGAGCTGCTACCAATTCCTTGATTTTTGGAAATGAGGGAAGAAGTGATGCTGCATGGTCCGTGCAGCAATAGCTCTAGCTTTACAGCAGACATCAATATAGCCTGTCCAAGTCCTGGATCCACTGCTGCTGTTCCCTTTGACCACACACTGTTAGACAACCACCTGAAGGTTATTTTTGGATATTACTGTTTATTGTTTGTTGGTCATGTAGGTTTGGTGCAGGTGGAAGCACAGCTTTCAAAAAACCCAGAGAAGTGGGAGCTTGCTCCGGTGTGCCTGGAGTCACCCAGGGTTTCTAGGGCTTCCCTCCCCATTACGAAGGAATTGTAGTGCTCGTGCTGTGTTAAACACCGGCAAAGCAAATGCCTGATTCTTTCCATTACTGGGGGACACTGGGTAGCATCAGGCTGTGTCACTCCTTCGTCATACGGTCTTTATACCTTGTACAGTCTTAATTGTTAGCACCACTGTTTCGTGTCTCCCCCACCACGCACACCACCGCTGAGGACCAGTTCATGGGAAAGAAAAAGCCCAAGTTGCTCAAGACCAATTTGCACTTACCTGAGGAGTAGAAGTTTAGCAGTGATGAATTTTGGTTCTTCTTAAAAACCTAGAGAAAGAACTATTTCTCACCATATTAACATGCCTTAAAAGGAAAATTTACTTCTGGGAAAGAGCTCTTTTTTTTTTCCTCCCACTTTCCCAGAATCTGCATGGAATCAGATAAGTGTAAGTAATCAGATAATCAGACACCACTGGCCAAATGTATGGTAGAAGGTTTTAAGGAATACCTTCTAGTAAAATGAAAATGTGCTGACTGTGAAACACAGGCAGTATTCAAAGACTCAGATGATAGCCAAAGTGTAATGTTCGAAGGAGTGACTTCTACAGTGGTAAGACTTAGTTAGATTTTATTGTTTCCTTGGGGAAAAAAAAGTGAATTTGCATCTATAATAAAGTGAATGTGTTATATTCATATTGATAAACATGTGTGCGTGTATGAGTGTATAATCAGTCTGAATGTTCCCCTTCTGAAATATACTGTAGTTTCTATTATTTAACACGCTGCTGTAGAAGGCTTTTATTCCGAGAGCACTACATCTTGGTACACACATTTCCCGTGTTAAATTTCAGTTGGATTTAATTACTGTTAGTAATTACTGACTGGCGGTCACTGTTGCAAAATTGATTATTAATATTAAACAGCTAATGTACAGGATTAAAAAAACAAATGCTCTTCTGGGGAGGGAGGTGCTTCAGCACCGAAGCCCCGTGCTCCATCCCAGCACTGCTTCTGGAGCAGCAAACATCACCTCTTTCACATCCACATTTTCCTCCCTGCTTAGGACACAGTCTAGGAGGTCTTACAGTAATTATATGAAGTTGCGGCAGTGCTTTGACGTTTGCTTTTGCTTTATGATTTAATATGGCAGGAGAAGGCTGAGCGAGCTCTGGTTTTTAGGAGGAGAGATTTATTGGCGTTCTGGAGCAGGGAGTTTGAGTTGCTGTGTGTTCCCTCACTCTTACTGGTGATATTGGTATCTAGCATGACGTTTTTCAGACAGGCTGAGTGCTACACTTAGGAAGGATTTTTTCTGTCCTGTCTGGTTTGTACTCTACCATATACTAAGAAGTGCATACAATGACACCTTCTATAGCATTGAAGTGTTCAGTTAATTTTTATGTAAGTTATAAACCTGAGGTTTATATAAAAAGAACTGATAAGCCCTTAACCTGAGCCTTACTATAAAAAATAACCGCTGTGCATTGTTAGTATTAGGTTAGAATAATCCTGGTTAGTATTTAATTTTTTTTTCCATTTTTTTTCTTTGATAAATAATTTAGCTTGGTAGCAACTCTGTAAGCTGTTAATAACAAGCATCATAAGTTTCCATTAAAGTGAATCCTGGTGGTGCAGCGGGAGTTGATCCCTTCACTAAGGAGGTTTGGGTCTCCCCTCGGCTTGCTCCTGGGTATAATAATACCTAAGTTTCGGTAGCCCATTAAATGACTGTACTAAGCATCAGCAGTTATTTCTGCACCTCCTAGGTGCCCCTAAAATGTAATAATCAATCAGAGTTTCTTAGACAATGAAAGTGCAAGTTTGGTGGGTTTTTTTTGGTTCTCTTTTTGTAAATAAATATACAGGGAAACTTACATCTGTTGCTGCAACTATGTTTTGTCCTTCCTATATAAAGCAAAATACCTTCTATTCCACGGGAAAGTCCTGGTTCTGATTCCCTTTATTTCCAGGTAGAGATAGAAAAATGATGCTGCCAGGTTTGCGCTTTCCACGATACTTCAGGGCAGTTTCACTCAGGAGGAAATTACTGCTGTTGACGCTTTATTATTGTGTGTTTGGTTTTGGCACAGAAATTACTTGCAATATCTCTGCGCCATCTTCCTTAAATCTTGTTAGCCAGAGAATGACCTGGCACTGCTCACCGCCTTTTGACGTTTAAAACGCCTGAGGGTGTCTTCTCCTTGGAGTCTACCCCTCGGGAAATCCAGGGGTTTGATCTGACTACTCAGAATATAGAAACCCTTTTGATGAGTAAAAGTTAAACCAGGTTGTCTAATCAAAAACCCAAACCACAATCAAAAGGATGAAACTCCCAAGATCCCGGTTCCTGTCCACCTTTAAAAAAGAGCCCACTTCATCTGATTTCGAATCTATCAGCTTTTATCTTAATTGTTTCCAGCACTGAAGGACTTTCTTCCTAGCAAAACTGTGTTGTCAGGCTAGGGTTCCCATTTTCACCAGTCCTCTGTCACACAGGATATAAAACTTTAATACGAAAGACTGTGGAACAAGTTGCTATTTTTCTGCAGCTTACCTTTGTCGTGCGGTCAAAATGTGATGAGGAGAAAAGGGTAACCACCCTCACTAGGGTTCCTCTCTCCTTTCTCCAGGAGCACTTTTTCCCAACACCCCAAACGCCGGACTCTTCGGGATGCTGCTCTAATCGCAAAAAAGCTGTCTTTCACAAGTGAGTCTTTTTAACCTTTTCCTAATGAGTTCCCAAGTGCTTTTTGGCCATAGATATTAAAGCTTGTGTGTTTGTGATTTCCCTGGCAAGCTGCCGTTCGTAAAGAGGATATAGTGTTTTCTTGGTCCTTTGCCCAAAGTAATTTTGCAAGGAACTGTAACTGCATTTAGTACATGTCATTCATTGGAGAGAAGTCATTGTAATTGCATTTGATCACAATCAGTTTATGGCTCTTTTATCATGTTTTCATGCTGCATATCTACTCAAACATCATAGCAAAACTTAATGGCTACTGTTTTACTTCTGCGTAAAAACATTTTATGGCCTTTTTGTGCAGCAGACATCAGGTTTCAATCACCATTGCCCCATAGAGAGAGAAAAAAGTTGGACGAAGAACTATCAAAAGTCCTTAACTACATAAAACTTTATTTCAGGTCAACTTCCCATAAAAGATATTAAATGTATTTTGTGGTTTATTCTGCACGTTAACAATTTTAGAGGAGCTGCAATATTTTGGGGGAAGCAGTATGAAAGGAGGACGTTAATTCACAGAAGATGTTTTACATTTGGGGTAGTTTTCCTTTGTAAAAGGATGGATTTGGATGTGGAAGGGGTGGCTGGAAAGTGCCATAGTCGCATTCTCAGAGCGGCTTTAAAAGCTCGCCATTGCCTCCACAGAATTCAGATTTCTGACCTTCTGCTGAGCCTTTTTAATCATTGCTTTAAATTTGTGATGTTCCATTCATAAAACCCAGCACAATTCATGTGCCTTAAATTATAACTTTTGCTGCCTGAGCGCTGCCGAAGTTCCCAGCTGAAAAGTTTAATTAAAAGGGAGACTTTGACATGCTGCTGAGAAGATTAGTTCGCATTAGAATGGCGAGATAAAAGAAAATTTACTTCTAATCTAATTAACACCAATTAAAAGATGTAAAAGAATTTGCATCGGCCAATTGTTAATTATGCATCAATTTGCCTTTCCTGTGACAAAAAAAGCAAAACGTGACCCGTTTTGTTTTAGGATACCTATAGTGTGATGATATTGCCACAGTCATTTTTCATGCGAATTGGCTAAGATGGTAACACTTACTTCGCGTCATTCCAGTGCTTTGGTTTGTGCTCAAGATTTTAGTGGAAGGTTATTTCAGCTTAATTGGACTGTGACTTGACAACTGTATGTAGGGATGATGGAAATGCAAGTAAAAATTCAGGTTTTACAGAAACCTATTGTGTGTATATATATGCTTCATCTCCTTAAATGTATCTAATAGTTTGGAGGTGTTAGAGGGGTATGTCTGGCCACTTCTAAGTGTGCGTGTATATTTACACATGCTTATATTTATTTTGATTCACATCTTCTCTGAGATTATATCTGAGATTATCTGGTATTAAATATGGGTTTATTCCACATGCCTTGACTGTGCTTTTATGCAGGATGTAATGTTTTGGGAGAATTGGTGTGGCTAGTGAGCTTCTCAGTTTGCTTCCAGGTGGAAGGCTGAAGGTATTTCATTGCTGTATGGTAGGCACTTGCTGCGAGTTTAAAATGTTCTTTATTTTTTTAATGTGTATTTGCTTTTTTCTAATTTGGCTTTTGCAGATTTAAAATTTAAACATGAGATGTCTGGTTCAGTTTAAAGAAACAGCCCAGGCAAGACTATGCTGTTTAGATTCTGTTAAGCACTTTATTTTTGTTGAGTTTATCATATCACTAGATGATTTTATGTATAAATACCATTTTTCGGTAACACCACCAAATGAACAGTTAGTTTATGACGTTGGTTGCTGCTTGTGCCTTCAATAACCTGAAGATAAATTCAGTACAAATTTCCTGAATTCATGTTTACTTTATCATCTTTTTTAACCCTTTTACTCACTGCCTATCTGTACAGCTGATAGTGTAGGCACGGTTTGCCCTCCATGTGGCAAGACCAATGGGGTTATGAAGATGTCAGAGCTCCGAACAGTGAGAAGGTTGTGTATTTCTGGGAACCAACTACAGAAGAAAGGAGGTGCGTACCTGGGTCTGAGAGAGCGGTTATGCCAACCCACTTTAGGAAAGTAATATGGAAATGGAATTTTATGGCCAAGTTGTATGTTATGGGGACAAAAGAGGACAGGGAACATGGCAAAGGGAATAGAAATATTTGTATTACAGTATTGCTTGCAATCAAATGGTATAGAGTTGTAACAATGTCTTGATTAAGAACTGCCCTGAATTTGCTCATAATATTAAAAAACCTAAGTAATTCTTTACCAGTGTAAAAACGTATCAAGTAACTCTTCTGTACGTCTTCTTGTTCGTGTTGTGCCTTGCTGTGCTGTTCTTTACGCTTTATATTGCCTTTTGTGAAAAGCATCACAAAGGTTCTTTCTAAAGAAAACAAACCGGGAGCTAGAACATTAAGACTACATTATATATTTGACCAATCACTTTTATAAAGTCTGATGCAAGTCTTTAATCTGAGATCCTTGGAGAATGCTTTATTTTTTAATATTTCTATGACCTTCTCCAGGGGACTGAAAAATTACTTTGAAGTATCAAAGTGGTGCATGGAGTTTTAGCTGTGTGATTCCCATTAAAGTCAGTAGGAGCCAGGTAGCTAAAACTCAACACAACTATGAAAACATACTCCTTGTGCAGTGTTAAGTAGTAAAGCAATTCTGTGACATGGCAGTGACATTTTACTGCATTTGCTGGCTTTATAGATCCACTCAAGGCTTGTATTTTTACTGGAGTTTTACTGTTCAGTGAAAATCATAAAGGAATATTCAAAAGCAGGTGTAGGCTATTCTAGTAAAAGGCACAGCTGTTGGGAAAAGCTGGCGGCTTACGTGTATTTTTAATGTAAAATGGCAAAATCCGTTTTGCAAACTCCGAGCTCATCGCCTGCGTGCTGGTCATACTGTAAGCATTTGTTTGAGGTGCCTGAAAATACTTTGCGTGCTCTCAGCCCCGGGCCAACATCAGCCCTCAGTGACCAACGGCGCTGGCAGGCGATGGGAATTTCTCAGCTCAGCCACACTCTCGTCCAAGGAGGAAGATGAGCCAGTGCTTCCCAGAGGTACTGACAGGCGAAGCAGCCATCCAGAAGAAAAGCCTGATCTAATTAATACAGTTTCTTTCAGTCTGAAATACCTCTACATTTGGCAAATGTATCTACAGAAGGGACATTCAGTCTTTGAACCTCAGCAAAGGCAGAGGGATTGAGGTTTTTTTGTTGCTTTTTGGTGCTCTTTTTAATATAAGGGTTGTGGGAACCTCTAAGAGGGCAAAATGTTTTTATTTGATGTTGTTTCACCTATGGACCGGGAAGACAAGACTTTCAATGGGAACTCCAGCCATTTGTATTTAGGGATCACCCTGAGGATTTGTGCTGGATAGGTCTCAAAGAAATCTGTCAGCACATCTTAATCAAACATTGTCACCAGCTTCCGGTAGCGTGCCTTTACTTTCAGCTCATGGCAGTAAGATTTTTAGTTTTGTCTGCCAAAGATCTCCGTATATTGTATTTTATATGAGCTTCTGATGATACTCCAAACCCTGCTGTAATAAGTTTTACCCTGTACAAAACCTACATATATTCTTTTGTGTTGACCATGATAATCTGCCCTACGTCTTTTCTAGCAAAAGCAATCCATAAAATCAGAAGTGTTGGTTAACCTCATTAACTACCTTTCAGCTCTTCTGGATTTGTTGCTCTTGATACTTTCTAGCTATAGTGTCTGTCTGACTGAGAGCAGCTGTCTTTTTACAGAAAACTTCTGGTCTGTCCAAATTTACACCAAATAAGTAGCCTGGAATGTGAAAAGATAGTGTCTTCTGCAGACAACTAATTAATTTATTTTTGAATGACAGAAAAGTTTCTGTATCAGGTTTTCTGAAAGAGTGTAGGAAGTCTGATTTATGATATTGAGGGAAGAGAAAATTCAATTGTATCTCCATTCAGTCATGTCCTAAGGTACAATTACATAGGGGCTTGAGCCTAAATTATAAAACCCAATTGCCCTTTTCCAAAAGAAAAGACCATGCTTATGGGTTTTTTGGCTCTGGAGCTGCATGCAGAAATCTGTAGGGTTGTAATATACCCGGGACCAGTTAGAAATAACTGATCATACACTGCAGTATTAATGATGCTTGAGAAATGAGACCATCACAATCTTTAAGCAAAACTCAATTCCAAGTTTTCCTGCCAAGGTCATCTTTTCTTTGTCCACCACTTCACAAGAAGAGCAAGCGTTGAGAGGAGCTGGCAATCAGAGCTGCATTCATCTCCTCAAACTTGGGCTTTGTTCACACTGGCCTTTTTCCAGTTTGAAGTACCTTTGGAACAGCACGTCTCCTTTGCATCCTTCTGCCCCCAACCAAAACATCCTCTAAAAAAGTCACAACACAATCAAGTTGTTAAGCGTCTATGAAGTTTAACTTACACCAGTGTGAGATAAGAAGTCAGCTGTTCTATTTGTCTTGCCTAAAATCAGAAAGGAGGATTTAAAGCTTCCAAATCTTGCATTTCACAACAACATCCCGTAGCCACTGATGATCTGGAGAGCCTTCTAATGGCATCCCTACCTGGGCCTGCCATGCCCTCCCGAGCAAGGGCCAGAGCTGTCCACCAGTGCTGCTGGCTGGGACGTGCTCCTCGGTGCACTATCAGCTCGCAGCTGTAGCTTCTGAGAGGAGTCCTCCAAGTTGCAAGAGATGGGTAGAATACCTGATGAGGAGTATTGTCACAAAAGGTTGTTGAGAAAATAAACTTAGAGCTATCCTATCTGCTTCATAGGCAGCACTGAAACATCAACATCAATTACGCCAGAATTTTGGGGCCTGAGGTAATCTCTAACTAACATGAGGTGCTAAGAAGCCTACAATACTCAAAAGATAAATCTAGCCGTTAATATCTGACTACAGCTTCTTGATACGGCCAATGATACGCTGACATTTACATTTTCACCCCAAAATTGTGAAATGCACATAATGCATCACATATTACCTCAATAATGCTGCAACTTTCATGCAGCTAGAAAAGTATATTTATAGTGTTCAAGTTACAGCATATTACGTTTTATAGCATCAAGTGTTTTGTCATTAACATGATCATTTCAGTTTTTCTCAAGCTGGCTGAGAAATTTCCAAAATTAAATAACATGGAAAGATAGCAGGTAGTGTCCACGAACTGATTTATCCTTAATCCCCAAATTTCTGTTGTGTGAGTCTCAGCGCAGTTTGCCAGGAGCTCAAGTGCTACACAGGGTTTTCAGAGAAAAGGAATAGTAATTAATCTTTAATATGGGCATATAGCTCCCAGAAGCTTCAGGCTTCAGCGTATAAAATGACCCAAAGCACAGACTGCAAGGATAAAAAATCCGTATCGGAGAGGAGTTTTGCTGCACTTCTGTTTTGAAACAGTACGCTGCATTGGAAGTCATAACATTGACTTCCTTGGGTCCGTAATTTATATGAATTAGATTTCCTGAGCTGCTTTGACTTTTTTTTAAGTACCATTTTCAAACCTTTTGAGAAGGCCATATTTATGAAACACTGACCTATACTACAGGATCCAGGCAGAAGGCCAAGGACTTGCTCAGTTTTCCTCCTCTGCTATCCTATGCATGTTTATACCGACCTGTTGGGAAATGTATAGTGACATTTATTGCTATATGACAATAGAGAGTAACTTGTCTCATACGGTTAATCCAAAACAACGTCTCTGTAATTTTTAACAACACAGTGTATGTGTGTGCATTTGTATTTGCATATTTAATTAAATTACTAGAAAATTCTTGCCCTTGATTTGCGATACGTAGCAAACATGTCTGAATAACAGAAGAAATAATAATACCATTACATTAGCTTTATTAGACTTTTCGTGTTTAAAGATGTAAATAGATTATGATTTTATTTAATAGATGATGATTTTATTATTTATTTCTCTTTAATTGAGAAATATTTGGAAGTGTGCAGAGACTGAATCGAATTTTCATTACGTACCTGGTCAGGAACCAGGCTAAATGATTCTTTAAGCAGTTTGGAAAAAAAAGGCTCATTGAAGACTTGTTAAGTCGTGTGAGAATATGCATTAAATGCTTATCTCTCCTGTGGGTATGTAGGTATCAGCTACTTGGTTTACTGTGTGAGGTTTAATGCTTTTCTTCTAATTTCTAATGAACTTTACCACCAGACTACTTGATCATGACTAAGCCTATGAACAATGCAAATGGAATTGCCCCCTGATGGTGAGGAATGGGGCCCAGATGGCCCTTAAAAGGTGATAATTAGGAAATATAGCATATCTGAGTAGCTAGAAAGAGAGAAATTTGTTGAAGACAGTCAATCTGTTTGAAGCAATGGTCTTTCCCTTAATTATATAGATTTTCATTTAAGGCTGCTTTAAAGTAAATTTTCCCAGAAAATTTTATTTGCAACTGGAAACTAGAAACGACTGATTCTGCTTCTCCCTGTTTTAAATTCTCTGTGGAACCTTTTCGTCTCATGTTGTCTTCAAAATATGAGTGACAGGCTGGCTGTGTATGTTGCGGCACTATTTGGGGTTGTAGGTATTCTTCTGCTGCAAAATGGCAATAAAATGAGAAGCACCAGATAGAGATACTGGTATGTTGTAAAACATACGTATTACCAGAAGTCAACTGTAAACTCTACTGCATGAGGATTTGCTTGCTTCTAGAAAGATTTGTCACTCTTTTGAGAGTTTCATTGCCTTTTGGGGGTTTCATAAAGCTCAGACTTTTATTTCTCTATTTAACTTTATAACTTTATTAAAACACTGTGATTTGGAAATATATTGTTGCTTTATGTTATAGCTCACATGCTAATGAAATAGTACCATGGGTCGTTTAAGGCTTTCCATTGTAGCTCTCCTTTTACAGCTGCCTTATGAAACAAGGTTTTATGTTGATTGTATTTGCTGTGTTGTGAGAAAAATGCCAGTGGGGAAGGGACATCCATATTGCTAGCTTCTGGGAGGATATTATGGGGAAACAAGAAAACTTACTGGTAAATCCACTACTACTCATTTTGCAAATGCAGTGAACTCTCTACCTGAGAGTGATGTGACTCAAGCACATGGCATAATTTCAGAGAACAGGTAGATAGATATAAAGATAGAGACATATCACGGGTAGGTGCATATCAAGTATTAATGTTTTGAACATGAAATCTCGACTTGAATGCAAGTGTCGAATGCAAGCCTGTGACAAGTATTTAGCAGTAAAATCTGTTGGGATGGCCTGCTTGCATGACGGTTACGTCTGATTCACCATCTCAGAAATAACTCTCCAAAACAGATGCGTATCTTGCAGTCTGTGTTTTGCTGTGGTGGGAGAGGACAGACTTGCTGATAAAGTAGGGAAGGTCCTCCAGGAAGATTATTTTGTCCCCTAAAATACTTAATTCCATCTCATATTCTGTCCATTAGGAAATGGTACCATATTCTGACCCTGTCACATTGAAATGGAAATACAGGGCTGAGCAGTCACTGTGTTGCCGGGGCCCAAAAGTGCTCTGATCGTCATCACCTATGTTAACCTCCATCTTATGTTACATACCGTCCTCTGTTTCTAAATGCATTTTCCTCCGCTTCTCGTTGGCTGAATTGGGATCATCAAAAGGTTAAGTTTCTAGATCTTTCAATATCAGTGCATTACTGGTTTCTCTTCTGCTGGAGCATCCTCTTCTTAGAAGGAACCAAAAACCAGTGCTAAAGGAAAGCCAGCCTACTGAGAGGGAAGTTATAGGAAAAAATATTTTTTCCACAATTTCTTTTGATTTTCTTTCTTCCAAGTGTAAGGTACTCCAATGCATAGAATGATACCTATATTGGGTTATCACTTCTATGTCTAGAAGTCTTACTGCAGTAAGTAAAAATATTTCCAAGACTTTGAATATGCTTGTAACACCTTGTTTGATGATATAGACAATATTAAATGGTAGTATTAATATGAAGTGTAATTAAAAAATAGTCTTTGTTGTCAGTTTGCTATAGGTTAATCTGACATTGTTACAATGCATCCATAAATTGTTCTTCAGACTGACAGCGGTTTGAGCTGCCAGATTTTTTTTTTTTTTAATTAAGAGTTTTGAAGCATGAAAACAAAGTTTGTGAAACTATTCCACATTTTTTAGGAGACTTTTAAAACTACTAGAAATTACATAGAAAATAATGTAAGTTGTTAAGAATAGCTCTGACTGGCAGTATTTAAATTCAAATTAATATAGTTTTAGGAGACACGTGACTGCTGAAGTAGCAAAAATGTACCAGCTGTAAGTGTATGGGGGGGGGGGGGGGAACAGTAAATAAACAGCAGATTTTGTCCTGCCCACCTCACACATCGCAGCATACTGTAAATAAAAGTATAACTTCAGCAAGGCCTGTGGGATTCACCGCGTGCCTGACCCAGGAGTGGTCCGGACCCAGACCCCACTGACCAGAGTCCATGCCTACAGCCAGATCCAGCGTGCGAGTGAGAGCCATTGTGGTGAGAATTACCCGTGGCCCTCACATAATTTAGACGATGTTGTGAGTGCTGCAATAGCACTGCACATTCAGATAAAAGCAGTTTAGCAAACTCATGTAAGAGGTTGTGCTTCTTCATCCCAATCGTGAAGAGTTTTCCACACGCTCAGCTTTACGCCCATCCAAAGCAACCAGCGCATCCAAGTGGATGGAGGTAAAGGTGTGTAAACGGGAAGCAAAGGAGACAGGGGGTTGACGCCTGCGCATAAGCAGCTGGTTGCCTGTTTATCAGTTCCAGAAGCGACTTTCCATTTGCCAAGTCATGTGCGTGTCTTGCAGGAGGCTCCCACCTTTCCTTCCTTCTGTGCGCCTGTGCTGCCTGCTCCAGGCGGCCGTGCCCCCTTCCCTGCCATAATCGAAGGCTTTGCTGCCACCCCCTTACATCCCCCCCGTCTCCGGAGTGCTGCGTTTCTTTTTGTTCTGGCTGTTGTAAGCCACACAAGCAAATCTCGTCTGCTAGGCATGATTGCGCTGCTTCCCGGCATTTCCATAGGGTCAACATTTTGGGCTCCCTTCTGCTTTGAATGGAATAGTTGCGTTTATTCCGCTGCTCTTTCGCAGTTGGTTTAAAAAAAAGAGAGACTCTTACTGTCATTAATGTTGTTTGTTATTCAAAAAGAGTGGTTTTAGTCTCTCTATCGGCCCCAGTCTACCAAAAACCTTCCAGAATGTTCCATATTCTGTCATTTTACAAGTAATTTATTGCACGTTTAATTTTACATGGCAGGAAGGAGAAGACAGGGGTGAAGGGTTACTGCATGGCGCTCTGATGCGATTCAGTGTGCTTGTTCTGTTTATTATAATTGATTGGGAATGGTTAAAGTACCTAACAGCTGCCCGCTATATTGTGCTGATATTTATATGGTACTTTTATATTCTGTCTGAAACCATAAGCACAAAGGGTTTCTAAAGAATTAATATAAAACTTGCTTGTAAAATTCCAAGGTTTATAGCACGATTCCGTCAGCGCAGACCTGTTTGGTTTATGTGGGTGGATGCTACTTAACTCTGCGCGATCCTTTTCCATGCTTCTCTCACACAGAAAAACTCCGGGTTTTGAAAAGTTTAAAACCTTTTATCTTACTGAGACAAGCTTACCGTCTTTTTGTAAGGAAGTTATTTTGAAAGTAGGTGACACGTATATGTGCAAGATTAATGTGGCATAGATATCCTGAAGTACTTTAAATCACTTGGGTAACCAGTGGCCACTTTTCCCTAGCACTTGAAACCTTTTGTTTAGGATTAACTCTTTAGTAGCTTGCTTCTTTTCCCTTTCAAACAGACAGCCTAAGGCTTGATCCAGGAGGTGATGCTGGTGCAAACTGGCTCAGGACCATCTTTCCCCTTTATCCAGTGACTACACTTGCCATGAGGCAGGCCTCCTCTGATACCTTCTCCAAAGCTGAATTCAATGTTTTGGGTGTTTTACACCCCAGCCTGGGTCTGTGGCTCCCTGCTTCCCGCTGCACTGATACAACCCCATCTCTGGTTGGGGTAAACCGCAAGCCCTTTATTTCCTCGTGAGCCTGTGACCATCGCAAGGCTTCGTACCACCTCCATCTGACCGCGTTGGCCTGTCATCAAAGGGGCACAATAAGCTGGGGGAAAACCTGCAGCTCTTTCTAGGTACTGGCAAACCTGAATGTCTCAAAAACATCCTCCAGAGCTTCTCCCAACGCTACTGTGGTCAATTCTCCAATTTCAGTGACTTCCCGGGAGCCACTGTATTTCAGTTCCATAAATAACATTATCCTAGCGCCGCCTTCTGCACTGCGTATATACTGATCATTAACTCAACTGGGAGCATGCAGAAGCTGAGAACTTTTGGTTGGGATAAACTGAAGGGATCAGGGGAAAGCGAGCAAGCACAGTAGTCCTGAGCGGATGGCTTTGCTAAGGGCAAAGGAGGTGTGATGTGAATTTTTTCCGAGTCCTTTCTGACTGCCAGAGGTGGTGGGGCTGTCCTGGCCATCTTCACCTCTGGGGAGGCTGGTCTTTCCCCAGCCCGCAGCCTCTTGGGACTTGCTGTGCCTTCAGGCTTGGTGTTTGGCTGTGGAAGAAGACCTTCCACAGGCGGGCTGGACCTGCCCCGTGACAAACTGGGCCTGGCTGGGGAGCAAGTTTGCTTGGAGCCGCATTAGCTGTGCGTGGCACTGACCATTAGTCCTACCTGGTGTTATAACCCTGCTTAGTTGCCTTGCTTCAGTGTTGTGCCTGCTGGAGCACCTGAATCTCTGATTTCCTTCTTGAATGAGGGTTTAAGGAATCCCCCCCTGAAACGTAAAAACCCACAAGGTTTTAACATGTGTAATAGTAATGCTAAGAGTATTCTGCTTTTGAACTGTGGGGTTCCCACATTTCCAAGCTTTCCTCTGCAATCAGCCCGTCTTGAGATTTACCCTCTTCTAAAAATCGTCATGTAGGTCTGTGACTCTCAGAAAGGCAGCGTGAACAAAAGACAGCGTACCATGTTTTATAATGCTGATAAATCCCAAGGGCACAGTTAGCATACTGAATGTTGACAAAAACGAGAAGAGGCAAATGCCCCTATGAGTATGGTTATTTGTGCCCGTTTTCTTTTCATGGGCTGGATTTAGCTTTAATGAAAGCGTCAGCGTGCCAGGAGCATCAGAGGCGCTCCCTGCCTCTTCCCACCCCTCCCACCCCCGGTCCGGATGTTATTACACAATGTTAAGCATATTCTTTCCTGGACATTTGCAAAAGAATAGGAAGATTACCTTATTTTCATGTCTATAGCCTGCATCACAGATTACTTGTGCCCTGTTAGAAGTACTTATACTTGAAAATAAGGCTGTGGTTAATCTGCACCGGCAGAAAACCTGTATTAAATAAAGAGGCAGAAGCAGGGTGGGATTAGAGAGAGGAAGAACTAATTGGTCACACAGAAGGAGCTCTTGGGCGGGTGGAAGAAGAGTGAGCTCCCCATCACATGCATTCTCCTTATTTTGTTTTGGTTTGTATTTGAACAGCAAACCCGTGGATCGCATACATGAAAAGAGGAGGCTAGGAATTCACACTTCGGGAAAGGAGCAAAGCTGCCTGCTGTAACACTGTGCTCCGTAGTGGGATATAAGGATTGTCTTCACTTTGCAAAGCAGTTTTGAGTTCAGGTAGCTAATATACATCTGCTGCGCTCAGGTAAAAACACAGTGAAGATGAGGCACTTGGGTTTTGTTCTGAGGTCAGACCCCGGCTCCACATGGAGTTAACCTCCTGATAAAAATGAAGTACCTAGTTTCTACTGTCTTTCTACCTGCCAATATCTGCCATGCACAAGTTATTCCAGTGGGGGAAAAAAAAAAAGCTGCTTTTTTATCAGGGAGAAGCCTGAGGCGGTGGAATCCTCAGCCTTACAAAAATATAAATGACCAGGCTTTGATTCCTGCAGAAGGTTTAAGGCTGATTATTTTAAGAACCGTTGAAACCTGAAGCCGCAGCCCTCTGATTACAGTCCTAGTCTGTATTTGACACAGTGCAGTAATGATTTCTAACATCTATTTTAGTTTGGATTTAGAGAGAGAGGCAACCTATATTGAAGTATATTACCATGCTCTGACTTGTGAGCATTGTGTAGGAGGTTTAAGTCAGATTATTTTAAGAACTCAACAAGCCTGAAACAGCATTTTTATGATTATAGCTTTTTTTCCCCCCATCCTTTCCACCCAGTGCAGTAGTGAATTCTAACATCTCTTTTAGCTGGCTTTAGAGCCGGAGCCAGCCTACACTGAATTGGCCTCTTTTGATGCTACAGTATTGACTGAGGGGAGGGACAGATGGAACAAAAATCCTAATTGCCCAAACTTACAATAGGTTCCCAGCAGCAGCCATCACAAAAGAAATGTTAATGCAGTAAAAGGTAAATGGAAGGAAGCTAAACCCAACTTGTGGACAATTCAAAACCTACATCAATTTATTTTAAACTGCTTCCTGCAGTTTGTGAACACCTTCCTTGTCATAGTAGAATTATATTTGTTTTAACATTAGTCACTGCTCTGCAGAAGTCTTACCGTGCTTCTGCAATTTGTAAAGTAAACTGGAAAATGTCGTCTGGCATGAGGAACAAATGACTTCCTATGGTCCGGGGCAAACGCTCTTGAAGTTATTTGTTGCAAATGGTCAACTTCCCCTGCATAGTCTTCGCAGCTGCAGCTGAACACTATCTTTTCTATCAGTGAGAGCTGAGGGTATCTGCAAGCACAACAGATGGCAGTAGTATTTTCATGCTTTGGCCATGAAATGAGGGGCAAAATGTCATTCTCCATCCATCCATCCATCCATCCACCCATCCATCCATCTCACAACAATTCTGTTAATGTGTCGTTCGTTGCATTTATATTTGCCATGTTTTCTGTTCCATTTCATTTTCTGATGCCCTTACCTGTATGTCTGCCTTTTAAAATGCAGCTCCTGTGGATGATGTTGCAATTAATTAAGAGCATGCTGTAAACTGAAAAGTGCTTTGCAAGGAGCCTGTGTCCCTGTTCCATGCCATGAAAAGCTCCCGCTCATTAAAAAGATTTTAAGAGTTAGTTTCTTTGGCTGACCATCATTACCTTTTCTAATAATGGGTACAGCTGAGGATTGTTTTGCCAGTTCTTTTAGACTTCCAAACCAGGCATTAATTCAAGATACAACTTTAACATGCTTTTTGCCAGAGCGTAAAGATTCTCTAATCACAGAGCAAGCCCCCTTGTGTCAGACCAAATATTTACTATTTGGGAAGATGATTCATCCTCTAAAGAGACATCAGTCATAAGTGATTAATATGTAATTTTCTTAACTTTTGTTGGGGATGATTTTCATAGGCTGTTTGGAGTCCACTGTTCTATGGTTGATGGATACCTACAATTACACTCTTAGGAGAAGCAAATAAAACTGTCCTTTAAAATTAAAGGTGGGAACTGGTCCATATTTAGCACAGAAGATTTTCATTTTTTCCACCCTTTTAATCGAAATCATTAACAGTAAGTTTACAAGGACCATGCTTGGAAACTAAATCTGGCCATGGCTGGCTCAGTACCCTATTGAATTTGGCAGTCAGGTTCCTCCCCTGGCCTTCTCGTGACCGCACACATCAAGTCTCTCACGTGGACAAGAGCTGCAGAGGACAAAGCCCTCGGCCAGTGGGCAAGGAAGAAGAAAGTGGTTTATGCAATTTGCCTGTTCTGATCAGAAACTTTCTTAGTTGCTATACATGCAACTTAAAGGACTCATGATAGTCTTATAAAGAAAAATTAACTTCTCAGATGCAACTGTGTTTGTCCAGCCATGGGGTCACGTTCAGTGAGATGGCTGGTGTCTTCCCGCTCCTCTGCACCCAGGAGGAGGCAGTCGGGGTCTCGGAGATGATGCAAGAGATGCCTTCCCCTTTGCTGGTTATTAGTGTGAGTGTGCTTACATGGACAAACATGTATGACGATCTGTGATGCTTTTATTGCACAAAACCCCCCAGTTATCTATATGGTTTGACATCATTCCATGCAACTACATGGTCCTGCATTTTTTTGGAAAAAAACATGAAAGTTCCGAGTGCCATGTCATCAGTAAAAGTGCTAAGTAAGGAAGCTTCTAGAAATTCCTGCAGAAAACCATGCTGCAGCTCCCTGCAGGGCTCCCTCCCTCCACGCTGAGGTGCAGTTGACGTTTGCTGTTCTCCGTTTCACCTCGTTACTTCTAAAGCTGCTCCCCAAAAAGCCCCTCTCCACCCACGTTACAAAATTGCTGTCCATTTTCACCCAGAAAGCTTTGACGGGGCTGCAGTCGGTTGCCGCATCCAACATTTGTCACCATCGCTTGTGTTCTCGAGAACCTTTGGGTTTCCCTCTCCGTCCCCGGCACAGCCTCACGCGGGGCGGATGGAGGGGTGCAGCCGCCAGCTCCCCCCATGCAGCTCCAGCTGGCTTCAGAGGGATTTAGCCTTTAATTATAAAGTGCTTTTTCCCACCTCTGCCTGATTATTAACTCCTTCTTCGCCTGGCACGTGTACCACCAGTGGGAATGCTGCAAAAACACCTACCCAGGCTCCCTGGGGAGACGGGCCTGGTGCTGTACAGCAGAGGGGTTGTTAGCAGAAACGAGGCTCCATCTCTCCTCCTCCCATTTCCCTTTCTGCCTCCTTTTCCAGGCCGCAAGTTTTATACAGAAACTTGGGTTCTTGTGAGCCCAAGTATTTCCATCCCGTAGCCATCCGCTACTGCAGGGTGCTCGGTTTCGGTGCGGTCCCCTCCACGGTAACAATTCAAGGTCTGTATGTTTAGTTATAAAAGTCAAAGGTTAAGTGATTTGGGAATAAAATGTCACTTAATGCGACAGAAACGCGACAGAACTGAACCTGCTGATGCTTGTGTTACTCCTGGGGTTTTCTTTTCGCTTGCAGGCTCAGTGTTAAGTAATTTTATTAACTGAGGAGGGGGAAACATATTATTTGCTAACATTTTTATCCTTGTTGCAAAATTTATTGCGTGTTGCTTCGTAAGTATTTGAAAGCGGCACGATTGGGAAGGCAATGAAAGTAAAAATGGAACATGTTTTGGTTTTTTTTTTCTTTTGGAGGTGTTACTTAAAACATTGTACGATTAGTCAAAAAGATTAATTGTTGCTTGTGGCTAAACAGATGATAAATTTTAAAATTATATTATTACAGTGTGTCAGCATAAAAGCTCTGTGTCCCAAGTGTGTCGCCTTTTTATGTTTCTGTTGACAAGGTTCACATTTTATAGCACGCTACCAGAAAGTGTTGACACATATTCAGATCACTGATTAAATGTTTTAAAAACGTGCCACTCAGAAACTAACCCTGATGGTCTTGGAGACAGGCATTTTAGGAGTCTGAATGCATTTCCCTTCATCAGTGAGGCTGTAGCACAGTAAGCAGTATTAATTAACAAATTTTTTTTTTTTTTTAAATTTTGGTACATTACTATTTTAAGAACAGAGCTATTTATAATGTATTTTCAGGCACATATTTTTATGGTTGTCTTCAATACGGTTTAAAAATTGAATGTTAAATAGTTACTCAGAAACATACTTAGGTACTGAAACGAGGGAAAAAATGATCTTTCTCATGTAGGATTGTGTGGAGGTGGTTTTTGGTTTGCAGGGTTTTTTGCTTTTGCATGTTGTTAACACTTTGATTTGTCTGTCTTGAGACCATCGGATGATGTCAAAAAGTACAAGTCAATGTGTCTGTAATTTCAAGCTGGAGATGCTCTCATTATTTTGGAGATTTCACTCGTGACTTTGTTCCACGTCCTGCAATCTGATCTGCCACCTCAGCTGTTTTCTTTTGCATGGAGTTGCCTGAAAGTGGGCAAGCTCCACCCGGGCCCACCGTTCAGCCTTGCTCCACGGCTTTTTATTGCCCGGTCTCACAGCTTGCTGGGCAGCTCCCATTCCCACTGCTTTCACAGAAGGGCTGCTTCTTCCCGCAGAAGAGTCGTAGGATAAAAAGCAAAAACAGTCCTGAAAGGACAGGTTGGGACCCAGGCATTTTCCCTCCCAGCCCTGCTCGCTTTCGCAAATTCAGGCTTCTTTGTAGTTTCTGCACCCATCTATTTTCCATTCTTGGAAACCAAGCGGCCCATTCGCAGGGATAACCCTGGGTGTAAAAGTCCCTCCTGTCGGTCGTCCTGCGTTTGAGCCGCCTGAGCCTGAGCCTAGCACGAGAACCCCAGCTCTCGCTCTGGGCAGCAGCTGCTGGGTAGCTTCTTCAGCATCTATCCTTCTAAAGAGAATAATTAACCCTCATTAGAAAAACACTGCTTTTCATTGGAGATATGCCGTGAAGCTCAACTTACTATTTTCTACTGGGTTTTTTTGTTTGTTTTCTTAGAGAGAAGGTGTTACTGAAATATGAAACATGCCATCTATTAGTGTTCTTTCTCAGTGTTTGCCACTCCAGCCTGTTCTGAATGGAGCTGCAGTATTTCTGGAGTGAAAAGTGTAGTCAAGTAAGAATATCTGGTTGACAAATTACCTCGCTTTTTCATGAGCTAGGAATGTTTAAAACACAGTGAACACATCTTTAATTGTCTCATCTCTTGGTTCTCTGGTAGATTTTATTGTGCCTATTATTATCCGTCAAACTCTATTGATATTATGGGTGCCATCTGTATTCTGTTTCCTTGTCTTGCAATACAACTATTCAGAGATATTTTTATTCTGGAAAACACTACTAAAATTTTGTGCAAATGAGGAAGCTGACTAGCTGAGTGGAGAAAGAATTTTTAATTGCACTATATTTAAAGCCTTTCCCATGCTTTATTTCCAAAAGATCATTCATCGTGAAAAAAAGACAGGGCTTCAACTTGTTTCTAGTGAAAACTCCCTATAAACATTTTTAAATTAAAAAAAAAAAAATTTGAAAGGAGACTTCCTTCTGTCTTTAGGAATTGAAATAACCTGTTGTGGGGGAGATAAGATCCGTTCCCCCATCTGTAAGACCTGGAAAGCATCGAATATATGCTCAAGTAGAGCAGATGGAAGAGTCCTATCATCTCACTTGTGCTCTTGTGGTGATGTTGACCCACCTCTTGTTTTCCTTCCCTGTTACGCCACTGAGGAGCACTTTTCTAGTGGCTGGGCTGTGAATCAAACCCATCCGTGGGGCCTTGGTGCAGTCACACGTGCAGCAAGTCCCTCTGGCCACCAGCTCACCCAGGAGCCACCCTTCTTGTTTTGCTATTGCCCTCTTGGGGCTGCCACCCTTCTGCTTGTCCTCTCTGCCAGCAGGAGAGGTGATGCAGCTCATACAACACAGGGGGGTAGGTGTGTATTAAAGAAAGTAAAAGCATGATTTTCCTCAGGCAGGTAGTTGAGCCCATCCCTGAGACAGCGGTGATGAACCGTCCTGTGGGGAGCCACCTCTTTCTCCACAGACTGCCTAAATGAAACGGCTAACTCGCGTAGGCTCGAGACCTGATATTTAGTTGACTAAAGCATTTTAAAAGGCAGACAAGCAAAATCCTGGCTCCGTTAAGTCAGTGACTTTTTTATTTCATTGAATTCAGTAGTGCCGAGGTAATTCACCCAGAGTGCTTCGGAAAATCACGCCCTGGCAAGCGGGTAAATGGCCGAGCACGGGGCACCTGGAGCTGAACCTCCCATTTGGTAAAGCAATACGAGTGACAGAGAAATGCTGGATTGGTGGCCTCAGCTTGGGGTTTTCCAAGATAAACAAGAAGGCATTACCTCAGCATTTGCTTCATTTATATTTTTGAAAACTGAAATACCTTCTGAGCACTAACAAATGGAGCCATCACGGCGCTACCAGACATGAAAATGCATCCATCACTCCACTTACACTACAAAAAAGCCTGCACCCAAACTCCCAGTTGGGTATTATTTCCTGGATTTACTACAAAAAGGACAATGCATGTTTATTAAAAACAGAGTGTCTTTTAGCAGCAGCAGTAGCGCCGCGCACAATACACCAAAGCACAACGGGGGCCTTCTCCCAGCAATTGATGTGGAGAAGACCTTTGGCAGAGCAATATGGAAATTCACATTCAGTGCCTTGATTAATTTGGAGTTTGGAAGCCACCTTCCCGAGATGGATGACAGTGGCTTATTAAATAAATAAATAAGGAGCAAGCTGAAGTCGCGCCGGCGTTGTAGCATCAGATTTATGTCATCTGCGCAGGCAGAAAAGGCCTTTGTCGCCGCTATTGTTCGGCCTGTCAGTGGAGGCCTTGGCAGCGGCCTTTTGTCAGGGCTTGTGTCGGGGGTAATAACGGGGAGATGACGGCGGTTGGTCCGTTTGATGTAACCCGGTTTTATGGACGCCGGAGTTGGCATCCGCACACGCGGGCGGAAGAAAATAAGCGTGCCGGGGCACCGGGCCCGTCTGCCCTCAGCTCCCCTCTCCGACGGCCGGCCAGGGGAGATGCCGGCCAGGGTCCCTGCGGCTCTGCTTCAGCGCGGGTCGGCCCGCGGCCTTGGGCTGTCACCCGGAGAGCTGAACAGGGAGGAAAGGCTAACGGCGAGCGGCATCCCTCGGGACGGCGGGTTGCGCCTGCTCCCAGCCACCGCGGCTCCCTCCTTGCCCCGAGCGCGGCGCCGGGGCTCGGGAGCCTGCACGGGTCCTGCAGGATTATCGGAAGCAAGTGGCAGGGTTCGGGGTGCGTGTGCCTAAAACTATTTGGAAGCAATTAAGGACTGTCTGGTACAAATCAGAATAACATGGTATATAATAGTAATCTGGCACACTCAGGGTAGAAGCAGATAGGAACATTAGATAAAAAACCCTAACTGCTGCACCACAAGTTATTATATGACATTTTTAGAGGGGTGAAGGGACCCTAATTTCACATCTTTTTTAGGGGAAACAATCTGCTATCCCTGTGGTTTTTACTAGAACCTTTGCACTTCTTTTCAACATGATATTTTTATGTCTTTATCATAAAAATTACAAGACACTTAAAAACCAAAATTTTATTTGGAGTGCTGTGCGATTCATTTTCTCTACAGAAACATGAAAAAGGTTTATGTTGCTTGTGTGGAAGTCACTTAGTTCTTCCACATTAATTACAAAAAGTAGATAGATCCCCACAAGTCATCAAAAAATGCAAGCACATTGACCTGAAGATGCGAGATAAAAAGAAGACTATTAGTTTGCTGCTGACTCTAAGAGCAACCCGCTTTATTATGCCACAGAGCCAATGTCGTTGGGTAGAAGTTAAGGAATATTTGGCACCCATTGAGAGTACCCATCCAGTCTTAGCTCTGTGGCTGCAGAAGAGTTTGCATGAAGACTGAACAGTTGCCATTTACCTGGAGGGCTCAATTTCCAATATGCAAGCAGAATATGAGAGTCATTTAAACTCCACCTAATGCAGACTTGAATAATAACAGTGAATTTATTATAAAGACTTCTTGAACTGTTTTTCCTACTTTAGCATTTCTTCAGAGGTGAGTAATTAAAAGTGAATTGAGTTTGACACTAGTGAGCTAAGTAACCCAATGAGAAAGACTCTTCATCTAGAAGCTCTTTTTTTGGGGGGGAGTGGCAGGCGTGTTACAACAAGTTCATCAAGTTTCCTACTTACTTGTTTTGGGAGTAGACTTTATACAGATATAAATCTTATGGCACAGAAGTAAAAAGACCCACTGTTTAAAAAACCAAACAAACAATAACCCTGGACAAACTTCTTACCTTAGTGCATCTCGTGTAACTGCTAACTACAGGCTAAAGAGATTTGCCAGAATGGAATTACAACATGGGAGTTTGCTATAAACTCCACCAGGCAGAATTGCATCTAATTTGTACTAGCACGAATCTATGCTATACAAAATATATATAGTACAGAATCTGTAAAGATACCGGTCATTATTCTGGGTTATGTCCAAAATTTCAGTGTTTTTGGAAACAATAGTGTTGATTCTTTGTGTGTGCATGTAGCGGAGAATTTTTTTTTCTTGAACCAATTTACTCACTCTGAAATCAGAGAGGGACCTGAATGTAGAAAAGAAATGCATTTTACTGGTTTCAAAAAAGTTAGTATTGTCTCATTAGCTAGATGCATACTCAAGCTGGGCCGCTTTGCATGAGGATGCCAGAACAACGTTTGATAAGGTCAATGACGTTATTAAGATTGCATGGTATTGATGTGGTAAGAACAGAGATCTGTAATAACTTCATTTAAGAAACTTCACATTCTGTTCACCTTTATGTGTGACTGGCTGAGTTCAGTCTTAGCAATGCTTTGCTTTGAAAAACTCTGTAGATTGGTAAAACGGAACTGTTGTGGTAAGCTGAGAAGGTCCATACTACATGAAACCTTTAAAATATGAAGGCTGAACATTATAGGTAGCCATACACAACAATTTAGTTTAATTCAGGGTATATATATTACTTCAAAATGTATTTTCTTACTATTATATAGAAAATATCCTTGCATGACTGTAGATTAACTCCTGCATGCACACCATTGACTTCTTAAACTCTTTGATGGTTGCCTTGGTGCAGTGAGTTTTGTTGGCAACATCAGTGAGGACAAGTTTTCATCTGCAGCAACCTTCTAGAAAAAGAAAATCCTATTTCCAAAAGGTTGTCTTCACTTCTACGTGATTTCAGTTGGTGAATTGAGAGCTTTCGATGTTTTGAAAGAAGCAGACCTCATTTTGCAGGATTTATCTACCCTAATGTACCCGCTTAAAAAAAACCAACAAAACCACAACAATGAACCCCAAAACTGTTTGTGAAGCATCCTTCTGCTGTACATGGTATGACTTATCATTCTCTCTGGAGCTTTTCTCTCATGTCCTCAGTTGTCAGTGTAAATTAATGTTAGACAGTGTCTTTAGGTAGTATTTGAAGTGTTTTAAAGAAGTTATGGCATATATCAAATGTAGGGCAACCTATTGTGGTTTGGACTGACAGAAAATAATACGCTAAAAAGCTGGAATGCTTCTTGGGGGAAACAAAGCACATATTTTCACCTTGCAAAACTATCAAGAAAACTTTCTAACTCACTCAAATATCACTCAAACACATAAACCAGGAAAACAGGAAACACAGGGCAGCCAGTCCCTCTGCTTACCAATGTAACAGTTCAACACCTGCACGTTAGAGATTTTCTTTGGTTTTAGCAGGCTTTGGCTATACCATTATCCAAAAACCTTGTGGTTATCATTGATTTTGCCATGTGTTCTCATAGGTAGAAAATGTATTTAAAGATGCTTGTCTTTAAACGTGTATCAGAAGTTAGCTAATGGCATTTGGTTTTTTCTTATTTGGTCACGGAAAACAACATTTTTTATCAGAGCATTATTTTACCAGGAATGGTGTGTATTTGTGTTTCTAAAATGTTCTCCTTTGATAAAATGTTCATTTTTGTTTTCCGCTCTGATATTAACTATACGGCTCTGGTGCTCTTCCAT
Source organism: Platalea leucorodia (assembly GCF_965183815.1). Lineage (NCBI taxonomy): Eukaryota > Metazoa > Chordata > Aves > Pelecaniformes > Threskiornithidae > Platalea > Platalea leucorodia. The sequence goes on from NC_138824.1 coordinate 58,706,965, forward strand.
CAATCTTTTCAAATCTCCTTTTTTAACTATTTGACTGCATTTCCTTTTGTACTGTTTCATTCTGTAGGATTTACTCTTTTCTTGTTTGCTTGTTCATAGTAAATAGTTCCATTTGTGTTTGTTGGGGGAGGGCAAGTATTTTTAGGTGAAGATCTGGTCCCCCAGGTCCTGAGATAACCATAATAACCTTTCATGGTGCATATTTTAGTTAAAGCCTGCATACTCAAGCAGCCCTTAGAGTGGAGTCAGACATATATTCCAGGAAACTGAATTTGCCCCAGTAGTCATATGCAAAAATGGAGCAAGTCTGTTACCTTGGCATTTCCTTTGTAGATCCCTGCACCCTCTCATCCGGGCCAATTTAACTGAATTTTATTACGAAGAAAAATTTAGCACCTGCTAATGGGTATTAAAATGTTTTTGGTAAAACTGTATTACAGGTCAGTGATGTTAAGGGACTAGAAGCAAAATTAGATTCCAAAACTCTTTTTTGACCCATAGATTGAGATATCTGAAGTCTCAAACAACCAAATATTAATGGAGACCAATGTCTGAGGAAGCAAAGACCGCTGTACGTGTGTATGCTGACAAGTAAAACGTAACTCTGAATCAGAAAACTGTGGTTAAAACAATATGCTTAGAGATCCTTCTGCCACTGTTTTGTAAGGCACTGAAGTAGTTTTTTCCTTATTTCTGAGCTAAGTTTCTGGATTCTAACCGGATCTCCGAAAAGAGAGTGAAAAAGAGAGAAAATCTTTATGGAGTTTGCCCTGACCTATAAAAGCACCGCTCCGCAGGAGTTACAAATGGCTTTTTGGCTAAGTTCAGCAGCTGAAAGGGTCTCTACTTGTTTTGTCTCCAGCTCTGACAATAGCCATGGAGAAGAATGTCTTCTTTAAAAGTTCTCGGGATCAAGCTGAACCTTCAGCTGCTCGAGTTTCGGCTCTCCCCTCCAAAAAAAAAAAAAAAGTATGTTAAAGGGCCTAATCCTGCTTCCATTGAAATCGATGTAACTTTGTCTCTTTTCAGTATTTTTTTTGGTAGGCTCCTCTTTTGGGCTGCTGGAAGTATGTTTTATGCTTTTAGGTTAAAACCATGTTTCATATTTTACAGTACAATACAAAAACATCTAAGGAAAGGAGAAGAGATTTCATTTCTGAAAAATGGGTCCGGTTTGATAATAAGCAGTAGGAAGCTGGTGTTTCCTACATGATTGCAGATGGTGTGAGCTCTCCCATTCTTGTTTGCAAGCTTCTGCACTGGGGCTGTGGGCAGCTGTCCCCCAGCGCTTGGGATCCGGCACCACCAGGCTCTCTGCAGGTAGGTAAGTAAAGCAGTTATTCCAAGAAATAGCTGAGCTGTCAGCAGGTCTCCTTGTTTATTTCTTCAGAAAGGAGTGATTTGGTGCCCGCCGCCTTTCTCGTATTCCAGTGCTACCCCGCCTGCCTGGGCAGTGAGAGTTGGGCTCAGTCCCACCACTGGCTGGGCTCAAACATGCCACTCCAAAAATGTCCTAGTCATCTGGCCATTTGCTGTTGTGGTGGAGGATCCCCTGTTCCTCCTGTTGAAGCTGAGCAAGAAAGAGATACCAATGCCTGTTTATATGGCCAAAATGTACCTATGCATCAGCTCTCCCCAAAACAGCTGGTAGCCTGCAGAGCAGGATCTCTCAGACAGCATGGGCAATAGGGGGGACCCAGGCTCCCCTTCCCTCGGACGTGCTCATATGCACGGTGACCTGCCCCTCCTGTTGTCCAGCCATGGTTTAGGACAAAGAATTGGCTGGGGAAGGGAGCGAATCTTGGACTCGAGATGTTCTGCAGTGGGGTGGGGGCCTGTCTGAGCGCACTTTGTTTCTCCATCCGGAGTCCTCACAAAGAGCTGCTGAGGATGGAGGGCACTGCAATACAATAAGAAGGGTTAAAAGCCTCCTTAATTGCAATTATCTTAAATTGCTGAGACAGAATCCTTGTGATGTAGCTGTAGCTTTGAAAGTGCAAGTTGTTTGGGTAACTTCTGCAGTCGGTAAAGGGAGAGAGGCACATGTGGAGGGCAGGTCCTCCAACTCAAAAGATACCAGGCTTGCTTGCTAGGTGACTTGTTCTTTGGAAATATCTGATTCTCGTGGCTGATAGTAGGGATCACCTACACAAGTAATGTTTTAGGTTACCAGTGTGAGGTGGGATGAAATCTACTCCTGAATTGGGAAATTATTTAAACTAAAAAAGTCATGGTGCCACTGAAAAGGTAGCAGTCCCGGAGCAGACGGGGAAGCAGAAAAATCGTGCTGCAGCCAAAGTAAGTCTCATGGTTAGCTGATGGAAAAAAGAATGATCCCCAAAAATGTTGATTGCCAAAGGACTATATCTCTGAATATGTATCTGTGAGCATGTAGAACTGTTATAAAAATACATTATGTTTCGCAGAGGAATGTAGAACGGGCATCAAATTGACAAAATCAGATTAAAGACAATTTGGAGAGCATTATTACAAGATAGTAGTGCCGTTCTTGCATTTCATTATTTGTATTTTCCATATGGAAAGCACAAGCAGGTATCTTCAGCGTGACAGCTTCTGCTTTTTAGCTTAAAGGGGGAAAAGAACACATAGAGACTTCCAAGAGACTTACCCTGTAGCGACAACCATTTTGGGCAGAGGCTATGTTTGCTGGATACAATGCAGTGTCATGCAGAAATGCTCAAATTACTTCTGAGTGAGCTAGCTCAGGAAGTCGGAGCAACGTAATTGCATTAAGTGCTCTACTCAAGCTAATGTTTCGTTCTGTCTGTACCAGGACAGCTTTGATATGTCTGATGGCATTACATTAGGTGTGTCAGCTTGCCTAATGCACAGAGTAATGCTCAATGCCTAAATAACGGGAAGACCAAAAAAAGCAAGGTAGTGCTTCCGACACTGCATTATTAAACTCGCTTTCCTACAACAGAGAAACATCACATGTGTGTTTGGGGGTGCTATATAAAAGCCATATAATCTATTTCATAAAATGTCAGGCATAAAGTAGGGCCTTGGAGTAGGATTAAATCGGAAAGAAAAAGGAACAAAAGTGGGATCATTTGGCCTCCTAAGGCCCTTAAGGAAAGGGAAAACAAGTTTAACAATGCGATGATTGTAGCTCCAAGTTGTCTCCCCGGCGTGACACCTTTGTGGGCTCCCTCCTGCCCGCACAGAGTGCACCTACGAGCCAGGGGATTTGCCTGTGCACCCCGCTGAAGGCAGCCTTGGGTGCGCCTGGCGCCACTCCGAAATTACAACTCACCGGGATAAAATGGAGAGCGGTGCATTGCTTTAAGGGTAGAGAAGCCCAGAGGATAATGGAGTCATTTAACTGCCTTGCCTGGCTTGATGTATGAAGGTGGATTCACGAGTAGTTCCCATAACATTTTGCTGGTGGTTTAATCATTACCAAGAGAAAAGCCTAAAGAATGCAGAGAACAGGACACTGCGCTTGTGGGTTTTTTTTCGGGGGTGGTGTTTTCTTCTGTTTTTAAGAAATGCATGTCTTTGATGAGATATGGCTGCAGGCTACCGTTTTACATTTTATGTCGGCTACCTTTTGTCAGCGGCTCATTATTGATGCTGTATTCTGTTTTAATTCACACTTCTCTGCTAATCAATTACAGCGTTTATCCATTAATCAGGTATTCTGACAGGGTCAATAACTGCTTTGCAGTTTTGTGGGATGTTGCGCGTTATCAAGCAAGTAGCAACAGTCGGTGGATTACTTTAGCACGGCGTTGTTTTCGCAGGCTGGTGGACGTTCAGGGGAGTAAACACCTAGTGAGGCTTCTGGCAATTACTCAGGTTTTTTGGATTCCTTGTCAAAAACCTCATCTGTTTGCAAAATTCATCCTCACTGGTGGGTGTGCGAGAGCGTGTGCATGAATGCGGGTGCTCACGGATGTGAGCCTGCACGCACCCATGTGTGCCTGCCTTCCCCCGTCTGTGTGTGTACAAATAGACGTAGGTACCCTATAGTCTAAATATCTACCTTATAAAACATGCCAGTTCAGTTCTATGGCTTGTAACAGCTATACCGGTGGTAAATCATCACAAGCATTAAAGGTTTTTTTTTTTTCATTTTAGCAAGTGGTGTAGATAACAGAGGGGGCAACATTTAATTGGACAGTTACAGTTTTGGTAGTTAAGTTACCGTCTATAATGATGGTAACAGGTTTCAATTATCTTTTTTATGACAGATGTACCAACATTTAATTGTTTCTCGTCAAGTGTGGAAAGAAAAGACACTTCTGTAGATTTTTCAATTCTTCTACATGTCACTTAGCTGTCTGCACCATTGTTTGAGCTCCTTTCTCTCATCCTTTTTGCAGCAATGAGTTGTGTCATTCCCTCATGATCAGCACTTTTGTTGTCTTTGTTTTTTGCTGTACCTCAGAAGTCCATCTTTTCTTTCATCTCCTTCCCATTCATGCATGAGGGAACAGTTGTGCTCTGTTGTGGGGATGTTCCGCTGGATTTCAAACAGTAGGGTTTCTTTTTATTCTCTTCTAAGTAGTACAATGGGGCTGAATGTCTGTTGCAGAATGCACACACTAATATGCCAGGTTATTTGGTTTCTAAGAAGTCAATAAAAATGCTACATTTAGGTTCAGTACTTGGCTTGCTTTTTTTTGCTGTTTGCCTTTCAGTCTTCAGTTATAAATCTGTTTGTTTGTTTCTGGTTATAAAATATAATCCTCAATATTAAATCCAAGCGTGGAATCAACAAACACTTAGGAAAAAATGTTACTGGCGATGGAGTATTTTCACACTCGCAGATTTGGCAGACTCTGTCTTCCCTGATAAGGAAAACTGCCGCCAAATCTAATTAATGGGGTCTATAACAGGGAAGGAGAGAGAGGGAGAACGGGGTGGGGGGGAGATGGGATCATGAGTTCATCTTGGCAAAACTTTCTTGTTTCTTGGAGGCTTAGCTAGTCTTTGCATTTAAGAAAAGGTAGCTTTAGTAGATTTCAATTTGAAGGACTTTTTTTTTTGCCTGTGCACCTACTTAGTTTATAAACTCTCATTCAAAAGCCATTTCAACGGCAAAAGGCTAAAGACATAAAAAGCTAGAGATATCTTCAGACACTTTGTTCTCATATTCAGGAACAATCTTCAAAATCCTTCTTAATGAGGTCATAAAAGAAAAAAAATCGAACAAGTGGTACTTGTGTACCTCTCTAGGATGTGTCATTGGGGTCACTTGCCACTAGGTTATCCTATTTAAAAAGGGATTGGGATAGTTCAATCAAGCATTGCATTAAGAGAGAGACTTTGATTAATTCCTTCTCTTCTCTATTGTGCTGTAGATAATTTCAGTAAATTTGTGATACTTTCTTCTTAGTCAGTGTTGAGGCTTAACGTTCTCGATGCGTCATGCTGAGTATTAGCATTTATTGGGCCTATTTGGCTCTAGTAAAGAGGAGTGTAGGCTGCAGACAGCCCTCTAATCTTTGACAAGTGAGGCCATTCTTTCAACATTACCGTTATCTCAGGTCATAGAGAGAAAGTGTTCTCTTACAGGTTTGCTGCAGGAACAAATATGGCATGTAAAGGAAGGGGAAGAAGAAAAAGTAAGTAGGCTGATGATTTATTGCAGATTTCTTTTCGGAAAAAATAGAGGTGACTTTTACGGAGAAAATCACTGTCTTGAATAACTTGTTCGTTTTCTGAAAAAATGGGAGAGAAGTAAAGAAAGGCAAAGCTGAGCTGTGTTACTAACTTGCGCTGTGGCTAGAGACTTGAAATGCAGCAGAACTGCAACTCAGAACTCAGCTGTGATTGCATTATTTCTATACCTTGTGAAACCTAACTTTTATTTTTAAAAGTGTTTGGCTTTGGGGGGAAATTTCCTTTTTCGTTTAATTCTCATTTAAAAAAAAAAGGAAAAAAACCTAAAAAGACCTGTTTTGACAATGAAGAAATCACGTTACGTCCTCTTTCTCAACTTAACATGCACTTTTTCCCCTTTAAGTATAGGTCTTTAGAATTTGCATGATATGTCTTTTATTCATTGTAAAAAATTTCTCTCTTTACGTTGTTTGGTGTAATCTCCCTTCTCTTCCCTGGCTCATTTTGAAAACGTGTGTGATAGTCGCTCCGGAGACTCAAGGCCCTGTTGGGTATACACATATTTAGGCGCTCTTTAAAAAGTGGATTTTTGACCTGATAGACCGTAACGGCTCCCAGGGAGCCACTATGGTCATTGTGTAAATCCTTCTTAGTTTTCGGTTTACTCACTTGATATACCGTAACGGCTCTTAGGGCCGTTATGGTCTATTGTGGTAATCCAGCTGCTGCACATGCGCGTGAAGCTTTTGTGCCTAAAAATCCTCGGGAAGTTTTGTTGGGAGCGTAGCAGGCACGTCCAGAATTGCTTCCTTTCTGGTAGGGGGGGATGAAATGGCTGGAGGAAAAAGCAGTGGCTCTTCTTCCTTTCTCTCTGGCAGCAGCCAAAGACACTGGGGCACCTAAAAGGCTATCCGCCTGCCAAAAAGTATACAAAAAAACCCTGAACAAAACACCAAACCACTACTGCTGGATGCTCAAGGTATCATCTGGAAAGACTGGTTTGAATCAAAATGTTCACAAGTGTGAAACAGCCAATTTTTATTTATGCATTTGTTTAATGTATGTCTAAGATGTGTGTCAGGCTTCTGCCCAGTGGGATTTTTGACAACTGAGTTATTGACCCTTGAAAACGGGGAGTTGTAAGTGAAAGGCTGATATACTCGTAACTATAGCAACACTGTCAGTGTTCCTGTAATTATTAACTTTTCTTTAATAAAAAAATTAAGAAGCTGTTTCTTTTCTTAAAGAAACCTTTATTGCAAACTGGTGGTGCCACCACGGAGATGCGATACGTTAAAACAATGCATGGCAGTTAGTTACTAAAATAATTAAATTACCAGGAAAGTATGGAAAAAGAATTAAACATCACTTGCTTGTATGCATAAGGCCTATTGGTTCAAACTGTTCCTATGAGCCAGTGATGGCAGACAGGTTTAGCCATCATTTTGTGCTGCATAAAGCTGAGGGAAGGCTACGTTTTCATGTCTTGCGCAACTTTTCATGCCATGCTGCCTTGAGAGAGCAGTGTTTGTACTGAGGCTGCAGGCAGAGATTCAGACATTTATTTGGAGTTAATTCTCTGGCGTACAGGGCAGAGTGATTTAACTGTGCAATATGTGAGCCTGCTCTCGGCACAGAAAGCGGCGGCATCTCCCACGGATGCAGTTTTACATGGGCTTCAGGACAGAGAGCACTGCAGGATGCCCGGGACTCGACCCGATGCCACCGGGCTCTCAGAGCCACGCCAGCCTGTGCTACACCCTCCCTCTGCTCAGAGCTGCCAGAGGTTGCAGGTCCTCATCCTGGCACAACGCTGAGCACATGTAAGACGTATCTCCCTTGTGCCACTTTGTCCGCTTCCCATGCTTTTCTTCCAAGCCTTGCTCCACGGTGGCCATCAGCCGAGGTGGCGCAGGTGGGGCACCTCCAGCAAATGCTGCTGCTGTTCTGGGGTAACCCTTCACCCCCATGGGGACACAGCCAAAGCGCCGGCCTTCTCCTCTGAGTATGGTTTTCCAGGACTATATGTGTGTTTGTGTTGGCAGGGGAGAATCAAGAGGAGAGGGAAAGACTGTCGTGCTTCAGCAGGATCTCCTGAGCAGCAGACTGCTCGCACAGCCCCGTTACGGTTTTCTAAGACTTGACAAGTCACTAAAACTTTTATTATTGGTCTAGAGTTTGTTTGCATTTTTTAATCCACATTCCAACAGGGATAAGAAATGCCCATTATGTATAAAATGTGTGCACCTTAATATTTAACATGAGCACAGCAAGTGTTTAACACTGCGACAAATGGCGGCAAGTCCTCCCTTGTCTTATTCCTTAGAATCCCAACTATTGATAGTATGATATTTAATCGAGTTCTTTAATTGCTTCTCTTAAACAATCAGTTGCTAAGCTTTCCTTAGCCAGGTTTTAGATAATGGCTTTTGTTTTTGCTTAGCCATCTGTCCCTGTATTAATTGTCCTTTTTCCCTAGCATCCACCCATAATTTTGGCAAACTGGTTCCCGAGGTTGGTCTAAATTCCTTTTGCCTCATTTTCTATTGTTGGACACCATTACCTTTAGCATTTCACACATTTAATGGATGCAGTTCTGGCTAGTGAAGGGAAGTTCAGCCTTTCGCACTGCATCGCAGGGAGCTGAAGTGACTGTATTTTTATGCAATGTTAAGTGCTGGCAAAACAATGTAGAGGCCTAAATTAAAATGATCACTTGTGTGCGGGAAATCAGTGTGTAGAGCAAGTAAAAACATTTTTCTGCTTTCTCTGAAAAGTGAGGTAACCGGTCACAGTTAGAGGGTTTCAGGAAAACTTCTTCTGGGGTCAGCATCGAAGTTCCCATTTCATTTCCATTCTTTGTGCTGAACCTCCATTTGTTCTGCATGGTTTACACAGCTTCTTCCCCACTCTTGGACTGGAGAGCTCCCGAACCAGGCCCTGATTCCGGGAGGTGCTTAGTCAAGTGATACCATTAGAGTGCTCAGACCCTCCACAGTGCGCTCAACTACCTGGCTGAATGAAGATCATGCTGTCTCCTTTTTGCTTCCTCCTCCTCGCCTGTACTCTCCATCCTTGCCTTCCCCTTCCTCTGCTTCACCCTCAAAGACGTATGCCAGGCTTCCTCTGTTTTCCTTAAGTGATACAGCCAGCTGCCCTAAGTTAATACATTTTATCTCTGTCTGATGCCACATCAAGAGATTCGTCAGTCCTTGCTTTTCATTGATGCTCACCAAAATCTCCACTGACCTTGTCCTTTTTTTTGAAATTACAGCCTCACCTTACTCTTTTAATCTTGCTTTTGACCTTGTTTTCTTCTGGCTTTCTAAGTGAATACCTACCCTGGCTCCCTTTTTACATCCCTGGTTGATGGTTTGGTTTCTATTTCACAGTCTCATCTCCTGTCCTGCTGCACCTCTCCCGCAGTCCTCGCCAGTCCTCCCTGGTCTTCCCCAATGCTGGCTCGGCTAGGGTCATGTCCTGGCACTGTCTGCCTCACCACTTGCACAAAACCCATTCTCTCTTTGGGGGCTGGGGACCCCCTCACCAAGACCTTATGCCTTTGTCACCCCTCTCCTGGCCGATCGGGTCACCCTGCCTTGCGGGTGCTGGCTGTCCAGGATTGCCTCTCTTGCTTTGACTTGCCTCCAGAGCTGCCCGTTGCATGTCGCTGGCTTCAGATTTTGTGTCTGCACTGCCCAGGTCCTGGGTTTTCCTCACCTCATCCCTCCGCCAGACCTGGCTTCTTGCAGCCTACAGTCACCCTTTTATTCTCTTCCTCCTGTAGATGCTTTTTAATCTTCTTCCTTAGGGGCCCTCAAACATGAGCAGTCTTACAAAAGTCTTCCGTCTTCCCTGCCTTCAAAGCTGCTCTAATACTCCTTGTGCTGGGTTAAATGTTGTTTTGTTAGTTGCTGGTTTCCAAGCAATAGAAAGGGTGTACAGAGTAATGAAAGTGTATTTTTAATCAAGACATACACGTCTAGTTGAGTAACAGAGTAATCAACATACTGCAGCTGCCTGAAGCCTTATTTGTCTCTCAAGACTCTTGTATCTTCACTTCTCCGTAATTCAGTCCATCCTGGCCTAGAACCTGTCTTCTGTTCACTTTCTTCATAATAGGCAGTATTCTTGCAAAGGTCAGAAAATAATAAAATAGACTGTTTTAAGACTAGTATATCTAAAAATCACATAAAACTTAACTACTGGTTATTTATTTTTCAAACTAATATAAGCTCCTGAGGCATGAAGAAATGTACCTACTAATATTTATAATATCCTTTTTGTGGATCAAAATCTAGCAACATCCTTGAAATGCTCAAGTTAGCAGGCATGACTGTTACCATGGTGGGAAAACAATTTACTTTATATCTGCTTAGGACAGGAACAGAGGCAACATATCTTTAAAAGACCCCAAAACATAACTGTGTTGAAAGGAAAAGCAGGGTTTCAGGCCAGATTGCACCAGTTTTTTTTTTCTTTAGGCAGCCTGAATGCCAGGGCTTATCTTGGAGAGCATCAGGAATGTCCAGCAATGGAACAACATTTCCTCTGGAGAAGCAGTTGTAATATAATAGTGAAAGAAATTATTTAAACACAGCACTAGCACTGGCAATGGTGGTAATTACCTTTCAGCTATTCCAAAGCTATACAAAACAGCCTAAATACATACCCATTCAGGTTCGGGTATCTAAGATGGGCTTGAAAGTCTTCCCAGGGACATGCCTCTCTTCACTGTTTCCACAGGGGACTGGAGTCTGTTTCGCAAAGGGCTCAGCTGTGGTTTTCACTGCCCAGCCTGGGCACAGGAACCGTGCAGCCTCGGGATCCTTAAGATCGGCATGGTGAGGGAATGGCCTCCCTTGTCCTGCTGCTCCTCAAAAGGGAAGAAAGAAATAAGTTACTTCCCCGCCTTTTGCAGTGCAGGGTAGTGCCTCTGACTACCACTGTAAATGGCTATTTTAGCCAAAACGTCATCTTTCTTCCCACCTATTAACATATAGTGGTAGAGTATTGATGAAACAGCCCCTAAATTCCCTCCTTGCCCTCCAAAATAATCTGAGCAGGGACAAGGAGAGGAGGATATGAGATTGTTCTCTTACTTTTTTATGGCTAAAAATGTTGAACTCCAAGAGATGAAATGGAAGGAGTATCACTTGTGTGAAATACCTGGTTGCTTGCTTTGTTCTGGCAGGGATTTGGCAAAGATAGGAAGCAGTAACATTAGGGGCAGAGCTGCTTTGGCTCACTGAGACATGTCTTAAGTCTACAGCAGCTGTACATCTGCAGGGTCACACCTGTATTTGCAAGATACGCAGGATGCCCACAGTGTGTGGGTGCAAAGCGTGTGATACAAAGACCACAAGCATTGCAAAAGCAAGCCACTGTCATCGAGAACTAATGGTGGAACAACCTTCAGTCTAGTGTATGTGGGGTCCTGGGGAGACTTCATATTTCATTGGAGAATTCCCACTGTAATGCCATTGCTGGAGATGCAGGAAAAGGCAGTTTATTCCAGGAAAGTATGAGGAATATTTGAGACTAAAAGTTCTGAAAAAAGCCCACATATATTATTTCTTGGATTTGTGGAAGATAGTTCATTTTGCTGCTTTCCATCATTACATGCTCCTGTTGTGCCATGCCACATTGGGTCTTTTTATATGCATATATATGTACATATATGCACATTTATATGTGCATAAATAAATACATAAATAAATAGTGTGTGTAGATATATACACAGGCACATAAATATATAAACAGAAGCAATCACACATATAAATAAATGTTCACCTCTGACTATCGTGGTTGCAAGCCAAAAGAAAACCTTGCCTTTAAGAGTGGGGATCTTGTACTGTCTGTCCAGTGTCTCGCATTTTGTTCTTACTTGCACCCAGAGCTAGTCAAGTTATTGATTTGCTTTTTCTCCTTTAAACTGAAATGACCCAAAAAAGGAGGAAACGCTTTGCCTGCTGGATATGTTCTGCAGAAGTGAGTGGATATGCCACATTTTTTTCCCAGCGCATCTGATGTTAGTTTCTGACAACAAATCCTGCCATTACCAAGACACTAGCTCAACTAAACTGTTATTCGGGAAGATAAAAACTGAGACATCCATGGCATTCTTCCTATCAGCAAGGAAACAGATGATGATGAACAAGGGGCGATCTGAGACTAAAACTGATGCTTCGAACCATCCAAATTCCAGATATATAATCTCAGCTTTGAGAGAGGTACTTTGTTTCTTAATATTAGTACAGATTACTGACATGCTCTGCAGAATTCAAATGTATCTCAATGATATTATTTGACCTTTGTAGTAAAGTATATCTAAAATGATGCCCAAACAAAAAAAGTAGGCAGATACAGTAATGAAATGTTTTTTCTCCTTATCCAGTGCAGGATAAAAGACAGATGTCATCTAATTGTCTCATTTCCTTAAGTCTGAACCTGTATTCATGACAGAGGTTGTTAAAGAAGACTTTTAAAGGAAAACCAACTGATGCTTTTACATATTTCAACAGGGAGTTTTTTCCACAAGGTTGTATATCAGTGAGTTCAAAGAGTCTGTATGTTGTTCAGTTTTTGTACAGATGTGGAGTGCTATAACAATTACTTAGAGAAACACAGCTGCTCATTTAAATGTCATAAAAACTGCTGTATGGAAGTAGACCTAATCCTATTTCTCCTTATCGATGTTATTTTCATGTAATCCAGGACTTTTGCTTATCTATTGTATATCATTGTTATGAACTAAAAGCCATTTTCTTTATTTGTGCCGGTTGCAAGGGAGGCAGTGTATTCTTCTTTTTCACTTATTTTTGAATAAATATTGAACAGTCTGTGTCAAGAATTTAGAGAAAAAAAATCCTCACTCTTAAACTGGGGCAGTCTGGAAGAATTTCTTCTTTGCGGCACTCCCGAGCGACCTGTGTGCTCAGCGACCCCTTCTCCTGCCCTTCTCTTCCCTTCCCTCTCCTCTCAGCCGTGTCCCACTGTTCCCTTCTCACAAGGCAGCCATCAGGGACAGGACCGTTTTCTAAAATTTGGTTTTAAGGGAGGGGGACCGAAGATGTTGACGTGTGTTGTGATGCAGTGAGGTAGGAAATCCACATTTAACGAAATTGAGGTGTTTGGGGAAAAGGGACATCCTGTGAAACAAGGCCATCGGGGAGGAGAGCAACTTTGACTCTTGAGCTTTATCTAAGTTTCATTTGGCTTTGTCGTCTGTTCGCTGGCCACGGTAAATATATGCTGTAGCAACTGTAACCACACAAGTAATCTCACCTGGGAAATACAGATAAGAAACTCCCACAGAGCGTGTAATAAGAGTGCTTGGACTCCCACTCGCACAGAGCAAGGCCCGTCAGGTGCTCTCAATGCCCCAAGAGGGGCTGCTAGCTGATAATTTGACTTTTTTTGTGAAAATAAATTCATATTGTTTTGCAGATAACTTGATTTTCACCCCATCTCTCTTCCACTCTTGATGATGGTTTTTTAAACTCCGGTCTGTGTAAGGTGCCCACATCGGTGACTGACTGACCATCAAATGGGATGGGACTTACTACCTGGGGGATCTGCAATGGGGAGGTGGGAGTCATGGTTTTATGACCGGTTTCCGAGTCTCCCGGGATGTGGCAAAGCCGATCTGAAGAGTTCTCTGAAAATGTTTAGAGATAATTAAATGATGAAAGTAGCTTAGAAATGGGTTTCTCTATAGCAGGCTTCTGTGTTTCGTATTAAAATACGTCCCTTGGCCAACATTTTTCCTCCATCACACGTTCATATTATCTGCCCTGGTAGGTCCAGCACCTGTATGGTCTTTGAGCTTGCCTACCCAGCAAAGTTCATCCTCAGTACGACGGGCTGTGATGATATGACCGACACGTCTCTCCAAATTACTTCCCCACTGTGGACACCCCCGGGTGAGGTTCATCTCCTCCAAGCGTGCTCACCTCCTCGAGGCGCTTAATGAACCGCCCGAGTCAGGAGGAGGGTTATGGCTGACTCCCCCCTTGGAGGCTGCACCCGGGACTTTGACCACACGCCCCATGGGGGCGGCGGGACCTGACCCACCAGCTCAGTAGGGTGACGGGTTTGTCCCTTTCAGGGTAGCACCGTGCAAAGGCTTATCACTCCCTAAGGCGAACTCAGTGGCTAGAGGGGTGCTGAGCCTGAAAAGGCCGGTGGGTGCTAAAATTGCCATTTTTAGTTTACCTACCTTAGCAAGGAGACAATTTTGGAGGGCTGCTGCTGCGTTAGGAATTGGCGTGCCTGTTTCCATGTAATAAAAATAGCCTTCAGCTGCGTATGTGGAAGATCAAAATGAATTGTCAGCTATCACCTTTTTATCATTAGTTTCACAATATTTGGTATTTCCTTTAAGCCTGGCTTCCTAAAATCTCACCTTTAATTTTTTTTTACTTTTAAAGAAAATTTCTGGCTTTGACTGTTGCAAGGAAGAGCTTGAAAATACAAAGCCAGGGACACAAGAACCAGAAAATAATATTTCATTGTGCACTTTAAAAATGTTGCAATTTTTAATGCATCACATTGTTCATGATTTTTTTAATTCTTGGTGTTGTTAGCAAACAGAAAATTAATAGATTTTTTCAAGAGATGTATGAAATAATGGACAGACGCAGGATAAATACTGAAGAAAATGTAGGTGTTTCATTGTCATCTGTACAAAAGCAGTAATAATGTTAATTCTTGTAACATACTGAAAAAGGCAGAAGAAAAAGGAAATTTTATTATTGGATAATAAAGCTTTGCCAGGTGTTTATTTACTGGAGATCAAGAAAGTTCTGCAGTCTCCATAAGGTTATTTAATCCCACCACTCCTACTAGTTTTGTATGTTTTAACTTTGTATAATTGAACAGGGACATAGTTAAAGGCATGAAAATATAGAAGTTAGAATTTTGGGGCATTCCTGCTATCTTTTGAAAGTAATAAAAAAAGATCTGGTTTTCAACTGATTTCATTCTCAAAGGAAATAGGGCTGGGCTTATTATTGTTACTACCGCAACTGTCATAGAAAGATTCCTACATTTTGCTAACATTGGGTAGTGATAGCAGCATAGAAAAATCATTTGATCTTATATAATGTTTTCATGGTTAATAAGATTTACATATGACATTTTTGTATGATTAAAAGTACTGGAATTTCATTGCAATAGGCATTAACTCCTGTGATTGAAGTTAAGGGAGATTTTTTTTTTTATAGCTAATCAAGAGTTTAACTGCCTCTGGGGCATTTTAAGAAAATGTTATACTGTACTTAACGAACATTATACTACAAATAAGAGTGATATTCCTGTAATTAAAACAGTCTGGATATTGCTTAATGAATGTTTTTCTTATCTTAATGTGTAGGCAGTAAGGATTCATGTAGTTGCCTTTATTAACTTGTGGAGTTAGTTAAAAAGCTGGTTAAAACAGTAAGTCCATATCAGGTCAATATAAAATGCTTATGTAGGGATTTCATTGCTCTTATAAATCTGACTAGTTAAAAAATAAACACAGATGCTTGTTTGTGCCATCCTGAGCCATACTGCAGGGTAGTATTTCTGCCTGTAGACATTTCTAAAGTTAAGTGTTGCCTGGAGCACTGCGGGATTTGCAAGTGTTCTTCTTTATCGTCCATTTAGGAAATATTTTAAAATTTCCACCAGGCTGGTATTCAAAAGCAGAGAGGGGTTGGTTTTCAATTAGTGTAGCTACACTTGCTGTTGAACTAGTAGCATTGTCCATTCATTCTTTTTTCTGTCATATTGCATCAGCTTTGATGTAATTACAACTTTTTTTTTTTTACGTAATTGTGGTGCATTTTAGTTTTATAGTTCCGTTCTTCAGCAGTTTCATATTTACTAATTGCTTGCTAACTTGTTCTTCGCTGCTCAGTTATTTGGCACAGAAACCATTCTGAATAAGTTCAGTTTAATACAAAATAATTCTTCTACATAATAATTCTTCTACAAAATAATGCTTGGCTAAACATAAATCATATTTTTGCTTTTAATCTTTTTCTGAAAATATCATGCAGGTTTTTTTTTCCCCAGCTGAGATCAAGCATCTTTATATCATTTAAAAGATATTCACCAGCTGGATTGCATCTGCATGCATCTAAGTCTCAATTTTGCACAAGTCTCTGTGCCAAAACCTGAAAATAGCAGGTTGGCCCATGTATAGCCTAAGAACACATGGAAATGGAACAGTTCCATAATCCAAAATTAATCCCCAGTCCTGCAGGCACTTAAGCACATGGTTAATTTTAAGTGTTTGACTAGTCCTTTTGATTTCTCTGGGCTAAGCACATGCTCTAGTGGGTTTACAGGAGCAATCTCAAAGTGCAGAGAAGACTGCAATATTGTTTTGTTTTTCCTAAGTAATAAAAATGTCTGTGCTTTATTTAGTAGCATAATTTACATACATTTCTAAGTACAGGAATCGTCAAGCTGTTTGTGCTTTGGCTAAGTGTAGACTGCCGTAAATTACAAATCAAGATAAAATATGGCCTGTTTAGTGAAAAATTCTCAGAAGTATGAAGGGAACCTCAGTTTGTAAAATATCCCCACCACAACCAAAATCACAAAAAGACAATTTGTCCTAAAGAAACAGAAATTCTGAAAGACCCAAAGTGGGTGACAAATTTCTTCTTTCTTATGACTTCTGCAGCACCAGTATATTGACACTCGATTCATTTCCTTCTGCTAAATTCTCAGGCACATCTTCAGTGTAATTTTATTTTAACTTAGATGTAAATCAGAACTAATTTTAAGGACTGTACCATTTTCCTTTTCTCTCACGCTGTGCAGATATGGGTATCTATCTAACCTGCGTAGACTCCGGTGAACATAGTGGCTCTGTGTTACAGCAAGGTCATTTAACAGGCAGGAATGGCGCTTTATCGATTCTGACTTTATCAAGTGCCTGTTTCTTATTTTACATATAACTCATTAGCAGCCCACTCCTAAACTGCTCAGGAGGCTTTGGCTCTTTGGGACTTGGACAGTAATCACAGTAATTAGTGCTGAATTTTCAAATCCTGGTCCCAATCTTGACCTTGCAGCATTTAGCCAACGCGCACACAGCTGGACCGGTGGTGGGAGCTGTAAGAGCTCAGTGGTGGGGAGGCTCCCTGTATCCTGGTGTGGGCACCGGCACGGAGGGAAGAGAGGGGACCGGGGAAGAAAAGAGGGGAAAAGCATGTTCAGTGAAAAAAGAAATTCTGTCCAAACATTTTAATCAATTTTTGTGTATGTGTACGTAGAGACATGGGTGGGTGCAGAGTCGGTGTGTGTGAAAACGTGGGGGCAGAATTAGTAGGAAGGGAAGTGCCCGATGGTGAGCCGGCGGGGAGAACTGGAAGATGCAAGAGTGGTTTTGCAGTGGCATAAAGAATCTCCTCAAAGTTAAACTTTTCTGCTGAGGCCACCAACATGGGTCTGACTCTATAAAAGTGCAACGATTACAGATGCAAGGGTTTTATACATTCACTTCCTTTATACATTCCTCTCTCTTAGAGAGAATTTGGCATGGGATGCTTCAGGACAGCTTTTTGGTGATATGTGCCTGATCCTCCTCCTGAGCTGGGAGATGCTTGACCCCAGAAGCCACGGTTTTTCCTTTGTGTTGCACAGCCCTGAGCACACTTGGTGCATATTGGTCTGTACACAACAGTGATAAACCAAAACAAATCATACATCGATGTCATACATCCCAAGTAATCTCTTCTTACTTCTCAATGCACATCTTAAAAAAGGCTAATTTTATGTGAAATCCTTTCTAAACCTCTTGATATGGTATTGAATCTTCATCTTTATTGTAGGATGTTTCTGTTATTTAAAATGTGTTATAATTTTCTGTCACAGCTGCTAGTTGCAATTCTGTAAAAAATATGTAATACAAGAGCTTCTGTTCAGAAAAACTATAGCTAAACAAAATTTGACAGTGCTGTAGATTTAAAAAATGCAACGGAGAAACAACATTAGTTAAATACATGAAAGCGCTTAAAATTTACATATAGAAATTAAAACTTAAAAACTGTATATTTAGTGTTTATGTTTATTTATACACCTTCATATTTAGGAAAACAGGGAAACGGATTTTTATCTTAACTGTACCTTCCTTTGGTTAATGTGGCAAAGCGACGGTGTCACAGACAAACAGTGCTTTTCCACTGCCCTGCAGTGATGCGGGTTTGATTGAGCAGCAGTAAGCATCCCAAGGAGCTAGAAACTTTGCTAATGGTAAAAGCAAAGCAAGGCACAGCTCAGCTCGGGAATACTTTATGGGCATGACAGGTTATTCGGAGTTATCCACACGGTAAGGAACAGAGCGAACCCTCGACTGTGTGTCACGTATGTTAAAGCTCCCCAAGACAGGACACCAATTAACCTTGGCTGATAGCAAACACACAGACACAGGCTGCCCGAGAGAAGCAGCCTGTTGCCATTAGCAGGAAGCAGCAGCCCTTGTCAACCTGAGCCATTGTTTAAATCTCTTTAAAAATTCCCTTATTAAGTCAAAAAAACATAGCACTCTCCTCTTCCTCACAAACAGACTATTTTTGCTGCCATGAAAACAGGAGTTGTTAGTAGTATGAGAAGCCAGCGGTCCTTTTATTTTTATCCTCGCTGTCTAATTTCGCTATTTTGAACTGAGAAGAAAAAAAAAACCTGATCTTCAGTCAAAGCAATTCAAGGCATGGTGGAGCTCGGAGTGAACCAAAAACAACAGGGTCAAATGTAGTTGAAAGAACATGGTGGGGTAAATAAAAGGTCTTTTTTTTTTTTACGTTTAGCGCTGGTGGGAGGAGAAAGTTTGGTTAACTATTTAACCTATGATAGCCTTTTATCATTTTATGGCTTAGGGCTCCATGATTTTAAGCCTTTGTCAGTAAGTTCCTGGTTTGTTTTCGATCTTTTCCTCAGAAAGGCTCTGGTGTCCAGTTATATGACTTACATCGATTTACTGGAGATAGGAAAAAATTATAAAAAGCAGCCGCAGATACATATTTTTCCTAAAATGACTTGCCAGCAACTTTGGATTTGGTACTCAGTTTCCATTTAAACCCTAAACTGCTTTCTTCCGCTCACGCTTCTCTGCGTCGTGATTTTTTTGTCAGCGGGGCTCTCCTTCCCCGTTTGGTTCGCCTCGCTGTTTTTTGGCTATAATGTGACGTGTCCTATCAGTTGGAGCAAGCGCTTGCTAAAGGTCACTTGGAAGCCCCCTTTTCATTTCTCCCCGCTGCAGGTTTTCCAGCAGGCAACCGCTCTCGAGGGAGCGACCCCCTCCAATCTGTCCCTTTTGATATCTAAAGCTGGTTGTTATGGGGGTTAAATTTCTTAATTCGCCGAGTTTTTGTAAGCGCTTCTTCATCCCGCCGCACTCGGTCCCCGCAGCTGGCTGCAGCGCAGACCGCCTCTCTCCCTAAGGATGCTGTGAAAGCGTTAGGGTTTTTTCCTTCACCTTCTTCAAACTTGAGGGACGGGGGCTGATTTTATACCTGTATATGTCCCATCGGCTTCAGGGGAATTAATCTCCGCGTTACATCGGTGCGAGATCGTATCAGCCTTATTGGGGGAGTTTAAAACCAGACAAAGCCTCTTCCAGGGCGCTTTGACTGGGAGGGAAAGCTGCTTGTCAAGAGATCTCAAACGACGGGAGCTGGTGGCTTCTGCCTGCCCTGGCGAGGGGTTAGGTTTGGGGGGTTTCCTAATTAGTTTTTGGAGGGTCAGGGAAATGACTGTAGTGGGTCTGGAACAAAGGAAGAAATCAAATTGTAAAGCTGAGTGTTTGATATGTTGATAACCCCCCAGTTTTAATTTTAGCATAATTGGATCAGGGTTAGTGGCAGTTGTTAGGTAAAGTACCTTCCCGAAGTTCTGGCTTTATTCAAAAGTAAATATCATAGCTCTTCTCTTTTAACCTAAGTCTTTTTCTTTTTTTTTTTTTTTTTTTTTTTTTTTGTGTCCCAAAGAAGAACCGCTCAGTTTACCTCGGATTTATTCCCATTGGGAAAGCACTAAGATTTTGGGGACCTGTATTCTGATGGTAAAGCTTGTGACATGAGCTTTTGTTTTCCATGCGAGGAAACGTTAGCATTTTTTCACATGTTAACTTTTTAACAATTGCGAGGAATTTCTTTTCCTTGAAAACTGCCTCCTTTTCTTTTTCCTCCCCTTTTCTCTCTTCTTGATATTTTTATTTGCCTTTTATATGGAGACTTGTAGATTTTGTCACTTCAAACGTTAGCTGTTCCTCCTCTTTTCTTTCGCTTTACAATACACACTAGGAGATTTTTTTTTTGCATATTCCTCCCCTTTCTCTGTGAGATATTGTAGTTGACCAAATTTAAAACACTACAGTATTTAGCATCCCCGCAGTGCCATTTTAAGTATTTGGACCTGGAAAATGCCCCAAGCAATAACTACCTGAATTGCTTTTAATTACACAATATAGCTGCATCATTTTACTTCAGATTCTTTTTGATTGATGCTGTAAGGCAATTGTAACCATGGATGATGGGATTAAGTGCCTCTTGAAGTGACTTTAGCTTCTTGTGGGAACAAAGGGAAAGAAGAGAACACTTAGTCCCTTTTTGAGTGAACAGCCTTTTTTCACTTGCTATATAAAGAAATACAATTAACAAACATTATCCCCAGAGGTGAATTGAAATGTACATGCGGACAATAACCGCTCTTGACTGCAATTAGACATATATGATCCGAGGTATTTTGGCCATTCATTAGGGCTAATTGTTTGAGAAACAAGCCCACAGAACAAATGATTAAAATGTTAGTGCCATAACCAGGATTATTAGCATGTGTGATAAAATGCATGCGCCGCAGCTGTACCAATAAAACTCTCTGGCGAGTCGCTTTGATTCGACAAATACTCAGCTCGGCTGCGAGCCCTTCGTATTTGCACAGGGCCTGCTGATGTTTATAACAAACAACTTATATCTTCTTTTCTTAATTAGAAAGAATTACTATGCAAATTGCGGGGCTTTGTAATTTCGTAGAAGTTTCCTTTGTCTTTGGCGGATTATTTGTGTGTGGTTGTGAGCTACGCCCTGGTAAATTTGATGTAGGAAAACCATTATATTTACTCTGGGGTTTTTTTTGCACATATCGGAGAAACAATTTGTAGGAGATTTTTCTGCGTTATCTGGGTCGTGTTCAATGGGGTCTTAGGCCTTGGGCCGCTTCTGTCCTTCTCCCACAGCACCACAGATACCCGGGATTGTGGTTGGTGTGCAGTTATGCACATACAGGTCAGAAATACACGTTGTGGAAATTAGCCAGCTTTTTAAATGGTTTTATTCAAATGCCTAAACATGTTCTTTGGAAACGCTTTGCCAGCACTGTGCCAAAGATTGTAGAAAGAGAGATTTGGCCTGTCGAGCAATGGATATTTTTCCATGCGTTAGGCAGATCACGGTGTAGTGTCTCTTCCAGGGATGATTTGATCGAGCAAAGAAACAGGGAACAGAGGCGCAGGTTAAAGAGCTGATCCTGAAAATCACTTGTGGGAGTTTACTTTGTGAGCTATACATTGTTGGCTCCGATGAGACTGCACAGGTGTGTGCAGTTAAGTATATGTGTGAGTATGAGCAACGCTGGAATGTGAAAATCCAGTTTACAGCAGGGAAATGTGTATCATTTGAGGTAATTTCACTGGTTTGCAGTCACACTCTATGGCTGCCATTGCAAAGTGCAATGTCTCTTAGTAATCAAAAAGGTTTTGTTTTCTCCTTCCTGAGGATGAACTATTTGCTCTCGGGTGAAATGGTTCTCAGAGGATCACCAGTAACTTTAACTTGCCAGCTACTTTTACATATTTGATGAAGACTTTAGTAGTGTGTTATGTTTGCTGAAGAAATTTAGTTTCATTTCCAAGACCCAGGGGCATTCAGCGTGCTGCTAGATGCTATGAATGAAAATACGCTGCTGTAAAACAATTTAATGAGCATTACCCAATAGCCTCGTCCTTGTTTTAACTTACAGCGTTTAAAGGAAGAAACATTGTCTTAGCAAATTCACTTGGCTTATATCCATGTGTTTAGTTTAAAGCAGAGTCAAGCTTAGTTTGAATCATAAAAATACTTGCAGTCAGGAAACATATGTAAGATTTTCTTCCTCTTTATGGCATGGACTTAACAATATAATTGAGATTGTAGTGCTGTGTGGGTTTTTTTGTCCTAAAAAAGTAACTGCTGGGGATTTTTTTATTCTATCAAAATAACAGAAGTTGAGATCATCCGGATAGTGTTTCCTACCAGAGTAGCTAATTGCTCATAATCGTAGCACCCTAGGCCTTGCCACTGTTTTAAAAAGGTCTATAGGCAAATGGATTTCTTAATAAATCTGCTTCTTCCTCTACATCTCATTTTGTTGTAGAACATAAAATATGACTATGCAAGGAAAATGCACGGTTAGAACAGATGATTTTTTCAGAATATATGTCAAAATAATAGCATATGAAAACATTTATTCCAGTCACACCTAAGCATATTTCTTGAAAACTCTTATTTTACACGTACATTTCTAGAGGTCTTTGTTTTGAAAGGAGAAGCATGCTGTGTCGGTCCACTGACACCAGTTCCTTCTGTACCTTTTTTTTCTTTTTCTGGCCATACCTCTTAAAAAAATTTATTACTTCTTCAACTTGCTAAAATGTTCCATAAGACTAATAATTTGACAAATTGACAGTATATTTTTATAATAATCTGTGTCCTGAGAAAACGGTGGTTTGGGCCCATGTAGCTACAGAGTTGATTAGCTGATGAGGAGATACCAATACTCACCAGGTGATAGTATTTCTAACATTAAGCCTATTAGGTGATGGTATTTTAATGGAGTAAATCTACTGCTTCTTCAGAGTCAGCTGGGGAGTCCATACTGCTCCTCCATCTGAACAAAAGTTCATCGACTTCAGTGGTGACACCTGGCTAAATCCGGTGTGCAGGTAACGATGGTTTTACCTACACAATACTACACGCCGTTGTGCATGGTATGCAGAGCAGAGCTGCCTTCGTGAGGCTTGCAGCAGTGAGAGGGAAACCGGCTGGTCAAACAGCCCTTGGGTCAGTGACAGCCTGGAAGAAATCTGGGGCAAAGTGTGTGACAGGAGATACATCTCTTCTTAGCGTGCTCTGAGATGATGGTGTTAGCCATGTCTATCGAGTTTCAGGAGGGCTGGTGAGAGGCAGTCATTAAGGGTGCTTCAGGGGCTGCTTGGCCCTAGGCTGGAGTTAACTATTAATGGGCTGAGCTCTTTGACTCCTTTGTGCTCTTGGAAACTACAGGGTTGAAGCCATCAGAGAAAGAGAATAGAAACTAATCACTTTTGTCTCCTCATATATGTTTAGTGAAGGACTGCAGACTTCTTTACTGACCTCTGTGTCACACTGAAAAAAGACCCTCCTCTTTCCATTTGAGATAAACCACTCTTCCACCTCCTCCTCACTCTCCCAAGGTGTACTACTGCAAGAAAATGGGATTAAGCGGATTTAACTAGCAGCCACTTGAGTTGCCACAAGTTGTGTTACCATCCCCACTTCAACACGAGGCAGGGGACATGAAGTGGTTTGTGGGAGAGGGGAAAAGAAGGTACTTAGGAGAGACTCAGTAGATCTCAGTTGTGTGTCTCCAGGTATCGTCGGGATCTCCACCACCTAAGTCTTGAAGCTGTTGCAGTTAGAGATTAAGAAGGTTTATTAACAAGGGTAGCACTGGCACTTGTATTAAAATAATGCATTGTTTATGTTTAACAGCAAAGCTGCCCCATTGCTTAGGCTGAATGACACATTACCAGGCATATTACAAAGAAGAGATAGATTGACAGCGGGTTTTTGTGGGCTCGTAAAGTGGGTCCACCCAGGGCATGCAGAGATCCAGCAGAGGAAGTGGTGGAGTAGTTGTCCTTTTCAAATTAGTTTACTGACATAAAATGTGATAAAAGCTTTCTTCATATTTTTAATCTGAGACCTATATTCAGCTTTTAGGGTCCTCACTCTAGGGGAAGAGAGGGTTCTTCAACGGGGTTAGCTTAGAAAGGCAAGTATTGTCATGGTCTGTCAGCAACACGTCACGTTGGCTCTGATTTAGATTGACTGAACTCATTTCCAAGCACTTGAGAGGGTTAGTCATGTTCACTTTGAAGAAAACCCACGTGCATGTGTAGCCATGTGTCATCCAAGTGTAGCAACTTGGGAAGCATTATTAAGAGGGGCATAGGAAAATGCATGGGTCCCTGACATGATGCGATAATGACATGTTCAGCATGCTGCTAGAAAAGCTTTGCATTATTCAAAGTGCTGAATAATATACATGATAATGCATAATGGTGTTATATGGTAGGATTATTTTGTGGCATAAGTGACTTGTGCTCTGAGTATGAAGGCAAATTGTATTACTTTTGATGTAGCAGAATAGGCCTGGGGGGTACAGTGTGAAATGGGGAGGAACAGGAGCAGGCAAGGGGGTTTTTTTGGAAGGCCATGGAACACAGTGGCACCCTCTGCAATTTATTTCTCTGTGCTTGTAATTATGGAGCACAGCAAGCTCCCTTCTGCACTCAAGGCAGCCTCCCCCAGCAGCCCCACTGCCTCCACGTGCACCAACCCAACTCGTGCCTGGGGTGGGTTAGCTGGTCCCTCGCCGGGAAACACCGGCACAGCCACAAACCTGACGCCTACGGGCCATACGGATGCCGCCCACTCAAGCCATGTGGCGCCACAGGCTCACACCTGCACTGAAGTGTGGTGCACAAAGCATTTATACATTTTAAAAGACACTGCAGCCAACACTCTGCTGATGGTGCTGGTGGGTTTATGAGCTCTGTGGACGGAAGCCTGTGCTGTGGATCTGAAGGTCTGAAGGCTTCTGAGAGGACATGTTGGGATTAGTGAGGTTCCACATTACATGGAGTTTTTGTTCCTGTTTTCCTCATTTCCCCCTCCATCCATTTTGCTTATTTAAAATTTGCATGCAAATACATTTGTTGATATAACGCTAAGGTTGTAAAATCAACGTCGCAAACCCATGTTTGTTTTAACCAACCCCCCTGCTTCATTCACAGCATGCTACCCAGCTCCTGGAGCAAACGTGGCCGATAGCAGCCTCCTCCCTAAAGCAGTCCTGATCTGTTCCCAGCACAGCCTCCTGCCTATGGAGGGGTCCTATGACGGGAAAAACCAACCACCACCCTTCTGTATTTAATACTTACCATAGTGCACAGAACGGGCAGTGTAATTAAGGCTGCACAGATAACCTCAGCCCTGGCGCTTCTTCAGTTCTGAGTGTTTAAGTTTGCAACTTCTGTTGAACATAGTCGTTTTGGAGTTTTATACTGTAATTAACTGTAATACTGATATCTTCCTACTTTGGCTCTTCCTAAGGAAAAAAAAAAAATAAATAACCCCAAACCAGCCACTATCTAGGTAGCAATGTTTCCTTTTTAAAATATAGTCAAGTATTCTTCACAGCATTGTAGCAAAGAGTCTAATTTCAGCAATGTCCTTTACAGGGTGCATTCTCCTCTGCCAGCTGGTGTTCCTAAGCTTAGTTATCACTTTGCATCGTCTCACAAGTACGTTCCCAGGCGAGCTGTGCTGTATGTGCCTGCAGATGATGAAAAGAAGATACGGAAAATCCCGTCACTAAATGTAGATTGTGCAGTGCTGGACTGTGAAGACGGCGTGGCTCTGAACAGAAAGGTAATTAAAAATTATCTGTGTGATACAATCAGCACTAAAGAGAACGTGTGCAAAAGCATTGCCTTTGCCTTGGGGAAGTGACAACCAGAGAGACAAAGATAAATCTTAAGATATACAAAGTAGTGTAACACTGATAGCCTTTGTGAAGGTGTTGGGAAAACCTGCTTACCCAGAACTGAAAGAGATCTCGTGTGAGTAAGCGGGGAGGGAATTTTGAAGGAACACAGAGCTGGGCGTAAGCTCTCATCACAGAAGAGTGGGAGATACTGTTATTATTGCTGCGTATTTCTTACAGAAGAGGAGGAAATGGACTGTGAGAAGAGAAGCAGGAAAGGAAGAGTTAGTTCAGAATCACCAGGTGGGGGGTTTGTTGTTGAAACGAAAACATCTTCAGACTGTGAGCAAGCCAGCGTGGGTTTGGGTTCGAGCCTTGGGGTGTTTAGAAAGATTTACTTTCTGAGCTTTTTGGAAGAAGTGCTGTTAGGGGTGTTTCTGAAGGAAGAAGTTAGAACCCGAAGGCACCAGGGTTTGGAGGGCAGTTTAGATTGAAGGTGCTGCAAGAAAGCAGGCATGGAGAGCAGCGCGGGAAAGAGATGTAGATGTGTTAAGTACGAGTGCCAAGTTTTTGTGGACATTGAATTGTGACAGAAGAGAGAATGATCTAACATACATTCAGTTTTGCTTGCAAACAAATTTTTTAAATATCTGAAAATAACCATTTTAAAATGTTTCACATCTTAAGCAATGTCTATGAGGAACTGGTGTAAGTGTTTCCTAGTGAAAGGTATTTCCGAACGGGAACATAAGTTTGCCATCACATCATTTTTGTATTTATCAGTTCTTCTGTCCATTTTACAGTGCTTCAAACTACAGCAAACACTGTTTAGGTTTTGAGTATGAATGTGCTGTCCAGGAAGTTATGAAAATAGGCTTGAAAATTTTCCTGTGTCATCTCAAAAATGTGGATGAAATTTTATTCTTTTCTGTTTCTTGGGAGTTAGTGCTTTCCGGAAGGACTCCCTTTGATAGTGCTCTCTTTAACCTTCAGGTCTTTACAGGTGTGTTGGAAAGAAAAAAATTACGGAGTTTTAGTTCACTATTTGGTTACACTATTTTAGTTCTGAAAAGTGAAAATAGCATTGCTGAATGTTCATGCGTACTGCTGAAGACAGTTGGAAAACATTTTCCAGTTGCTAAAATTCTGTGTGGAAGATTATATCTGCTGTCACCATGAATTAGTATTGTTTAGGTCATATTTGGGAGGCTGCTGCTGTAAGATGACACAAGATGCAATTGTGTATTAAACTATAGTATTTTTAGGTGCAGCTTAATTATGTCAAAAAAATCATTTATAGCAGAAGCATCTGTTTATAATAGAGGATGACAGGAAAACAAAATTTTATCATCAAAGTGACAAAGTTGATAGCAGTAATTTCTAAAGGGTGATAAAATTCTAGCTCTGTTGAAGTGAAGGAGAGTTATGCCACTGGGTATAAGATTTCAAATAAATTAGGGGGAAAATCTGTAATAGGAACTTGAGATGACAGATCAGCCCCTGACGGAGCTTAAATGTAAAAAGGAAGCAGACAGGAGGTATAAGTGGGGACAGGCGACCAAGCAGCAACACAGAAGTGTTGTCCAGGCATGTAGGGACAGAATGAGGAAGGTCAAAGCTTGGTTGGAATCAAAACTGGTGAGGGATGAGCAGGACAAGAATGGCTACTACAAGTGCATCAGCAGCATAACTGAGAAGGAAGACCAGGGCACGTGTGGACCTACTGCTCCATGAAGCCTCAGGATTTACTGTCAGAGTTTGCTCTCAGGCCTCCTAGGTCATCTCCTAGAAGCAAAACTTGGGGGAGGGAGGAAGTAACCACAGTAGGGGAAGATGGAGTTAGGGTCTATTTAAATAAGCTGGTCCATGGGACCAGACAGGACACCCTGGTGGCCGCTGGGCGAGCCGACTGATGTCATCATGAAGCTGCTGTCTGTCATCACTGAAAGATCATGGTGGCTGGGAGACATTCCTGATGGGTGGAGAAAGGTAAATGTCACAGCCATTATCAGAAAGGGTAAGGCTGAGGAACTGCGGGCCCATCAACCTCACGCTAGTCTCGAGGAAAGTGATGGTGCTGGTTTTCATGGAAGGTATTTCAAGGACCTAAGGACCTAGCCAGAATGGACTGATCAGGAGCAAATCACACCTGACATACCTGATCGCCTTCTCTGAACAAATTACTGCCCTTGAGTATGGGAGCTGAATAGATGTTGTCCACCTTGACTTTAGCAAGGCTTTTGACATGGTGTCTCATAGTATTCTGGTCATCAGCCTGAGAAAAAATGGACTGGATGGGTAGCCTATAGGGCAGGAGGCAGTTTGGCAGGAATCAGGTGGTCCATGCTGTGTGCTATTTTGCACTTACCTCTGCTGGGGCCAATACTGTTTAACTTCTTCACTAGCAACCTGATTGATGGGATGGAGTGCACTTTCAGCAGGTTCATGATGAAACCAAACTGAGGTGCAGTTGATTGATAGGCTGGAGGGTGCAGCTGCTCTTCTGATGGGGCTTTACAGTTGGAGGAACAACCTGACAGAAAGGTAAGGAAGTCCAACAAAAGTAAAAGCAAAGTCACGGCACTAGGCTGGGATAACCAGCCTGCCCCAGGGGCAGCTCTGCCAAAAAAGGCCCTGGGTGCTTTTTTACAACACGCTGAATGGGGTCAGCAGTGTGCCCTGGCAGCAGAGGTGTCCGACCACCTCCACGGCTGTGCTGGCACGGGTGCAGTCAGCAGCTCCAGGGAAGGGGGTCCCTCCCCGCCACTTGGCTTTTGAGGGTCTCCTGGGGGAGGGGGAGCTGTGCCCAGGTTTGGGCCCCAGGACGAGAGAGAGAGACCGACCAACGGGAGGGAGACCAGGAAGGGCCACCAAGGTGGTCGTGGCGCAGGAGGAGAGGCTGAGGAGCTGGGTTTGTTCATCCTGGAGAAGAGACGGCTGAGGGCGCCTCGGTGAAGGCTTTGCTGCCTGAGGGGAGGTGGATGGATGGCAGAGCCAGGCTCTTGTCAGAGGAGCTCAGCAGCAGGACAAGAGCAATGACCACAAGCTGCATGAGGGGAAATGCTGGCTGGGGACAAGGGAAAAAAATCTTCCCCGTGCAGGTGGTCAGACACTGGAGGAGGTTGTTCAGAGCGGTGGTGCATCCTCCCTGCGTGGGGGTATTCAAGCCTTGGCTGGATGAGGCCATGAGCAACCTGGTGTAGAGCAGTAGTTAGCCCTGCTTTGAGGAGGCGGATGGACAAAATGGTCTCCTGAGGTCCCTTCCAACCTGAATTAGACTGTGTGATTGCATGATCTAGTAGCAAAGCGTAATTCAAAGTGACTGGAAGATTGTATTTCATTTTTAGATCTGCCATAGATACTCAGGAAGACTTTGAGACTTAGGTTCTGTGAATGTGAAGCTGAAATTATTATTGCTCTTGCAGCTTAATTTATTAATGTTTCTGAAGTGTTTGGAGACTTTGTGTGAAAGATAGGTCAAGAACATGCACTGAAGTACAGTATTCAGTGACCTGTTGCAAATGGGTCATCTGAAACTGAGAAAACAAAGCACTGGGAAACACAGCAACACTGAGTCTATCCTTTAATCATTGTTCTTAAAACAAATAGTACTGATGAATTTGACTGTTTATTGCCATGATTTGTATCAGTGAAAATGCTACTTATGGATTTTCTTGAAACTGCTGCCAAAATGTTGGATTTTGGGAAAATCAGGATCTGGTTGAAGGTTCACAGTGCCTTTGCCCAAACTTACCTGTCTACAGAAGGCCTTCACTTGCACCAAGTCCAAGCAGCAAGTTTGAACCACATCTTAACAAGTCTATTTTAACAAGATGCTGTGTGGTTTGTATTAGGATTAAGTTAGATTTGGGGAGATCAAGAATCTGCAATGTCGGCAGCTCCATTTGGTTGCTCGTTTAGAGGGAAGCAAGGAAGGTGAGTTTCCTATAACCAAAGCTGATAACATTTGCAAAACTGCATCTGGTTGTAGTAACTGCTTTTGAAGCAGCAGTTGTAAATTTAAAATCTTTAACTATTTTCTAGACAATATTTTCTCTCAAAGAAATTTTGGAAGATTTCCTCCTCTGCGCCCTCCCCTGACAATTATGTTTTGTAATGGCTCACAGAGAGCACCAGAAGAGGAGAGCCCATATCCATACCCCTACCCTAATCTTCATACCATTTTGGTGCCTGCATTTCTTACCTTCAAGAGCTACAACACTGGCTATGATTTCAGGTTGACTTCTGTTGACTTCTTCTTTTCAATATTTTTTCTGGTTGATATTTTGACTAAATCACAAAAAAAAACCCTTGCAGCAAGAAGTTCATAAGGAGAAAATTTCTCAGCGAATTTTCTGAGGGGAACCAGTGGGAAGAAGCGGCTAAAAAGCAAAGTTATAGTATGCTGCATACTAAGCCTGCAAGTAGGGTGAGAGCTGATCCTGGTGTGAGTAAGACACGTGGGACTTTTGCGACCACTTTGGGACTGGACAGAGCTGTAGGAGGTCTTCAAAAATTCAGAACAAGGAAGATGATAGGAAGATATCCCAGTGTTGCTGAAAATTTCAGCTTTCTTTTACAAAGTTAGTTTTAGTCTTGCTGAACGTAGCCTACTGGTCATGCTGACCTCAAATCCTGGTTGGGGTTCCACACACTGTTTTTAGAGGTTCAGATGCATAATGTCACATGGTGTGGACTGTCCAGGTGTCTGACTCTGTAAGACATTGGGAATTTCTACGACAGATAGATACTTAGTTTTTGGTTGGGGGGAGAACTGAATACTGCTAAAGGGAAATGACTTTCCCTGAGCTACTATTCACAGATGAAGATAGGAGCTCTTCCCCACTGATGTACATGTAAAGTTCCTCCAGTGTTGCTATACATTTCAAAGAAATGACTCAGAATGGCTAGCTTGGTGATATTATTAAGTGAACAGTTCAAATAGAAATTATAAAACTATAAAATGAGAAATAATACAGATCACAGCATTGATACGTTGCAAATGCATCACACTGTAGAGACTTTTTGTGAAATGGTACAAAAACAGCCTATATCTATTTTAGCTCTTCACAGGAGAAGGCCTGAATATTCTCTCATTTTAACTGTAAAAAAGAAAAAGATAAAAAAGATGGCTGCATCAACATGCTTGACCAAGTCATGTAAGCCAGTAAGCTGAATTGCATGTTATGCAATTGAGAGGTCTCTGTGTAGGAGCTGAGCTGCCTGAAGATACCTTGAGGGCTCTCAGCCAAGCCAGCACTCCCTGGTGTAGCTTTCTCTGTAGAGCTGCGTTACTCACCGTGCTTCCAGGCCGTGTGAACCTATTATCAGGTGGAAAAGTTTCCTCCTCCTGTTGGAGAAAAGAAGATTTCCATGCCAGTGCTTTCATTTTCCAAGGGCAGAGTGGGCTGAGATTTCGCTGTTAGTTCCCATGGGACTTGTAAGGTGAGTGTACTCTCTTGCAAGAGAGTGTCCTAGAACAGCATTTTTTTCAGCAGGATCCCATCTTCAGTGCTGCTATTCTTCAGAGCATCGAGGAGGTGTTAGCTGCCAGGTCAGCCTAGCAGGAGACCAGTTGGAGCTGCTACTGTAGTGTTCTGCCTCTTTCTGAGTCCTTGACAAGAGTTTCAGAGCATTTTGATTACTCCAATCCGGTGCTATTAATGGCTTTATCTTCACTGAGGTCAGTAGGATGGTTTTGAATAATTGGGATATACAGCACCTTGCTCTGTAGCTCTCTTTAGTGTGCCATCAGGCCAGCCAGGGCACAGCCCCTTCTTCCAAAGATGACCTTTGAAAGTTATCTCAGGCAAATTTTGAAAGGGTTAGGGTTCAGCCTTTTCTTTCCATGGGGAATGCCAGTGTTATAATTAGAAATCAAAGCAAAACCCTTCCTCCCTCCCCCCCCACCCCCCCCATTTTTTGTATCAGAGGTGTAAAAGCAATTCCTTGGAGTGTACATATGGCTGGGAAACATCTGTGGGGTCCTCTGACATGAAACACTGGAAAACAGGAAATTTTATTGTTGTTCCTCTGGGACTAAATAGATCTCATTCATCCAATAAAATGTATTAATATTCAGGGCTGCACTGTAAAACATTGTTTAGGTTTCTAAGCCCTTTTTGCTGTGAATCATCATTGTATCACTTTGTGTCTTTTAGAAAGAAGTTGTTCTCTCCTCCAGCACTTGGGCAACAGAAGCCGGGGAAGAGGAAGCCTCAGCTCTGTCCTTTCCTCACATCCCTTCTTCAACAGGGGAAATGGCAGCCCCTGAACCTCTTCTCTTTTCCCAGCTCCCCTCAGCAGCAAGGGGAAGTTTGGTTTGGCTAAGAGGATGGATAGGGAAGGACCTATTTTGCTTATCTGGCAGCATGGCCTCTTAGGGTCATACCATAAATTTGTTCCTACTTAATATCTTGTAGCAGCCACTTAAAAGATCATCACTGTGCTATGCCACAGAAGAAAAAAAAAAATCAATTAATTCTTTTGAATCGTCTGTTTTTAAAAATAGGATTAAAGCCTGACCACTTTTCAAACTGTTCCATTATGAGCAATGCATACGCAAGAGATGACTCTGGGTTCATTACAGTTAAGAGCAGATCATCCGCATACATGCTGATTTTATGGAGATTTCTCCCCGTGAGAATGCCTCCTCCGTCTCTCTAGTGATCTGATCCTGGGGTCAGAACAAACAGCACGCTGGCAAGAGAGCATCCTTGCCTACCATTTTTCCCCTAATCTGAGGCCTTCTGACCTTTTTATTCCTTATCACTGATGAGAAGAGGCTCTTGCATATAAAATAGCACTTCAACTAAATTTGGGGGTGGAGATAAATACATAAAATGGGTCAGCGTGGTGTACAGAAAAAATCCCAGGCTTTCCTTATTGAAATGCATTTCTTATTGATCTTATTGAAGGCTTTTACAGTATCAGTGGAAACAAGCTACAGTTGGTTTCCATAAATCTCTAGCTACTTCAATTAAAACCAACAGTTTTCCTGTATTATGTGATAATAATCTTTTTTTTTTTTTTTTATAAAGCCAAGTTGGTTAGGATTTATCAATGCCACAGGTATTTCTCTGGGCTCATAGTGAGAATGTTAGGTAGTACTTCATAGGCACAGTTGCATGAAACATTGATAACTAGGTTGTTTTACCAGGTCTTTGCTTTATTTATAATAAATTAGTACTGTACCTAATTGTATTCCTCCTACAGGGAGAAGGCTTGCTGATAAAGTGTGTAGAGAATGATTAAATGTACACAGGCGCATAGTACAGTGACTTCTCTTCAAAAGATGTGCAAAATTAAAAAGGGAATGCTGCTTTCCCCGGTGGCTTGCCATTATTAAAAGTCTCAGTAGCATGGGAAATTTCTTCTGTAGGAATTGGGGAGTCCAAAAGTCTCTCTGGTTTATTGTAGGGAAGCTGAACTGTACAGTGAAACTCTGCAAGGCCTTTTTGATCCTTGAAGAGTTCTGATGAATATACATTTTTATGAAAGTTGTAAAGTGTTTTCATTTCCTTATTAATCCCACCATGGTCCTGGAAGAACTGCCACTCCTGAGTGGTAACTGTGACAATAAAAGTTTTTGTTCCTATTGTTTTACTCTACAAGCCAATCATCTTCCTTACATAAAGATTTGAGGATTCATAAGGACGATCGCAATATTCAGCAATTTTCTTCTTAATGAGCTCAGTAATGCCTGTGTCTCTTCGAGCAGAGCCTTTGAATTGCCAGTTGTTTCTTTTCCACTGATTCAGATGTATCCAATTAAGTTTGACTTGGACATGTTCTGATATAACTATTACCACTGACAGAATGGTGTCTAGAAACTTAGGGAAAATGTCTTGGCTCAGTATTAACAGGGACTTCAGGCAGGAATACATTAATAGACCTAGAAAAATATTTTAAAACATACTGTTAATATTTGTACGGACTTGGAATTCACAGTACTTCAACTCTTCGTGTGTAGTCCACTGTCCACAGGCACATCAGCACACCTGGGTACTGAAGGCTAATTGCAGGACTAGAAGTCATGTATTGCTACACATTTCTGGAGCAGTTTTCAATCTTTCATCTGTTTTTTGTAGCAGGAAGGACCTGGCTGCACAGCCATTGAGCATCTAGCACTTAGGTTGAAGGGAGGCATTGAGTTTCAAGTGTGCTGCAGAAAATCAAGCCAATACAAGACGTTCAGTATACACGTGTAGCTTAGAAACAATCTGTTGGATCCGATTTGCGCAGACTTTTGTTTGTATGCAGAGCCATGCGTTGGGTTGTGTTGTCAGGGCTGCAGTGGTACTGGGAGTGAGGAAAACATAAAGGTACTGCCCAGATCGCAGTCACAGGGGTTCTCATCACTCAACACCATTTGCTCCAGGTCTCCTTTGCTTTTTTGGTGGCCATGAGCAGGCAGAAAAATATGTTTGTATGTCCAGGTCTCTATTACAATTAATCTTGAAACCTAATCTTGAACCTAGGCTCAAGACTGCTTATTCTTCCATGGTCCAAGGGCCACATTTTGAAAACAGAGAGGCCGGCCAAGCATGAGGAAACCCACAGACTCCATTAACCGGGACTTGGATCAGGAAGTGGTAGGACACACGGAGAATACAGCACTTGCCCTCTTTGATAAACTTTTCTGCAAGGTATCTCTACAGTCACAGTCAAGGCAGTGGTCTAGTGGACCTTTGGTCTGATTTAGGCAAGATAGGTAGGTAAGGGAAGGTGGAAATGCATGGTAGTTTTCCCAGTGCATTGGTGCCATCGGAGCTGGACCAGTCCCAGGATGGTGAGGAGTGGGGGGAACCTTAGAGGTATTCTGAAGATTATGGGCAAAACCTGTGGTTTATTTTACCAAACTGTTTAAACATTACCTGTTTAGCTGGGGTTTAGTAGTATTATTAGGAAGCAAAACAAGGAAGTGTGGCGGGATGCTGGGTAAGAGAAAAATTTTTATGTCAGATGGAGGAACAGCATAGCTGGAAGTTGCAGATGAGGGTGAGGATGTGTATGGTCATGGCTAGGCTTGGGAACCTTGGCAGGTGTCAGCTGAAAGCACGATATTAAGTATCATACCTCTGTACCTTTGGTTTCATCTGTTATTTTTCTGGAGACCAGAGAAAAGGATCCTAGCACTCAGTACCTATGTGGAAGCCTCATTTCCCTCCACTGTACGTCCAGTTAGCAGGAGTCCACAATACTTTCGACGCTGCAGATTCTGCAGTCCCTATCCAGATAGCATTTCACAATGAATTAAGGACATTTGTGTCTAAATGAGTAATTCAGGATTAAGCCCTTCAGGAGTTTGAGCTTCTTGCTCCTATACACCACTATATATTGAATTGAAGGCATGTGTGCTGCGCTAGTTGCAGCATAGAACCATCTAAAACCAGCCTTTTATTTCCACCATGAACTAAGCCCGTGCCATGAAATCGGTTCAACTTAGAGTGGAGTAATTTATCTCGTTCAACAGAAGACAAAACACATGGATTACGATTGCCTAAAGCCCTGGTTTTTACATATTCTGTGAATGACTTTCTTCTCTGAATTGTGAAAAGACTGTATGTTAAACAGTGCTTTATACACCAAAAGGATACACTTTCACGGAACAGGCTGGTACCCAAAATAGCTACAAAAACACATCTCTGGCTTACTGAAACTGGAGAGCATTCAGAGCCATGAATTCATTGCACACTTGCATACCAGAATAGAACACAATACGCAACTCGTGATTTTTCTAGTCCCTGTCGTAAAACCCATAATAAATGGGGACAGAGCATTAGGAAGCACATGCATTTGTTTACTCACATCTAAACCTGCACAGCTCTGCTGGCTACGTAGTATGCGGCAGGCTCCAGGGGCACAAAAATGTGTCCCCAGGTTACACATTGCCATGCACAGAGTTTGGGCTTCCAACCAAGGAATTGTTTTGCAAAGAAGCAAAAAACATGCTGGTTTTTTCCTTCATTTCGGGTAAGTCAAAACATCAAGCCACATTTGAAAGTTGCTGTTTTGGCAGTGTTTTTTATGTATGTATGGAGCATGCGCAGTAGTTAGCACATCTAAATGCATTGACTGAAGTATGTTGTAGATCTGTCTCCAAAGACAAATGCACACATCTGCAAATCCGGCATACTACAGATTTGGATGTTAATGTAAGCTGCTCTGCTGAGGTTGCCCATCTTTCCTTTTGGCTATGAATATCACAAGGGAGATTATGATCTATCTTCTTGTTTATCAATAAGGAACGTGATAAGCTGACTGTGGAGTCTAATCAGCATTTCGCATCTTTTCTGAAAGGATTAATAAAATCTTCATGCTTTCTGAGTTTGACTACAATTTCTATCTTTAAAGCAGCTTGGTTGCTCTGAGACTGCTGCTTCAACTCCTGAATGGCCACATAACATAGTACTGTCTACTGTGGATTACTGTAATAGCTCTTTTTGCTATCCTTCTTTCACTGCAGTGCGTTAGGATTACCCTCTCCAGAACAATGTACTTGCTAGTTATTTCAAGATTGGGAGAAAGGAATTGTAAATATTTTTCTTCATTTCTGATCACTGAGCTCCAGAAGACCATAAATCCTTGTGTTGTTCCTCATTTGCGAGCAAATGGTTGTAAAGATCCTGGCTGTTCATTTTAGGATCGTTATAAACCATGGCTTGCTCATTCTTTCCTCCTTACTTGTTACAGTCTCTTACTAGATTGCCTCAAAATAGCTGCTCCTATGCCAGGCTTGAGAAAACTTCATCTTCTGAGGTTTCACAATACAATTGTGCGTTAAAAGGGGATATGTTGAACAAATTGGTATTTTCTTCCATCTTATTCAGGTTATTTGGTTACATTTTAAACTTTGATTCCACACAGACCCAGCCTTCCACTCGTTAACCAATTATTTTTAAATAGAATAATTATAGATTGTAATTTAGTATGCATTTTCTTGAGAAAAAGGGCAAATTAATACATGTAAACATGGGTGAATCTATTTAAATAAACTGTCCACAAAATCCTTACAATATGTAAACAACATTTGTTATGCCTTGGAGATAGCATATGATTGGACTCATGAGACCCTGTTTATCCTACTGAACAGTTTCTTTTCTAACTTCAAAGGGAATTTTATATATTTATGGCAATAGCAGGGTGTTAAGTGTAGCTAGACAGAAATTATACCTCAGCTATTTAGTTAATGCCAATAGGGATTAAATTAGATTTTATAGCTGTTAGTAGAAGTCTGTTTTGTAGCTAACAAGTGGGATTTTTAAATCCTGGAAAGCATAATCCTATTATAAAACTGGCAGCTGAATTAACATTATCTAGGAAGCAAGTCTTCACGGATTAACATTTTTTGACATTAACAAAGAAAAACTAATGCTACAGGGATATTAGATGCTTTTCCCAAAAGTAGGAAAAAAAAGAAAGTGAATATAGGACAAGATAAATGGCACAAATAGTGCAGGAAGGAAAAATGGAGTGAAATATGCATGAGAAATGAAATCTGGGAGTGGCCGTGTTCTGCCTCAAATACAAAAGAAGTACGCTGGGTAGGAAAAGGCTCCACAATTGGTAATTCACATGTTAGCCCATTCATTGATTTATATTTATACGTGCCTTGTGACTAACTCACAGTTATCCACCATGAGCATGGGATAGCCATGAAGGCCTTCTCCTGCCCTGAGGGCTGAGGTCTTTGCATTCCAGCTAGATGCTATAGGAGCCAAGGACTGGCAGCACTGCAGAAGAAACACTCGTCCCTTTACTTAACAGGCCCATAAAGCTGTTCCACAAAGACCCTGATGAAGTTCTCCTTACATACCTTGAAGGACAGTAACGGGACAACTGCTGTAGGCAGTGGTACAGGAGATGAGTGGGTCACTGAAATTGCTTGTCTTGCAATAGCTTATTCTAGGCATTGATAGACTAAATAGCTATGAGGGTATATTCCATGTCATATCTCAATTTAAAAAATCTTTGTCCCCATCACAGTTGCAGAGCAAACTTTTTATTACTTAAAATTGTGAAGTATGCATCTCCTGTAAATTATTTTAAAAGCTCTGTGTTTAGAATCTGAGCCCTTATTCACAGCCGCAGCATTGAAATAATGAAAGTAGTATTTTGTCGTGTGGAGGGTTAAGAGGAATCCACTTGAGAAACTTATCAGTCACAAAAACATGCCAAACAATTTCTTTCAGACTTTGCAACGTCATATTCAGTGTTGTTGACCCAGTACAGATTTTACTGTAGCAGTATCTATTGGCTGCCATCTTGTCTCACAAATTTCTTCCTTCTTATCAAATAGAGAATTTCATTAATTACTAATGAGAGCTAAACTGAAACAATTTGTTCTAACTTTGCCTTCCAGCCTCCCAATTTCTTGGTTCAAGTAAAGCAGAACTAGATCTGAGTCACGGTCAGACTGGGGTTTTGTTATCAGAGATTTAACTGTGGCTTTGCAAACCTAATACATGGCTTCACAGGTTGATTCTTGGTTTGGTACTTTTGAAATGCTGCATTTTTCCTTCTTGTGGGTTGCTGCTTTAACCATTGTTACTTACTAGGTTACATTTTTACCGAGCATCTTTTCTGCCAAAGCATGTGTGTATAGCGGTTGTTGCTGTCGTTAAATCCATTACCAGAGGTGTGGCTGTGACTGCCTTAAGGGCTTTCTTAAGTCATGGTTGTGTGGCATAGACTTTACCTCGCAAAGCATATAACAACATCTAAGCTGTGGAAATAGTGTGAAATTTCTAAGTTGCCAAACTGTCCTCCTCTGAACTTAGTGCCATGAGGAAGAACCTTGGCACCATTATGTCAGTGGGAAAATTCACACCATTTGGCATCAACAGGACCAAGATTTATCCCTTGTTGTGTGCGTGTTGCACCAACAATAATGAACCCTAGCGGGAACTGGAAATAGTTGCTTGCACTCTGTTGTGACTCTTTTTCAAAAATCTGTTCCCCAAATGCTTTTTTTTTTTTTTTTAATTTTTCGGTATGTAGAAGTATGCAACAGTCCCTAAGCCTGGCGCTTTAAAGCACACAGGTATCTTTTAGCCATTGCCACAGCTCTCTGAAGTGCTGGGCACCTTTGGAGAAATGGGAGTAGAATGTGCCTGTGATTTCTCACATCAGGAAGGACACGAACTTGATGTCTCCCAGAAGTGCATGGTCCTTAGATAAAGGACCTGTCTTTCCTTCCCCATTAAGTAAGTAATGAGCAATCCTATAGCATTTCAGAGTTTGTTTCCAGTTTTGCTGTCTGGGTTGGAAAGTATACAGATTTTGCCAATAAGACTTGGGTCATTTTTAAAAAGTTTGGCTAGCTCCTCAGCTTGTGTAAATAGGTTTAGCTCTTCCGTTTTT
This sequence comes from Platalea leucorodia, assembly GCF_965183815.1. Taxonomy (NCBI): domain Eukaryota; kingdom Metazoa; phylum Chordata; class Aves; order Pelecaniformes; family Threskiornithidae; genus Platalea; species Platalea leucorodia. The sequence continues at coordinate 58,745,704 of NC_138824.1, forward strand.
CATATGGTGACAGAGCAGATGAAGCAGGTCTCAAATGAGAATTAAAGAAAGATGACGTGAGAAGAGAGTGTTATATGACTAGGGAGTTACATCCACATCACCTAGCTGGACACTCATCATCCACCTCCAGTCTCTGGAAGACAGAGATGGGGAGATGTGGTTGCTTAGCAGAGCACCTTTCATCCTCCAGGTGATCCTGCACCTGCTATGACCAGCTGCTGCTTGACTGTGAAAGAGCTTACTGAACCAGGAGGGAGGGATGAGGGATGCTTGGCTCTGCCACCCGGTGCTCTTGCATCTGGATCAGGCTGGATCATTGGGCCGGGGCCAACTATACGAGGTTCAACAAGGCTCAGTGCTGAGTCCTGCACTTGGGTCACAACAACCCCATGCAATCCTACAGGCTGGGGGAGGAGTGGCTGGAGAGCTGCCTGGCAGAAAAGGACCTGGGGGTGTTGGTTGACAGCCGCCTGAACATGAGCCAGCAGTGTGCTCAGGTGGCCAAGAAGGCCAATGGCATCCTGGCTTGTATCAGGAATAGTGTGGCCAGCAGGACCAGGGAGGTGATAGTGCCCCTGTACTCGGCACTGGTGAGGCCGCACCTCGAGTCCTGTGTTCAGTTTTGGGCCCCTCACTACAAGAAGGATATCGAGGTGCTGGAGCGTGTCCAGAGAAGGGCAACGCAGGTGGTGAAGGGTCTAGAGCACAAGTCTTATGAGGAGCGGCTGAGGGAACTGGGGTTGTTTAGTCTGGAGAAGAGGAGGCTGAGGGGAGACCTTATTGCTCTCTCCAACTACCTGAAAGGAGGCTGTAGCCAGGTGGGGGTCGGTTTCTTCTCCCAAGTAACAAGTGATAGGATGAGAGGAAACGGCCTCAAGCTGCGCCAGGGGAGGTTTAGATTGGATATTAGGAAAAATTTCTTCACCAAAAGGGTAGTCAGGCATTGGAACAGGCTGCCCAGGGAAGTGGTTGAATCTCCATCCCTGGAGGTGTTTAAAGAACGGATAGATACGGTGCTCGAGGACATGGTATAGATGGACTTGGTAGTGATAGGTTAACGGTTGGACTCGATGATCTTAAGGGTCTTTTCCAACCTTGACAATTCTATGATTCTATTCTATTATCTGAGTATGTGTCATTCTAGAGTAGATGCTTTGTAGAAGCTTGTTCAGGGCCAGCATGTGGAAAACAGCAGCAGCAGCAGTGCCTGAGCATTGCCAGTCAGGGGACCTGATCTCAGAATTTGGCTTCATGTTGTCAAATTTGCTTAGCATCGGTGAAGTACAATGGAAGTGCCGAGAAGAAAAAGAAATGCCCAGAAATGTGATGGTGGGTCATGGCTTTCAGTGCTTGAGGCTGCTACAAGTAGCCCTGCACACACATGCTTGATTTTGTAGCTGGGAGGAATTCACACACTGAGCAACCTCTGAGTAGTGCTTGATGTGACTTGACAGAAACTAGCAGAAAGAGCAATTGGCTCTTAGCCTGTGAGGGCCATCCTGATCCCTGGTCAGGAGGCGTCACCTCTTCCTACATCCATCTCTTCATAGAGGTGTATTTGGTGCTACATAGCAAAGTGCTGAGTGGCTCATGCCCTCCCAGGGGTGACGTTCCCTGCAGGACGAGCGACGATGCTTTGCCATAAGCACAGCCAGCGGGCAAAGGGGTCTCAGAGACCTCCCGTTTCTTTGGCCATTGAAGCTCTGAGCTTTCTCTGTGCTGTTAAGGGAGGGCAGACCCGCAAGGCTCACCTTTTCAGGCCATATAGGCTTGGCAAACAGCCTCCTGCCATCCTGACTGGGGTCAAAAATATAACAATAATGCATATTGTGGGTATTTAACGTGTACCTCTGAGCGCTGAAGACCAGGTGGTGGCAGAGGGGACCTCTGTGAGCTGGTTGTGGCACGCTGCAGCTGGAGCTGGAGGTAAGGAGGCTCTTTTCTGGTGTGGTCCAGGAGTTGGTAAGTGAAGGACAGAGTGTGAGGAAATGCTAGTGAAGCAACCAAAGCCCTGCTGAGGGACAGTGGCACAAAGCAGCAGCTTCTCAGCTCAAAGAAGTCTTGTCTGGGGTTTCACACAGGGCTGCCTATAGGCCCTTTTTTGACTGTCCTCAAGAAAAGAGGACTTGTGCTACCTTTTAAATGGGCAAGTTACATGCAGGAAGCTCCCAACTTGTCAGCCGCTGACTTTTTCACACTCAGAACTCTGAAGATGCTTAGTAAAGTTGATATGTATAGTAAGTCTGCCGTGGCTATCAAGCCTGATTCCTTGAGTGAAGGAGAGCATTTATTGAACTGTGTCTTTTTTTGTTCTACTGATAAACACATCTGGCAGGGGAAACTACGACCTCCATTTGGGATCATTTCTTGGAAGGTTTTCTGGGGTAACAGAAGTATTGAGCTGGAGGAGCTGTCGTCATCTAGTTCAGTCCTCTGATGTGAAGCAGGATGAAGCCTTTCCAAAGCACCCCGATAGATGTTTCTGTAACCAGTTGTGCCCACAGATGTCTCTGGTTCCCCTAATGTCTACTCAGGATGTTCTAATAATTTAGCTTAAATGTTATTTTCAGCAAATGAGATGGATTTTGTTGTCCGTGACCACTTACAGAAAGAAAAGCAGAAACCTGTAACCCTCTCCTATAAAAGATTATTCTGGGTATTGAATTGTTATTAATGTCTCCTATAGATTTCCTCTTTTTAGTGAAAGTGACTGCATATCCTTCAGCTTTTTCTACCAGGAGGTGCCAAACATCTTAGGGACGTGGTTTAGTGGTGGACTTGGCAGTGCTGGGTTAACGGTTGAACTTGATGATCTTAAAGGTCTCTTCCAACCTAAACAATTCTATGATGCTATCTTATCAGTCTTTTTGTAAGCTTCTGGAATCTCTCCAATCTTTTTTCATTTCTGGTCCCCAAAACTGGATATTTCAACTGAGCTCTTATAAATGCAACATAAACCAGTGTAATTACTTCCTATTTTATTATATATGATGTTTCTGTTAATTGGCTTTGTCTTTTTTGTAATAACACTGCATTGGTGGCACTCATTCACTTTAACCTACTACTCTTAATGCACTTTCAGCTTTGTTTCTGCCTCTATGTCTCTGTCTCATATGTGGTATTTTTCTATCTTTTTCACTTTCTACTGTCTATCCAGTCTGAGAATGTCTTTGCATCTCCCTCCAAATTAGATTTTCAGTATCTTCAGAGACCTGTAATCTCTCTTGCACTACTCAAGTTGTTAATGAAAATATTGAAATTATGCCCCTTCACCCTCCAGGAGAGGTGCTCAGTTAAATACCGGTTGCTACTTTTTGAAGGTAGGTTTCCACATTAGCACGTTTCCTTTGAGGTCATTATGTGCAGCAGTGTCAAAAGCTTTCTCACATCTTGACTGCCCTCCACAGTTTCTCAACACCTCTCTTGAAGCAGGAGGCCAAACCTGGACATCATACTCCAGGTGCAGCTTCACCAGTGCTGAGTAAGAGGGGACAATAACCTCCTTAGTCTTCTGGCCATGCTCCTCCTAATGTAGACCAGTGTGCAGTTTGCCTTGTTTGCAATGAGAGCAGACCATTCCCTCCTGGCCCTCATTCAGGTTGCTATCCACCAAAGCCCCAGGCCCCTTTCAGCAGCTGCACTCTGTAGCCTGTCACCTCTGGCCAGGTAGGCATGTGAGGTTATCCTGCTCCCGCTGTACAACTTCTTGCTTCTCCTTGCTGAACTTTCTGGGGCTCCTGTTGGCCCAGTCCTCAAGTTTTTCATGGTGCCTCTGGACTGAAGCTCATATCCCTCTAGTTTGGTGTCATTGGAAAATTTGCTGAGGGTTCACTCTGTGTCATCACTGAGGTTCAGGCGGAAGATGCTGGATAAAATTGGCCCCAGTATCAAAGCCTGGGGTTCTCCACTTGTTACCAGCTGCCAGCTACATAACTATCCATGGATAACTATCCTTCAAACTCAGCTGTCCAGCCAGTCTTCAACCCATCTAACAGTCAGTCCTTCTAGCCCATATTTTCCCAGCTTCCAGATGAAAATACCATGTCCTCTAAAGTCAGGGTGTATTGCATCTGCTGCTCTCTCTTTGTCCATGTAGCCGGTCATTTTGTCATAAAAGGCCATCAGATTGGTCAGGCAGAGATGTCCTCCTCCTGTCTCCAACCCACAGAGACTTACCTCATTTGGTTGTCTGTGGTTATCATGATATCATGATTGCAACCTGTTCTGACCTCTTTTCTTTTTTACCCAGCTAGAATCAATAGACTTAATGAATGAGAGACTTTATTCTTCCTTCATGATACAGCCTCACAGTGTCAGGTATTTTGAAGTGTCTTTAACACTGGAGCATATTATACTTTCTAAGCATTAAAATTTTAGTTGCCTTGAGTTGAGTTTAGACACCTGCATCTGAGAATGTGATTCCCAGCCACACTGCTAATTCCTGCATGTGCTCTCAAGTGCTTGAAAGTCTGCTTTTGTGCATACTCAGAAATGTTTCTGTCCTCTTCTGGCAGCTTGTCTCTCTCATGCCAAGGCTATCAGAAAGATATCTTCTGTCTAAGGCCCTTGAGCAGATGGGATCAAAACTTGCCTAGCAAACTCTGACAGGAGACAGATGCAAAGCACAGAAACCATGGTCTTTTTATTTAAAAATGTCTAGGATAGGAGAAAAGAAATAATGGTTGTGTCCATGGTGGCATGGGTAACAGGCTTACTGTGAGGTGATGGATCAGGGACAGAAGGCAAGCCCGACCAGGGGAATGTCATGGTGGTGCCTGATCAAGGAGAGACTGTAGACAAAAATTTCTTTAAACAACTAAAAGTATCTCAAATTCTTTCTGACTCTCATGGAGGACTTTAACCATGCCAGTATCTACTGAGAGGACAGTGTGATGGGACACAATCAATCCAGATTTCTGGAGCGCATGGCAGACAATTTTTTGATGCAAGTGCTGAACAAGCTAACTAGGGGAGATGCTTTGCTGGACTCCTGAATGAGAATGAACTGTCAGTCAATAGCAGCCTTGAGCGCAGGAGTTGTCAGATGCTGGAGTTTACGATCCTGAAGGCAGTGATGAAGGCAAGGGCACAAGACTTCAGCTGGTAGGCAGGACTGATCCCATGGTAGGCTGCTCCTGAAGGTGAGGGAGCTCGCAAAAGCTGATCAGACTTTCGTGATAACTTGCTCAAAATGCAAGAAAATCATCTGAAGGGCAGAAGAACAGGCAGGCATGGCAAGAGACCAGCTTGCTGAACAGGAAACTCTTGATTTAACTCAAACGCAAAGAGGAAGCATAGAGGAAATGGAAGCAGGAATGGGCTAGCAAGGAGGAATAGAGAAATATTACCTGGGCACGTAAGGACAGAATGAGGAAAGCCAAAGCCTGGCTGGAGTCAAAACTGGTGAGGGACCTGGAGGGCAACGGCAAAGGTTTCAACACTTTTATCAGCAACATAAGAAAGACCAGGGAAAATGTGGGTCTGTTACTGAGTGGTGGCCTTTGCTTGCGGGACATGGATAAGGCTGAGATGTTCAATACAAAAAGTATTTTGCCTCAGGCTTTAAAGTCAGAGTTTGTTCTCAGGCCTCCTGGTCATCTCCTTATGTCTAGAAGCAAAACCTGGAGAAGAGAGGATGGAGTTAGGGTCTGTTTAAATAAGCTGGTCCATGGGACCAGACAGGACACCCTGGAGGCCGCTGAGGGAGCTGATTAGTGTCATCATGAAGCTGCTGTCTGTCATCATTGAAAGGTTGTGGTGGCTAGAGGAGGTTCCTGATGCCTGGAGAAAGGCAAATGTCACAGCCGTCATCAGAAGGGGTAAGGCTGAGGAACTGCGGGCCCATCAACCTCACGCTAGTCTCGAGGAAAGTGACGGTGGTGGTTTTCATGGAAGGTATTTCAAGGACCTAAGGACCTAGCCAGAATGGACTGATCAGGAGCAAATCACACCTGACATACCTGATTGGCCTTCTGTTTTGAGACAGCTGGCAGTTTGGATGAGGGGAGAGCAGTGGACGTCTTTTACCTTTAAACTAGTAAGGCTTTTGACATAGTGTCCCATGATATCCTGGTAGCCAGCTGGAGGAGAAATGGACCCTACAGGCAGTCTGCCTGGACTGCAGAGCTCAAAGAATAGTGCTCAGTAGATCAGAGCCTAACTGGTGCTTGGGTAAAAGTGGTGGTTTTCAGATATTGTGTAACATTTTAATCGGCAACCTGGGTGATTGCATGGAGCGCATGCTCAGCGGGTTTGCAGGTGATACCATTTTGCAGGGGAATGACTGGACAGCAGGACTGTCCCTTAGAGGGAATTCTGCAATCTGGAGGAAAGGGTGGGCATGAACAAAAGCAAAGTCTCAGCTCCAGGCTGGGATAACCCCATGCACCAGTACAGGCTGGGGTGTGACTCCCCAGGGGCAGCTCTGCCAAAAAAGGCCCTGGGTGCTTTTTTACAACACGCTGAATGGGGTCAGCAGTGTGCCCTGGCAGCAGAGGTGTCCGACCACCTCCACGGCTGTGCTGGCACGGGTGCAGTCAGCAGCTCCAGGGAAGGGGGTCCCTCCCCGCCACTTGGCTTTTGAGGGTCTCCTGGGGGAGGGGGAGCTGTGCCCAGGTTTGGGCCCCAGGACGAGAGAGAGAGACCGACCAACGGGAGGGAGACCAGGAAGGGCCACCAAGGTGGTCGTGGCGCAGGAGGAGAGGCTGAGGAGCTGGGTTTGTTCATCCTGGAGAAGAGACGGCTGAGGGCGCCTCGGTGAAGGCTTTGCTGCCTGAGGGGAGGTGGATGGATGGCAGAGCCAGGCTCTTGTCAGAGGAGCTCAGCAGCAGGACAAGAGCAATGACCACAAGCTGCATGAGGGGAAATGCTGGCTGGGGACAAGGGAAAAAAATCTTCCCCGTGCAGGTGGTCAGACACTGGAGGAGGTTGTCCAGAGCGGTGGTGCATCCTCCCTGCGTGGGGGTATTCAAGCCTTGGCTGGATGAGGCCATGAGCAACCTAGAGCAGTAATTAGCCCTGCTTTGAGGAGGCGGATGGACGAAATGGTCTCCTGAGGTCCCTTCCAACCTGAATTAGACTGTGTGATTGCATGATTTTCCTAATGGTGAGGAAACTTGTCCAGGAAGCAGGGAGCAGGGGTCCATTTGTCCTTAGCAGGAGTGATGACAGCACCCGGCTTGCTAAATAAAACTCTGATACGCCATCTGTCTACACGCACCTCTGTGGCAGAGACATCCTCCACCTTGCTTTAAATAAGTAAGTATTAACTGGGCCAGAGAGCAAATCTAGGCCTGAAGCTGACTTTCTAGCTCAGTGATTAGGGCATGAACCTAAGAGAAGAGAGACCTGGATTTCTATCTGTGCTCCAGGGAGAGCTTATACATTTTAGCCTATGGCTTTTTTTCAAACATCACAATGTGTGTGTGTCCCTGTGTGGTTCTAGTCCTAGTTTACTAATCTAATCAAGAAATCGGATCCTCAACAGGCATGAAACTGAAGGTACCGCTGTACTACCAGGGAAATTTTCATTTATGCTTTTTCATAACAGCCTGCCACCTCCATGACCAGCTCTTTCCATTTAAATACCTTGAAACAATTCACTTAGTTTTTACTGCTTTTTTCTAGTTTTAAGTGGAAAATTATGTATTTTACTTAGAACTGCTGGCAGCTATTTTTTCCCTCCCTCTGTACTCTCTCCTCACCTGTTGCAGTTGAAAACCAAATCAAGACAGTTCCTCCTTTTGTTGGAAGTGCCTGGATAGAGACTGCCAAAGTCCGGACAAGAAAAAAATTATGTCTTAGACGTTGCTGAATCCAGCAGCCCGTTAAAGCCAGTTCCAGCATCAGTGAGGCTGAGCAAGTGTTCCCAATAGGCACAAGTGTCCACATATTTACATATATATGTGTATGTATATATACCTATGTTTATATACTTTCTGACTGCACTAAATAAACTGAGTGGATGGCCACTCAGTTCAGCACTGTCAGAAAGTAGTGACTTTACCAGCACTCATGTAAACACAGCACTCATACACACATGGACAGCATGATGGGCAAATCCTGTTCCCAGTCCTGCATACGCTCCCTCTACATGGTAGTATGCATATACACACAATGTCTGTATAATATCTATCTATACACCCATAACACAGACCTCCTGTCTCTGGCCTTAGACAGTCAGTATATCCTGTAGTTGGCCCCAGATCCCCTGATCTCTTCAGTTTGTGTCACCTGGACCTATGGAGCATGGAGGTTCATGGCCCCACTGCAGCTGCTGTTAGTCAGACTTCTTTTCATTAAACACGCGTAGGCACAGGCACAGGCACACACACTGGAGCACTCCCATAGCTGGCCTTACACAATCTATCCCGTAGCTGGCCCCTAATCCCATTAACAGTTCAACTTACCTTACCATTAGCTCGAGAATTACCACTTCTTATTGCCCATAGCTATATATATTGTTAGTAAGTTAAAGGTGATGTTTCTCAAAGTCAGAGATTAATGATAAGAAACTTGCTGTCACTGTTTTTTTCAGTAGGAGCTGGGTGTTAAACTGTTATCCAAACCCTGTTTATCTACAGATGTAGCTATGAAATGAACAGCTCTAAGTGTCGCATGTTTGAGCATCCTATAGAATTAGGAAGGAAATTTCGCAGAACTGATATATGTTTTATTTGCAATTAAAAATGCAAAGCACTGTATCACTTAGCTGCGCTGACCCACACGTGAGGGTCTGTATGTGCAGCATGTTTTACCGATCCTTTTGTAGAAGGTGGAGGAGGAGCAGCTCAACTGGGTTAAGCACAGTAGATGGTATAGATAGGAGCTTCTGGCTACCCTGCTGCTCTTGCAGTTGATTAGCTGTTTTCAGTAATTATGCATTTCCATCAGGGGTGCAATGGTTATCACCTCTGGTAATGAGATTACTCCCATTTCATACAAGTGTAATGTTCTGCCGGTTCCCTTTTGGCACTTTACACGTTTCCTTGACTCACGCTCTCAATGCTTGCCAAGGTTGCTCACCATATTGTCTCCTATGGACTCACCGAACCGTGCAAATGGGTTCCCCAGCATTTGTCAGTCTCATGGAAGCAACCTATAGGCGTGCCAAGGTAGCCTCACAGCACGTACAGTAAAGAGCTTGCTTTGCAGTAACCACAGTGAACTAGTTCAATTTTTTTTGCTGCTTTTTTTTCAGGTGGCTGCAGCAGGCTGTCACAGAATGGGAATTACATGTTTTTTACTTACGTGAGGCATCTCTGTAACCCATGACATAGCATCCCAAAACCCCCAAAACATGGTTTTTACATCCCATTCACCGCAGGAAAACCGGATGAGGCACTATCCTTTCATTACAATATTGAAAAACTTGAAAACTTTGCTGGGATTCCCTAAATGCAGAGTACTCATTACCCAAAGCACTGTTAAAAATCATTATTGCCAATTATAGGACAAGCCAGAGAAGTGGATGGTGGTGTTGCATCTGACTTCTACAAATAAATCATCCGTTCTTCTCGTGCTGAGTAATTACCCTGGAAATTTCTTAAATGGGAAGAGAGATATGCCAGTAAAAGACAAATAAATCACTGAAGAAGATACAAAATTGTAATGCATGCTTTTGGAGCTTAACAAAGAGAAAGAGTACGCAATGGAACATTACACTGCACAGAGCTGCAGATTCCAGGCATTCCTTTTGATGGACTCTCTGAAGGAAGGATAGAGGCTGTGTACCCCTTTTGAGACAGCTTTACAGGTCACAGATCTGGCCTAAACAAAAGTATTTTTTTCTAAACTACTCCTTTCATTTTCCTCCTCCTCATGTCAGGACTCCAGCAGAGTTTTGTAAGCAGTCCGAGGGCCATCCTGGCAGCATCTACCTCCCTGCCTCTGGGGACCAATTCCAGGTCATATATCAGAGGGAAGGTATACTTCATAGAGCGCCTTGGCACTAGCACACCTCCTTTCATAGTTGTTTTTTTTTTTTTTCCTTCCGGAGTGTGGCATGAAAAGGGCAACACTGTAGGTTACCAATCAACCACCTCCTTAAAATAAACCCCATCATCACAGTATCTTTCATGTAGACATCCCAGGGAGTAAGCTGCATGGTGCAAGGAAGGGCATCTGGTTTTCACCCCATTCTGGAAATCGAGTGAGTACATAAATGTGTTTTTTGCCAAGAAAGTGCTTGAGCGGCAGCCTTGGAGCGCAGAGACATCCTTGATTCTCCATGTGGTTCCAGGAGCCATGTGACAAGTTCCTTTAATGCTTTTTTTCCCCATTAAAATGGATCCAAGATCCCAAAAGATAAGCTATGAAATTCCCCTTATATGTGAAGCTGCCAGATTTCCAAAGGGAAAGACTCTGGTCAGGAGACCAGAAAACAATGCTACCTCTGCAGAAAACCTCTCCGATCACTTTGGAAAAAGGTCTTCATCCTGAAGGTGCTGCTAAAACCAAGGGCTTCCGAGCAATCGTGTTTAGGGGGAAAGAGATTAAAGGTGCCTTCTTTAGGAACGGGAGGGCCCGAGCCTCCCACGCCAAGAGCAGGCACAAAGGAGCTGTCAGACGAAGCCTGCCGCTCAAGGGAACGGTCTCCTCCCTTCCTGCTTTTCCATATATCCTTTCTTGCCCACGGCCCTTGTTTTCAACGTGCTAAAATGAGACAGGGTGGTGCTCAATCCACTTGCTTTCTTTGGGCTTTAGAGAGTCAGGCTTTTGGAGGCCGGGCACCAGCTGTGAAGCTAAATTGATAAGATCTACATTTCAACAGAATAAGACATATAATTCACCCTTGAAAAGTCAGAAGCCTTATTTCTGAGAAACTACTACTTAAGAGAAGATTTGACTATACTCTTTAATTCAATCTAATCTACCCAGTCTAATTATATGCTCATTTCTACTCTAGTTTAGAAGAACAGTAATATAAAAAATCATACAAATTTGGGATCTTTTTCAGCATTGCATGAGGTCACTAAGCTTCGGTCATATAAGTGCTGTGAAGGCAACACCATGGAGTTTTCATTGAAAGGGTTTGATAAGAGACTTGCATTGTTGCAGAGGGAAACGCACTCGGAAAATCTCTCTATTGAACAGGTTACTTCATGTAAAGCGGTAGCTGCAATAATGAGAAAAAAATCACACGTAATTTCCTGGAAAAGTGGGAAGTGGAGAGAATATATTTTAAGAGCAGTCATATTGTTAACTCTTTGAGATTCCAATATATTTCAGTGATCTCTAAACACAGCTGTACAGTACAAGTGCCAGTGCTGGCACAAGGAGCATCTGAGAAAGTTCTCTGTTGTGCCAAGACTGTGACATTGCGTTCTGCTGGAGATCTCTTTGGCTCCATTTCATGCATACCTAGCAGATTTAGCAGATTGTGAAAATGAATGTTTTCCATTCTCATGGCTGATTTTTGCATGCATCTGTTCACTCATCTAAACCTTAGTTACATGCTGCTATGAGAATGAAAGGCTATAATTTTTTCCTTGGAAATTGGGATTGTTTCATGCACCACAATTTCTGCTTAAGGATCCTGCACAGAAATTGTGAAACACTTGTCTTACTAATGTCTTAGAAAAAATTGTAGCTACGGGGATGTATTTTTGTCTCCTTCTGCATGCATATCTGCGCTTCATGTTATAGGAATTATGTGCATAAATCAAGAGAAAAGTACTCCCCCTAGAATGGAAAATACCTGTTGGCAGGTACCAAAAGATAAATATTTAAACATGGCACTTGCATATGACATTAATAAGCCCGCACTGATTATGTCACAAATTTGGTATTGCAATTCACGGTGCTTACTTCATATACCAGGTTGCAAGTTACTGTGAGCGCAGAGAGTTTGCCAAATTGTTTGAATATTGTAGTTGTGCTATACTACAGGGCTTACACAGGCATTTATATGCTGAATATTCCTGTTTTTATTTTGGGGGGAAAAAATGGCCTGGCAATTAGCTCAACACAACGATCTTGAATAGGGTCATGAAAGAAAACTGATGCATGTGACGCTGCAGAATTAAGAATGTTTACACTCTCACTTTTTAAAAATTGCATTTCTGACATGTTAGCTTTTTATGCTGTAATTTCACTGTGTTTACCATTCTAAATATCCTTTAATATTATTTTTTTCCACAAAAGAGGGGTTTAAATGGCTTAACCACATTCTCATAAGAGATCTAGGTGAAGACAAAGGCTGAGATTCAGATGACTCTCAGCCCACCCAACCCCTGCAATGTTTCTAGTAAATAGCACAAGTCTGTTGTTTTTTTCAAAATTATTTGTGCTCTGCAGATTTGTATTCCCTTTGTTGCAGCAATGTACTTTTCTGAGCCTTGTCCCTGTGCCACCAAAATTAACATGCACCATCTAAAAGGTAAAGAAAGACAAGGATACAAAGGCAAAAAAGCCATCAGTAGAAGCATTGTGCCCCACAGTACTCTTAAAACACTTGCTTCTTGTGCATCCAAAGCACCCATTAAACCTTTATATCAGTCTTCAGAGACTGTCATTTCTTTTTCCACAGCATAAAGTTTACTGGTTCTTCTCTTTTCTAAGGCACCCTCTTTGCTGAGTAGTCACACAAAAGGAACAGAGCTAAAAAGTGAGTCACATTAGTCATGCTGCGTAAGGTCCAGTGAAGTGGATTTCCAATTATTGCTAATTTATTCAAGGGTAAATTGTTGCACTGCGAGGGGGCTAGCAGTAGGGGTGGGTGCAGAGCCACGCCGGCCCAGCGGGCGCCCGGCGGGGCACATCATGCAAAGGCTGTCATGGTTGCTGCATCTCCCGGGGGCTGGCTTCAAAATGCACTCCCGCACGTGCAGGGTTCGCTCCGCCGTCTCGCAGAAGGAAGAAAGAAAGGTTGGGTTTCATTGCTCCCCTGCACGCTCTCCAGGGACCCTGGTTGCATGCAGGAGCTGAGCTAGACCTGAGCATTCCCAGTCAGAGGAACGTCAGCTCTGCCCTTGTGGCTGGGTCCTACCAGGGGCTGGACCTGGTGCTTCTCATATGAGGAGCGGGTGGTTCCTGCTCATCTGTTTCACCTGAACTGCATTTCCCTTCTTGGGGGTATTTTGTGGAGGGGAGAGAGACCACCGTGACCCAAGGCTATGGCATAGCAATGCTGCAGGCAGGCTCCAGGGCCACAAAAGTTCTCAGTAGGGCCACAAAAGGTCTCAGTAGGACCCCAAAAGGTCTCAGCCTCCAGGGCCCCTCCACTGACTCACATGCTTGGTGGTGCCTGGCCACCGAGACAACCAAGAAGACTTGGCTGTCTGCAGCTATGTGCTCTAACACTTTGTAGTCCAGGGAGCTCGCAGTGGAGCCCTTCCCTCCTGCCTCGTCCCTATGCACAGCGTTGCTCCTTTAGCTTTATCTGCAGCATGAGCTTCAAATTATTGCACATCTGGCACTGCTCAGCTCTCCGTTATCTTCTCTGGATAAAGACACTTTTGCAATTGATATATATATAACCTTGTAGTTGAGAACAGCTGGTTTGGTTTTAGTGGCAAGCCGTGTGTTTCTGGCTGGGCAATGTAGCTGACCATGGGAGCCAAGGCCATCTGGGCCTTTCCCCAAGGGCCGGTCTCCCTGCTGTGACTAAAGGGTATTTCCCCGTTGAGCTTGCCAGCCTTTCCCTGCAAAGGAGCTAGCTCCTTACTTTCACATGCTGTGTCTTAGTGAACCTTTGGGGACCTTCTAAAAAGCTGAGGATATTTTCAATGGTGTTTAGACAGACTGCTTTAAAAGTCTCATTTAGCCCATCCAAACATCTAAGTCAGAGACACTTAAAGTATTGTTCCATAGCAATTTCCTCTGCTCAGTGATCACGGTGGTACTCGCAGAGCCAGAAAGGCTGTCTTTTCCTTCTGGGATAGGAAGAAATACAGTAGAACAGGTGGGGTTTGGTCCTTCAGAGGTTGGAACTAATCCTGCTGTCTCTTGCACTGCTAATTTAGAATTTGCATTCTGTTGAATTCAAAGAAAAATCAGAACACAACATGTTTCTTCGAGGAAACAAAGTGTCCTCAGATTTTTAAGACCCCACACACTAGGTAATAAATATCTCCAGTAGGAATAACCAGTCTTATTTTTACCAATTCCTATTTAACTTACAATGCTTTGCAAAATTTTCCTGCACATTTCTGATATGTGTGGGCAAAACTGTTGTGGAATTACAGGTGCTGGGTTTGGGCAAAAGGTTGTAAAGTATTTACATTTGTGACGATTTTGTTGAACTGGGATGCCACTGTATTCTCCACTTATCTAATGTTTTACATAATGGAGATGTAAGCTTGCTTGCATTCCTCTTTTTTTTCCCATTATAAAATTTAAGAGCTGAGAAGCAATTAGAAATGGTGATTTTCTTTTGGCAACTAAAAACTGTTAAGAGTCGGAAAGTTATGTTTGCGGCATAGATATAGCTAATAAAATTCGCCTCTTCCTGCCAAAATCAGAGAGTCCAATTTTCGACATCTCCCCGGTCTCTCTCTCTGCACGAGCCATTCGCACCAAACTGGCTGCACTTCTGGCTGTTTTGCTCATGCACTCTGTCAAAAAATATTTTCTGCATCTCTAATTTCATCAAGTTATGCTTGACTGCGAGCGTCAGCATCGCCGAGCGCTAGTGTTTAATTCAAAATGCTCTGTGTCTGTGGCTGCGGCAGCCGAACAACTGAAATATCAGTGAGGAACCAGACCACCAAGGTGCTGCGGTTTGTTGGCGTGTTTGTGAGATTAGATGGGAAACGTCACTCTTGTGTGACTGCCCGTGCTCAAGCAGTGCTCCATTGACAATATAGCATCCATTTCTAATATGCACATCAGCAAAGGGCTATATGTAAAAATTCTGCGTTTAATTGTTGTGTTATAGAGGTGTGTGCCATATTTTGAGAAATAAAAAATACCCTTTTTTCTTCCCCCATTAGTCATAGTAACATATTTTTAAATAGCAGTCTGCAGTGATAACTGTATCATCTGTGCAATTTCTAAGGTATTTCTTACATTGAGATACAGTCAGCAGTGTTAAGTCTTTAGTAGTCCTAAAGTCAGACATGGGTAGGATGGCAAAGGTTGTAAAGAGACTTGAAGAAAATAGATGGAAAAATTTAGGGTATCTGTCTCCCTCTTAAATATGGATTGTTTTTAGGAACATCCGTCGTTTTTGAAATGAAGCTGTATCATTCCTGTTTGATGTGCTCTTCCTTTCAGTGTTGATCATGATCTACCTTGAACGTAATTACAGTACTGCGATTATCTCCTGCCCTGGCTATTTTATTGTCCTTATTTTATTGTCCTGCACAGATAGTTTTTCTTGAGCAGGGGTATACCGGGAGAGGTAGATGCCCAGGACACTGAGTAAGTGGCGTTAAGGCACCACGCTTCTAACTGGGGTTGCCTTTGGACATGGCTGTTGTACAGCGAGGGGGCACGGGTTGGGAGCGGGCAGCTGCCGAGACCCTCGGAGGTGTGGGGTACAGCTGGGCTGGTGTGGCCCAGTGTAGAAAACAGGCCACTGAACTCGATTGACATCGTGTGTAGATCCAACCATTGCTGATTTTCCCTTGAGTATATTTAGCGAGGGAATTGGTTTTAGTGGGTGATTGTTTTGAATGATGAGCTGTTCATTACATCTGTTTTCCTTGACTGCTGATGTGAAATAATTGACAGATGAAATGTGAGAGGATAATTTCATGTTTCACACCAGTGACTCCATTTTATTTGGTACCCTTCTCACATGATTTGGAAAGACTAGTGTCATATGAATCCTTTGCCCAACTGAATGGTGAATCAGCAGGTCAATGATGAGGTCATACCAAGACCTCCCGAAAAGCTCTTTGTTGTTGTTTTGGTTGGGTTGGGTTTTGTATAGGCTTCTGAATAGGTTTTGTGATGCAGCATGCAGTTTCAGTACATGTCCCTCAGTTCAGATTTATTCCTGGTTGGCGCTGTCAAAGACTTTAGCTCTCTGACAGCAACGATACTCGGTGGCAGACCCTTTTCTGGCAGGTTTAGCAGAGTTGCCAGTGGCTGATCAGACACGGACACTGGCTTGTGCTTTCAGCCCAGGGATAATATCTTTGTCTTGGGGCTGAACAGTGTTTGCATGAGCTTGTGTGATACCTTGTTAGGGAAAACAGGGCATCTGGGCTCTGCCTGCATCAGGCAAACCTAATAAATCATGGGATTCAATCAGAAGGGTAGGGCCAGACACAGGCGAAACAAAATCTGTGGTAGGTTTTATCCTGGTAGACAGGCCTGAAAAGTCTTTAACTGCTTGCTTTGCTTCTCCAGTAGCTTCAGATGCCACTGGCTCATAGAAGAGAGCAGTCCTGTGTGCTGTGAAATCAAATGACTGATCAAAACCACAGCAGGTACTCATGGTGGAAATGAGAGCTTAGTCGCTGGGAACGGCTCCCCGGTGCAGTCACCAGTGCTCACACACCGGTGCCCAGGAGAGGAGTTTGCAAAGCAAAGCAAAGGTGCAGAAACCCTTCCCCTTTCTCCATTACACATTGGAAATTAACGTTTGCGTTCTAATCCTAAAGTTGCACGGAGGTCTATAAAATAGAATCTGTCCCACGTTTGCCTGGTTACACTTGACACCGAAAAGATAGCAGCGTTTCCTCCTGCCACCCCCACGATGGGAGAGGGTGGGAGGCTTGGAGCACAACTGCTAACGTGAGCACAACATTGGCAACAGCACCCTGGCATTCAGAGTGCTAATCCTTTCCGTATTTCTGAGGTGCCTGTCAGTTGGGTTTTCTGATGGACCGATGCTCTGGGAATAGAGCCGATTTCTAACTTACAGAGGGCTCCGCACGATACCCGCCTTGCGAACTCCTAGCACAAGATAAATAATTGTTTTGCGCTTCTGCTTCCTATCAATGGTACTATTCTTGCAACCGTTCCCAGCCCCGATGCTCGGTCTGCCGGCCAGCAGGTGCGGGAAGCTCAGCCAGGGTGGTCCAGGCTCGGCACGCTCTGCGAGAGTGTATCCTGTGTTTCTCAATAACAGCCTCTCCAACCGGCGGATGAGCCCCAGAGGGAGTCCTAGACAGTCCTGTGTTGGGCAGAAGAAGTTGGCAGCAACACAGGGCCTCAAGGATGGAGTTTATAAAGCTGGGAAAAAGTCCCCTCCTGTGGCGCGATGCTCCGTGCCAAGGCCATCATCCTTCCAGCCAAGGCGGGCTGGATGGGTCTCCCGTAAGAGCCTGTCAGCCCCTTTCATCAGGCAGCCGGAGGGGCTGCCGCTGAGTGATGCACGGCACCTCCTTCCACCCTGTGCTCGCTCCCCGCCAGCGGGGGGAATAAGAGGCTGGGACTAGAAATCAAACTCCGGGTTTTCTGCATGACTGTGCAGGGTGTATTAGCATTAGACCCCCCTTTTAATTTTTTTTTCTTATAAATATTTTCTATTTGGTTTTTCCCAGTATCGGTGGTTTTGTTCTCGCCCCCCCCCCCTTCCTGTCTCCCCCCTCCGCCAGAGGCGCGGGTACGCGGGGGATTGTTTTGCGCAGAGCGGAGGCCTGGATGTGGGTTTCGGGGTTTTGTCCATCTCATTACAGCGAATGCATCACCTGCATGACTCAGTCATTCTTCGGCTGCCTGGGGAGAGAGGCCTTCAAGAGCGGTTGCAACAATAATCCTGTCTCATTACGGCACATGGCACTGCTGCTGTGAAAGTAGGCAAGCTAGCAGATCTCCTTCTTAGAAAATACCAGTCTAGCCATGCAGAAAAACTACCTTCTATTACTGGGTAGTCAACGCTATATTGTGGACTGCTGTAGATGGGGTAATTTAAATCATAGTAATTAAAATGAAACAGTGATGCCAGGACAGTGCAGTACCGTTTTCCTTCATCTAGTATCTGTAGCGGAAAAAGAAAGTACAAAAATCTCTGCTGATAAAAAAAATAAACTCAAAACAGATTCTGCAGCCTGGGGCAAGGTTGAATATTTGTGAAAAGCAAATGTGCGAAACCCTCATATTTCTCTGCATTTGTCTGATGATTTTTTTCCCCTGCATTTGGGGAAAGATGCTCAAGCTGGATGCATTCAGTAGGCCCTGCTTTAAGTCACGAGCTCGATCTGCCACTGTCGTGGTCTGCCATGCTCTTCCTAGCCACAGCCTGTCCTTTGGAGTTTCCTTCATGCCTGCGCTTCTTCTAGTGAACATCCACCCTTCAAGTACAAGGGCTGGAATAGGTTTAGGTAAAGGTTTAGTAAATCCCCTCCATAAGGAAGAGCTGCAAACTGTCGCTGGAGGCTCTTCCTATAAATCAATCTCTTCCTATAAATCCATCTATAAATCCATCTAGGATGACTGGGAGCCGTACCACCCTATTATAGCCTTTGTCCTGCTATAGCCACCATCATGGGGCAGCGCAAAGCTGCTCCCCTCTGCCCGCCCTGCGGCCCCGGCTTCCCCGGCGGCTTTCCCCTTTGCCTGCTCCTGGGGCGCAGCCGAGGAGCTCCCGGGGCTGCACGGGATCCTCCATACGGGGTCCTCCTGGAGCCGGGGTTACACTCGCTCCCGCTTCCGAGCAGGGGCCAGAATGACACCACCATATTTTAGAGGATTCACTGCAGGAACCTCCTCCCGAACAGCAGATGTCCTTGCCAAAGAAGGGTAGTCAAGCTTATGTTTTCTGTAAGAAAGATGTTTCCTGAATGATCAGATTTTTTTACTCCGACTCTCTGTATTAAAATATTGAAAAAAAGGAGAAAGTATTACTTCGCGCATGTGGCAGCATAGTTTAAATATAATTAAAGGGAAACCAGTCTTTTTTTCTTCTGCTAAAGAGTTGCATTTATACATTTTAATACGAAGATATGCTCAATAGGGAGCAGGAGCCTATCATTGGCTCCTACTGCAGGCAACACAAACTGCAAATCTAAAAGAAAGGGCTACGGCACAGAAAGAAGGAAGTGAATTTTAGATGCAGAGGGAGAATACAAGTATTTAGACCATATCTGTAGCTATAAAGCTAGAGATAAAAGGCTTTTTCCTTTATATTTTCTTTTTATTGTTTTTTATAGTGCAGTACAATACAAACATTACAACCTGGCTGACTCCTGCAGAGATGCCAGGCACTAGCATCGTGTCCAAAAATTAGCTTTATACATATGCTAAATTAAAGATTGGCAGCCGCAGCAGCACAAATGCCATATTGGCAGCAGTTTGCAAATCCCACATTGGCAGTCTTCTCCACATGAAAGAAGAGAGGAAATACAAAGGGCAAAAAGCCCAAGAGACTTTCTCTAGCGAATAGCGGCGAGTGGAACATAGAAACTATCTGCAGGGAAAAAAAACCTCCAAATTACTGAAGATAAAAGAATAAAGCTGAATCTGTGACAAGCTCAAACGAGGGCCCATTTACACCTTTCGGAGAAAGAGCCATTAGTAAGCAAACATTATTTTGGTGGGAAAGGTGAGAGTCCAGTGCTGGGCAGAGGACGGCACCTAGCCCCCATGGGGGCTGGAACCAAGGGGGCTGGGTTCTTCTCCAACACTTGTGTAAAGCTCCATTTAAATCTCTTAAGTTAGGCTGTTGCTAAATATATTGGACGTAAAGCATATAGGGTTATTTGGGTTCTCCTTTACAAATTGTATGTTTTGATCTATCTGCAGGAAAAAAAAAATTAATTGTATTTTTACGAACCAATCAAAATTATCATTGCTTTTAATTCATTGATCTGTCCCTGCCAATTTCAGGGGGGATGGACTAGATGACCTTTAAAGGTCCCTTCCATCCCAAAGCATTCTATGGTTCTATGAACATCCATATTTTCATGTTAGTTCTGTTTATAACTGCGTTCACGGTGCATTTTACAACAACAAGTAGTTTCTTTTACATGTGTGGTTGGCAGCAGTTTGTTCTAGGTCTGCCCAGTCGGGATGCATTACTTAGCTCCTTCAACCCACCCACCTATGTTATTTTGGCTTCCTTCTTGAGAAGTTACTGCATCTGGTAATTTACCATGAGCAGTAAATCCTTCCAGTGCTTTGACTTGCGTGGATTTTAGAAGTCACACATCCTGTTTTCAGGATAGATACCTGGACTTGAACCAAGATATGCAGTAGTAAGTGGCTGTGTGAAGGTGAAAGAAAGGGAAGAGCCACAAGTTAAGAGAAATCACCTAATAGTTCTAATGCTGGGCTGAATCAAAAGGTGGGTCTCAAGATGGATGTGCAAAGAAGCAGAATTTTAATTCTTCCAGAGCTTTTGGTTTTGTTTACTCTTTAAGTCCCTGTAAGCACTGAAGTATTTCATGATCTTCCAAACCCAAATCTTTGGTCGAGAACAAGACATGATTTTTTTTGCTTCCCCAGAAAGGAATTTGCAGTGAATCAAAGAGCAGCAAATGATAGAGGTTTAATTCCTTTCCATCTGCGTGCTACCTGTCAGGTGTCACTGCTGCTTCCCAAGCCTATCAGTCCCAGGCCGGTGCTGCAGGATCTAATGCACTGCTGAGTCAGTGCACGCGGCTCCGGATCAGGCACCTCTGCTGAGCAGGGCAAGGCACATAGGACAGTGTTTTTGCCAGCGTGGGACATGGGTCTGGTGCACGGCCCCGTTGTGTTTGGCTTGCCCACCCCTTGCAGTGTGGGGCAGTGGCCGCCACATCAGATAACCTGCCAGAGAAATTCTGTGCAATTTTCAGGATGCCATTTGCTTTTCAGCAGCTCACAAGCCACAGAAGCATGTGCCAGGGGACAGCAAAGACCCTGCAAGTGGGAGCAGGGCTGTGCTCAGAGTCCCCAGCCTGAAGTACCATCTCCTCTGCTGTCCAGACCATCTCCTGTGCCATCCAGACCATGCACAGGGAGAGACTGCAGGTGGAGCTGGGCTTACAGAGCACTCTGGTGTCTGTCCTGCAGGAGCGGGCAAGGACAGGAGGACCGGCAGCAGCACAGTGAGGGCTCAGCACCGGAGCAAGAGCTGTAGGATGAAAAGGACCACGTTCATAGCTGATGAACCCCCTTGCAAAGGGGGAACAAAAACACTGCCATGGCCACCTGGAAGATGGTGATTGCCCAGCTTTCTCTGCTGCGCTACCAAACATTCAGGGCTGCAAAGTGAAAGCGAGCAATGCTCTTGGCCCTCACTTCTCGCAGGTGATGGGCACATGGATTGTCAAAGCAGTCTTTGCTTGCGTGGGGCTTTCCATCTGCGTCAAGAGGTGGGATCTAAAGGCTGGACATGGGATTTTGAGAAGGAGAAAGTGTTGTTCCTGTATTCTTCATTAGCTGACCTCTGCTAATCATGTCCTGGACAAAGGCCCTTATGTTTTCCACTGAGGCACCCACTGAAGCCTGGCTGTGCTCCACACTCATGGTGGTTTTCTCTGCCAAGTCTGATTTTGCACGTTCACTCTGTTGAGTCTTCTCTCACCACTGCAGCCCTGGTTTTGTTCCCAGGCTTTCTCTAGAGCCTGTAGGACCAGCTGTGTCCTTGAGTTGTCTGGCTTTGGCTGCACATGCCAAGATGCTTCAAACAAGAAAAATTATCAAGTGGCACGTTCCAAGCAAATCGAAAAGGAGTTCTGTTTCACACAATGCAGTTAGGCTCTTTTCCCTCTCAATAGCGTGGAAATGAATGTCAGTCCAAAAAGCAACAGATCATATTCATGAGAGAATCCAGTCAAGGACTATTAAACACAACAACACTGCTTCACATTCCAGGGATCCCTGATCCAGTGTAGGTAGAAAGGGGAAGTTTCTTTCTTCATACTCCTGGGAACAGAGAATTTTTGACAGCTTCAGTGGAAGATGAATGGATCAAGACCAGCTTCCAATGTACAAAGGACTGAGGAAAGAGAGCTTAGATTGACTTTTTGGTGATCACTCTGACCATCTGAAGGCACCACACAGATCAGAGGATGTGACTTGGATCCATGCTCTTCTAGGCTGACGCACGCCCATCTTCGCTCATGCCAAGCATACCCTTATTCTGTTATTGCATACTGTGCCTGTAGTGCATTAAACCATAAAAGCAGAGATATGCGCAAGCTTCTCTGGAAAAGCTTGCTGGGAATCCCTTTTGTTATCTCAAGTTCAGGTTTGATTTTTACAAATCCTGCTGCATTAGGTGAAGTTCAGAGGATGATCTGTAATTATGTATGGGCTTTGCTGTATGAAATTCTTGGCTTTCACAAAATCAATACCATGTGATTCATAACCATTAATCCTAGGGAGGGCAAGCCCATAAGGAGAAAGGCTCACCAAGCAGCAAGAATTTAGCAAGGAAACTTTAGACCCTGTGACAGGGCCAAGGCTGTTTGGGAGTCTGCAAGACTGAGACAGCTATGTAGGTGTGTGTATGTGTGTATGAGAGAATGGAGCTGCAAAAAGTTACCTTTTTGCTCAGTACCTCTCAACATGCCCAGAAAAACTGTGAAACAAAGGGCCTCCAAACCCTGCTTCCACACGGAGGGATATGGAAGTCAGGCCAATTTTGGAACATCTTGGGAGCTTCTGTCCAGTCATCTCTTCTCCATTTATGGTGTGAGCATTAATCTCTTCTAGAAAGAACTGAGTTGTCCTCAGTCAAAGGATGACTACTTCTTCAGGGAATCTCCTGTTCCATTTGCAGTTGTGTCTGTGTCCGTGTCTGGATGCTGGGAAGTTCATTGTAGTGCTGACCTTGAATTTCTGTCATCACCCTTGACCATCTCATAGGCTTAGCTCAGAGTTTTCCCTTGATTGTGTGCTGCTCCAGTGTTTTAAAGCATCCACATGGCACGTGCATGGCGATGTCCTGAGCTCCCCCTGCTTGCCCCTGCGTCACTGCTGCCTTCACAGCCCAAGCGCGTTCAGTGCCCTGACTAAATGCCGATGTTCCCTGGGAATACCACTGTCAGCACACAGTCTCCATCATGTTTGGCTGGGGCCACCAGCCCTGACACTGGTGATCAGCAGCACTGTGCTACTGTTTGATGTGGTTGACTCAGGCTGTGGTGTCTTGGGAGCAATTGCGCCAGTTCAGGTGTTTTGCTTAAGCCAATTTCCTCATGAATCTTCATGGACCTGCACGTACGGGAGAGCAACCACATCCAAGGGACAACCAGGAACCATAGCTTTGGAGCACTGGGTGTGGAAAGGGGATGACAAGGGACACATGAAAAGTCCATGGTTAGGTGAGGGAAGTACAGTCATTTTTATGCACATCCACAGCCCCTGATCTGGGCTAAACTTACCCTTCCAGAAAGTATGAACAGCCTTCACTTGGCAGAGGGACCTTACGCTGTGTCAGCGCTTCGCATCATGTGGTCAAAATTATTTTAAAATCTTGGATTAGGTGCTTTAACTATGGGGTACACTTTCCCACTGACAATGGCTTTATTTTTTATAACTTCTTCATGGTACTTATCCCAAACGATAGTGATGCTTCTCTTTTACTGCATTGAAGAACTTACCCCTGTCAGTGGAGTGTTAACATGGTTAAATTATTTGTACATGCCTTGCGTCTTAATCAGAGTTAAGCGAAACACTACATATTTTATCTCTCTTTTTTGCCTTGCTCCTTCTTGCTTCCATACAAACATATTTCTATTTATGATGGTCTTTCTGATGACAAAGCGCCCAGAATTAAAAATAACTAAAGACTGGCAGTACTGTTGTTGCAGAGCTGCACAGATACGGGGGTGACACGATACGGCTCCATTGGCTGTTTTTTCACTACGGCACTGTCACACAGCACATCCCTTTCTCATTTGCCATCCCTGGTTAGCCACACTGCCGCTTTGGCTTTGTCTCTCTCACTGACGGTCCATGGCTTTGAATTTTGTTTTTATCCTTAACTCTTTTGTATTTTGTTCTCATCCTTTTGCACGGCTTTTGATTTTTTTTCATGCTAGCGTTGCTAGAAAATTTTTATTGGGGTGATGCTTACATTTTCTTCAAGACCATCAGCACAGATGCAAATTAGAACAAAAAAAAATCCAACAGGAGTACCCTGGACACTTTCTTAGCTCAGTCTGATTATTTTACTGTTTATTTCAGCTTATGATCTGCTTAGCAATCTTTTCCAGCAATGCAGCTTTTTCCCCTTGAACATTAATTTTGAGCACTGGGGTCTTAGAGGTAAAATATATAAATTGCACTGAAATTATGAGAAAGTCTCGAACAGTAAAATGCTGCTGTAATACATAATTGTTTGAATTGTCCTCCTGACTCCACTGCCTTATTTTCCTTCTATCATATCACAATGGCATGAGCACATATATCAAAAAGCTGAAACAAGTCGGAATTGTGACCGTCTACTCCTCCCCCATGTCCTGTCAGTTTCTTCATCCCAGATTAGTGTCTGTTGGCTTGGGAAGCAAAGAGGGAGCAGATGGACCACAAAATGAGATTCTGTAACCTCTTACCCAATAGATCTGCTTTCTGCGTGTATTCAGACATATTTACTTACTGTAGTGACAATTATCAGTTTTATTTCTTTTAAGAAAACCAAACAACTTCAGCTCAGTATGAAAGAGAGCAAACTAAATTGTCTTCTGGCACCGTTACCATCCATATAATTTTAAATCAATTAGGAGTTATGTGGCTGGATTCCGATCTGCGTTATACCTGAATATGCCCATTAAATCCATAGATATGCTTAGGTATAAGGGGACAGACACAGTATGTACAGTCTGTGGACTCTAGATAACTTTATTGTTCATAACACAGGTCAGAAGAGCACAGTTGTTTATTTCCTGGGATGTTTTGTTTGAATATACTATTTGGATGGCCAGATGAAGCATCTTTTTACTTGCAAATGAAGGGAGTTGGATACAAAAGTAAGTGAATAATAATAACTACAAAGCTTCAAAATGCATCAAATAAAGAATTCCGTTTATTCAGAAACTTGCATGTTTCCTATGCCTCATTTGAGACGCACCCATTCAGAGCACTGGATGTATTTTTAATGAGAGGAAATAAATGTAGTTGGCTAGTGTTTGGTTAAGGTATAGCTGAGAACGAAAGCATCTCCCTGCTTTCAGCCATGCAGCGTGTCGGTGTAACCACACATTGAGCTCATCCTGAAGATCCGCTGTTAGTGTGGTATTCTTACAGCAGCAAAAGTCTATAGTTAGACCTTTCATATTAGCAAAACGCTGTGTATCTCATCTGGGATAGGAGCTACCAGCCCCAAAAACACTGAGGTGAGACTCGTCTTGCCTGTTGTAGCTCTCTGGGAAGGAGGTGCTTCACCTCAACTAGCTGCCGAGGCTGCCAGCGTATTCAGCCGAGGGAGCTGGGTGCTTCCAAAGAACAAATCATCTCTATGCCTTAGGCAGCTAGGCTAGGAGAAGATAAATCTTCCAGATACGCTGACCTGTCACTATTGACTGTAAAAAAGCTCTAGGAAAAAACTTAGAGCAGACACCTAACTTTTAGATGACGCAGGCTGGATGCAAGGAATCCAAATATATTTTGACAGTGTATTTGGCCAAATACGTTGTGACAAGCTCCTGTACTAAAAAAAGTGCCTTCACTCTCATGCTGAGCAAATGGGACTTGTCCAACAAGTATATGGCACACATACGGCCACGCACTGGCAACACTGGGTATCTTCCTTTGGAGGAGAAAGGAACATGTCAAACCTAGCGATTAGGACCTGGAGTTTTAGGAGTTTTAGGTAATGGGGAAAATAAAACCGAGAGGTAGAGACTTTGTGTACAAGAATTGCCTGGCTGCCTTATATGCACGAGTGCATTGCCAAGAGCTGCAGGTGTTCAATCAGACTGCTTTTATTTGAGGTGCCTAATGTGGATTTCGAAACCACCACGTCGGCAACCCGGCTTGAAAATTGACCTTAATTTCTTCTAATTGCATGTCTTACTCTTCATTATTTTTCTTGTTAGAGACAGAATTTTGAAAGGCGATTCACTAGTGCAGCTATTTTTGACTCATCGCTGACTTTGTCTTACTTCGTGTTATTTAATGGGTTCCAGTGGCCATATGCTGCGGAGAATCCTGGAACAAAGTGAGTAAACTGGGAGGCATTGCTCGGAAGGATAAATTTCACAGTTGGAAACACACTTAATACTAAGCCTTCTAACCAGTTTTTCCAGAAATCGCAAGCTTGATTGCCATGATATCTGAACATGGCATTAGCTACTCTAATGAGGAAAATAATTGATATGCTATGGAAATTAGGTCTAATTAGATCTTGTTAAGATAAATATCTCAGTTCAACTGAAAACTTGAAGAGATACATTTTGCAGCATTCCAGATTATAAATATGACCCTTGTTCTTCACCCCCCTCCGCGTCTTGGGTTACTACTGGTAGAAGTGAATGTGAAAAGCCTCCTTATCAGAATCGCTGCAGTCTGTACCCACTTGACATGGAATAAGTGACAAAGATGCCAGATAGTTTAAATCTTACATAGCTTAAAACCCATTTATTTTTTACATCAGCTTTAGACAGAGATCCTAATTTCAGAACTGTGTAACAAAATATCTCCTGCTTATTCATTTTCTTCAGTTAAAGAATTAATGTTTATATGTTTTCAGATCCATAGCACATAGTGCTCTTCGATGCTCTTTAGTGCTGTTTTCATTGACTGTAGAACATGTATGCTGTATTATACCAATAACATTTCAATGGAGGGCAAATATTGAATACAAGCTGTAACAAAATCAAAGTTCCTTTGAAATTTTAAAGGAAGAAAAAAAGCCGAAAATATATAATGTGGGCCAATATTTAGACTGGGATGATGGCTTATACCCAGATGTATACCTTGCAGGGTGCTGCCAAGCAATGGGCGAAACTCATCTTTCCCCTTCACTCGTGGAGTTGCCATGGGACTCAAAGCAAGATGAAACCTTATTGGCAGCTGCCTCGTTTTATTCCAGCCTGCACAAAACACAGATCCAAAATCTTTACTCTCTTGATGGGCTTGAGTTTCCAGCTTGCACACTGACATCCCTTCTGCAGTGCGAAAG
Source organism: Platalea leucorodia (assembly GCF_965183815.1). Classification (NCBI taxonomy): domain Eukaryota; kingdom Metazoa; phylum Chordata; class Aves; order Pelecaniformes; family Threskiornithidae; genus Platalea; species Platalea leucorodia. Next base: position 58,772,651 of record NC_138824.1, read on the forward strand.
AGGGGAGAATCAACGTTCTCTAATAATTTTAGTTTGATATTTTCTCATTTTCACAGAATAAGCTATTTACAGTGAACCCTTTAAAAGTCTGCCTTCAGATATTAATTTTTCAGAACCCTTGAGCTAATGACCTACAAACCCTAAAACCACTGTACGCGTCCTGTAACATCACAGGCCATTTTAAAAACATAACATGTTAAGGAGCCGATTTCCATTATTTGCTGCAATTCCTTTGCCGTCAGCCTGGCAGAGCTGGCAGCTTTGGCCAGCTGCTCCCGTTCCCTGCAGCCGCCAGCTTGCCTTCTGGGGAGTGGGGTGTACTGGGGGGTGACTCCTTGGTGCATCAGTGTTGCTGGGAGCCCAAAGGCATGAGGATAGCGCAGGGGACCAGCCTGGGCCGGGGGGATTTGTCCATGAGGACCTCCGCTCCAGGAGGCAGGTTCACCAAGTGGTCCCTGCAAGGATGAGGGTCTGATGGCAGAAGGCATAAAAGCTCCTTCTAGGCAAATCCAGTCCCGCTGGAAAAAAAAATAATCCATCTATATGTCTTATTCTCGGCAAGTCTTGAGCAAGGGGAAAGGGGAATGATCTGATGTTTGCAGTCATGGTTCCTGACAGCTTTTCAATGTCTCTGTGTCTTGATAAATACATACCTCTGTCCACTGACATTTTTCCTTACAAAAAGAGTGTGGGGGAAACCATGGCAAGCTAGTGTATAATTTTCCAGGATGAAGGGTGAATAATAAGTGAGTAAAACAAGATGACTCTTCCTATGACCTTTAAATATTAATAAATTAAATATCCATTTGCATTACTCATTTTCTATTATTAATGTATTTCTCTTCTTTTATTCTTGGTGTGTCTGGTCATTACCACTATTCTGCATCTTCCGTTTCAGAAAATACTCACAAGCGTTGTAAAGATTCCCAGACCCTCCATGTATAGATGTACATAGACAGTCACTGGATGAGATAGCATGCAGACCAGCAGCAGATGTATGTAGATTTCTTCAGTGGGAGTCTATTGCAATGATTTCACTATTTAAGTCACACAGCACCAAGGCAGCAGTTGTGTTTTTTTTTTTAATCTATTTACTCTTTTTGTGACAAACCTAATGATTGCAGAAATGAGAAATCAGCCTGCAAACAGTCCAAATTTAAATAAAATCACCCCCACACTAGACTATAACACTGGCAGATGGACAGAGGAAGAAAGTGTATATAGTCATATTTTTTGCCATTATAGTATAGACCCTTTCAGATTGCAGCAAGCAACTTGCCATCTGCAAATCTGAGTCTTTCCTTTTCTGCTGAGGCACTGATTCAAGAATCATGATTTCTGAAGTTTGCCTTAAAGTATTAAGTGGTTTATCTCTCATTTTAAAGGCATACTGATCTCATGATTTTACTTCAAACACATGGGAAAGGCATCCTGAAAATTTTCTCGGATTTCTTCTTAAGACAAAACTCAAAGCCACTGGCTCACACTTAGGTATGTGGTGAGGTAATGGGTTGCACACATGAATAGCTTTTTGTCAAATAGTCTCTTATTGCTGTTGTTCTCCCGGCTTTTGTTTGGCTTACTCCATGGGCAAATGATTTGCTCTATGCCTCTATGATATGTAGATCACACTGAGCACCTTCCTTACTGCAGTACACATACTCAACAGCAGCAACGGGTGTTTGGTTTTAACATTGCCCCTCTGAAGAGATAAGAATCTGATCACTACATAAATGTCATTGATTTTTAAGGCCCAGATCTTCATGTAAACTGCTGCTGATTTAGTGGGAGTGTCAATTTAATACAGATTTGCAAACAAAATCTGGGCACATTTTGAAAACCTCTCAGTGTGTCAACCCACTGTTGTTTTCCACAGTTTTATCTGACCTTAAGTTTGCGAAGTGATGCTGAGGATGTGACCATCACAGAGCTCAGACAAACATATGCAAGTTGTAGCCTACCAGGGTTTCTGATGCTTTCACATTATGGGCAGGGAGTTACTTAATCTGAGGGTCAGGACTCTCATACAGGTTTAACATTTGTTTCCTCTGTGTAGCCAGCAGTAACCAAAAAAATCTCCTTTCGGGATGAAAGCCTATTTTGAACTTGTCTAAGAAGAAGAGGTTGCAATTCAATTCTGGCAATTCCCTTTCGAGAGGTGCTGCAGTATGCATTGCATCGCAGTATTTCTAATTTTCACCAAATCAGGGTCTCTCTCTGCGAGGCAAAAAGAGGAAAGGTTTCTTTTGTTAATCGTACATGCAAGAGCCATGTACAAAATAAAGTATTAAATACAGTAATTACAGTAATTTTTGTTAAAATATTTCTGCACAATAAACCTGTGGCTTTGAAAACTCTACAAGAAGCAAAAGAAAAACAATCTGTAATGAAAAAATTGAAATCAGAAGCCACTAATAACACTAAAGGGAGCCCAGAAGCCAAATTAATGTTTCTACAAAGAAATACTTTCCTACACCAGGCAAATTCCTAGTAAGACTCTTACCTGGGTCTTTATATATAGGATTCAGATTTCATTTTGAAGCATGCTTTTTACAAACTGTTTAGTGTTCATATGTCATTACCACTGTTGGGCCAGATTGCACCTGGCATCGATATAAACAAAGCTTTGGCAAGAATTCTTTCCTTTGGGATGGAGACATCTGATTTTCAAGCTGAAAACATGTCAGTGTTGCAAGACACTCCAAATAGCCTGTTTTACCAGTGCAGTAAATTAACCCGCCTGGTGTAGTGTTAAATGCTTTACAAACATCGACTGAAGGCGAGGGAGGGAAACAGCAAAAAACAAACAAAAACATTTCAATAACTTGTTTGACTAGGAGCAGTGAAAAAAGTACAAGCAAAGCTCGAAGGGAGGGGGTGATCCTTGGGAGACAGGACAGCAGAAGAATAATTTTCTGAATTTTGCCCTGTATTCAACCCAAAGAGCATGCCATGGCGTGGGAAGACACCGAAGGAGCAGAACGAGTTATATAGATGATAGAAAAGGCATCTTCATTTGAAAAACAGATTAGGGTAACAGCAAACAGTGACTCTAGCTCATCATCTCCTTGTCTACAAGAGGAAGGCTTTTTGAAAGCTATTACATGCAAGAGGTTTGCCTTTAATGCTGCAAACTGCTGGTGGACAAAGACTACGTAGGCAAAACAGAGGATAAAATATTAGGCTATCCCCCTTGCTTCCCCATTGTTCAGGATGAAAAAGCTGAGCTGAACTTCTGGGCACACAGAATTGGCTGAGTGAAAGCTCTCGTCGCTAGATCGTGCATTTGTGCTAAGCCTGAATGGGCTAGGGGACAATGGGGTTCAACCTGCCTGCGGCTCTACAGCAATTCTGCAGTATAGATGTGAAACTAGAATAGCCAGAAAGTAGGTCCACATGCATATGGAGTCGAACAGCGACCTGTCCTGAGAAACACAGGCAGAAGAGGTGTTCGAGTATATATATTTATATAGCTGTTAGACCGAAGCCATTTTGCTACTCTTGTCTTGCTATTTTAATTATCCTGATAGCCATCTATTTACAAACATGCATGTAAGTGGGCTAGAATAGTTAATTAATATTCATAAGCATTCATAAAATGTGACAAAGTTTATGTTAAGGTGGATGATAATTCCCAAGAGGATTACATTTGTGTCAAGTGTAGATTTATAGTAGTAAGATTCAGCATGATTGATTCTTGCTTGGCCAGCGATAGAGGACTTAGCTACCATACTGGCAGAGATTATATCTGGTCAACAGGAAAGGAAAACTGGCCAAGAAACTGCCAACACAGAATCTGAAGCTGTGAAACCTGGTCAAGAAGAAATAAAGCCAAATAAGCAACAGATGAAAAATTGTCTTAAAGCAAAGATCAAATCACTCAGTTGGAAACGAGAATTGTATTGGAAAAGGTGATGCTGAGAGCATGAAGGGACATAGGAATTTTTTTAAAAATTATATTAATAAATAAACTGGAATGCTGAATACTAGTAATTTTTTAGAGATGGACCTTAACATTTTTCAAAAGTAAAAAAAGAAGTAGACAGTTTTAATATGCTCAAAGATTTCTGACAAATAGAGAGGACTTCTAAACCTTGCGAATCATTTTGAAGAGAATGCCAGAGGTTTCAGTACCTGAGAGCCTTGGACATACTGAAGAGAGTCCAGCGAGGGCTGCAAAGGTGATGAAGGGACTGGAGCATCTCTCCTATGAGGAAAGGCTGAGAGCTCGGACTGTTCAGCCTGGAGAAGAGAAGGCTTGAGGCAGGGTGGGAGCTCATCAATGTATACAAATACCTGAAGGGAGGGTGCAAAGAGGACAGAGCCAGGCTCTGCTCAGTGGTGCCCAGGGACAAGACCAGAGGCAACAGGCACAAACTGAAACACAGGAGGGTCCCTGTGAACATCAGGAAACGCTTTTTTACTGTGAGGGTGACCGAGCACTGGCACAGGTTGCCCAGGGAGGCTGTGGAGGCTCCATCCTTGGAGATATTCAAAAGCCGTCTGGACACAGTCCTGGCAAGCAGCTCTGGGCGGCCCTGCTTGAGCAGAGGGTTGGACAAGATGACCTCCAGAGGTTCCTTCCAACCTCAGCCATCTTGTGATTCTGTGACTCTGTCTGAAGCCCACTGGGGAAGGTGATAGATCGAATGGGGAACCAGAAGAGAAAGAGACTTTGGCAAGATACACACTTTACAACAGTTTTCTGGTACTGTTGTACCTGGTACGGCACCCTTAGATACTGGAGTAGTCCAGTGGGCTCAAGAGGGACAACAGACTTGTTCCTGCACCTGTGCTGCAGAAACCTACTGCCTCTAAAAAGGAGGCTTCCTAGGAAGTTTATTGACAATTGCATACCAAGTGAAAGAGAGGGGAGAGAAATGGGTAGGGAACTTGCCGACAGATAAAGCCAAACAGCACTAATGTCACTGTGTATTTTGCTCTCAGAAAATAAGTTCTCTAAATGTAGAGCAAACTCTTGACAAGCAGTGTGAGGACTACCTTGGACTGTACCGGCCACAGCCCCATCCCAAGCAAAAGCAAAGACACCTTAACTAGCAAAGGACCTGAATGGCCTGCTGTGTCCAGCAGCATAACCACACACCAGCACAAGCACCACAAACACACTGGCAGGGACGGTGCCTTGATGCTGGAATGAGCAAACGGAGCTGGGGAGCTTCTGGAGGTCGGAGGGGTGGCTGCCAGATGGGCATGATGCTCGGTGGCAAGCTGGCAGCAGAGGGAGCAACCACTGCCAAGGAAAGGGAAGGGAGCATCACCTGAGTCCCACCAGGGTTAACCTGCACCTGATGCAGGTGATGGGAGTGGGGATTCTGGCTGGAGAAGACGTCTCTGAGCACTTTGGGGGAAAAACTACCTTCTGGGCTCAATACAAACCACATCATTACTGTGGCAGTCAAAAAATGTAAACAGGTTTAACAAGTAAAGCAGAACAATTTCCCTTAAAGAGAGTTTGTTAGGTAAGTAGGGCATGTTTTCATTAATTTCCTTTGGCAGTCCTTCATTCAGATCAAGAAGGAGATTCATATCAAGTCAAAGGGACAAAAAAATTGCTAAATACATATTTAGACTAGACAGTTACACAACAAAAAGCAAGTTGGGATACTATGAACAAAAATGGTAATTTAATGGGTGGCAAACTTGTGAATACGGAATTCCATTTTATCACTGTTGGTTTAAAATTAATATAATAAAACCAAAGCAGCAGAACTGTACGAATGCAATTACACTGCTATAAAATCCCGATTGTCCATCTAGTTCATTCACACAAGAAAATGAACTATACTGCTAGCAGCACTTTGGCGAACAGATGCATGCCAAAGCTTAGCATCAGCTTAATGTTATTGGTGTTAACTAAATTCAAAGTAGTTAAATCAGTACAGAGGCAGGGTCCAGGCTGGCCCCAGCATTGATTATATATGTTAAGAAATGGTCCAAAGCTGAACCCATCTTATTAGTCTTTTATTGACATTGCATTTGGCAGAGTCATTGTTCAAAAAGTGAGAGAAAATACCTGATAATCCAGACGTAAAGGATTTGAGTTTAAAGCCTGACAGATTGCTTGAAGTGGGTGAAATCTATGTCGGATTTGGACTTGGACAGATCTAACAGTAGGTAACAGAAACACAGGTGAAGGAGCCCGCATGTTCAGGCGGCTAAATGTTATGCAGGGAGCAACCTAACTGAAGGCAAAAGCTGTGTTAGTCAAGTAACTGATGATTTAACATAGTGCCCTGCTTCCAGATGCCCCGGTTGGTTATGCTGAGGTAACATTACGGATAAGTATGTTATGGGTAAGTACATTTGGATGTAAGAATGGAGGCTTGTAGTGATGGTTGTTTTGGGATGCAGGCATTTGCTTGAATGTTACCTGCTACTCTCCTCATTAGCACAAAACAAGTGAAATGATGGGTACTTAGCTGGTTGGCTCTGGTGGAAAAAACAAAAGCAGCTCAAGAATTTCCTCTTTCCATGTTGCCCTTCCTAGCTGCTTATTGCCATCCTTTGCAAGCCCCTTGCTTGCAGTGATGCAGTTGTTTGTATGGCCATGCCGTAAATGAGATGGCTGAAATGGTCTGGGTTAAAAAAAAATCCTACTCACCCACCCAGAAATAAAATAAACCTGAGTTTTTCTAATGTGATTGCTTCAGTGATCCAGTTTGCATCTTGGCTCGAGAAACAGTTGCATTGGAAATGCTTGTGTGGAGAAAAAAACGGAACATGGAGTGGGAATAAGCAGAAGAGGGTAGAAAATGCTTAGATCTGATATAAATAAACATACGTTGATTTATCTTATCCTTTTATTGTGGAATATGCACCAACCTTACTTTTGCCCCACTAAGGAGCACCTTCTCAGTCAGCCTAGCATTAAAAATAGTTGATTTCATCAGGAAAAAAATACAGTTGAAGAAAAGCTTAGGGAAAGAAATGTCACAAGCTCCAGTAATTTGTTCCACTGCAATCGGGAATATCTAAATGCGGAACTTAAAAAGGTTTTGAAGAACACCAATAAACAATTAAGATTTTTTTCTCTACATGTCTATAAAGATGTGTATTATATTGTACCAGTACCATACATCTGTCAGTGATGTACAAATACCATACTACAACCACAGGATTGACACAGGGGAGATTTGACCTAGAAAATAACCACCTCCTCAGGTCCCACTTTCAAATGGGAGAAAAATCTCAGTTCCTTTAACACTGATCATAGGTCTAGGCAGGGAAAAATTCACATCGTCACATTTGGTTTAGACCACAGAAAACAAGTGAAGTCATTTCTAAAAGGTCCTTACTCCTTGCCATGAGTACATGAGTCATAGAGTTGATCTTATTTTATACGTGAGGGCTCAGTTCCTGCCTCAGCTAGTCACTGCCGATGCAGGGACATGCAGGACATGGCATTCTGGTACTGTTTCCCCTCTCCCACTTCGGGGGTGTGGGGGTGGAAAGAAGGGGGTGCAGTTGCTTTTGTACTGCTGCCCATCCTTCAGGGACTCTGCCAAGAGTGAACAGCTAGCTGTAACGGGCTTCATCACATCGTTAGGAGAAAATGTTGCCTACAGGAGGTGCTAAAACCTGCATTTGGGGTGGAGTGGGATGTTTGGGTTCCTTGACTCACCCCAGGCACCCATCCAAGTGGGATCTCTATCAGAAGGAAGCCCTTCTGGTAGAGAAAGAAGAAGAATTTCTGGTGAAATCTAGCGTAGTGAGGTGAGTCTTTGTTAAGGTAAGCACTGGCTGAGAAATACATGTATAAAACAAGTTTGCTTTGCAGGAAGGCAAGACTTGTGTCAATTTAGTGCGAAGCTTGTTAGATCAAAGTTTCCTGTGTTGAACATCCCCGTGGAGAGCTATCTATTCAGTGCTCCTGGCATCTACTTCTTTCAAGCTTCTAAACTTAAAAACATCTAAAATTATGTTCATGCTCTCCTAACATTATTCTCCCATGGAAGTAATTACTGCAATTATAGGCTACTTCTACAATGCTAAATGCATCTGATCCAAGGAGAGGTCCCTGGTGCCCTCGCCTAGTGGGGCAGAGGGTTGGCTCATGTCCACATTGCGTAGGGGCAAACCTCTAGAGCAGCCTGACTGCAGTGACAGATACGTAGCACGTGGGTCTGGATCTCCCCATGACACACGGTGGGGCTCTGATGGACCTACAGCGCAATGGTTTTTCTGGGTGGTTTTTCTTCAGTCCCAGCAGCTGAAATAATATGAGCAGTGTGCCATATCAACATGGGGGTTTTTAACCTTCAGCTGAGGATACGTGTTGCATGCCCTGGGGCATGGCAAGATGGTACGCATGAGTGTTTGAAGGTACGCAGGCCTTGCCAGAGCAGCGTCACAGGACTGAGCAGGGTGGAGGCAGCTGAACTTGGTGCAGTCTTGCCCATACTGCTCTTCGGGTGTGATGCCTGCAGAGACCCATCTCTAAAACCACACCTTTGTTTTGGTTTGGAGGAAATAGATGATTTCACTACCCTAAAGGAGAGTCTAGATGTAAATGAGCAGTTGTGCCTTGTGGGCAGTTGAGGCTCAGGATCTTCAGGTGAAGTTGGAAGCTAAGTTATCTAATGGTATAGATTTTTCTCAGAGGGTCCATAAACAGAAATTGGAATTAATCACATGATCTCCCAGGGGAGCACAGGACTGCATGAGACAATCTCTGCTTTAGAAAGCAAGGTTTAAGTTCTCTCTAGACAGCGCAAGAACCCGCCTGGTGGGAGGACTTCCTGGGGGTGCCTTGCTCAGCGTATGACACCCAAGTGACCAGCTGGTGTCATAAATCCCGTGCTAAAGCCATTGCATGGAAACACAAGCATCTAGAAGGTGACACCACTTACCCTTAAAATGTAAGTTGAAAAGGATGAGATGAGAGCTTTTGTGCATAAGTATGATTTAACTGTGGGCATGACCTGTAAACACTTGGACTTGGGGAATTCTGTGGGATTTTGATCACATTACAGAATAGTAAGTTGCTAATTTACCAAAGCAAATAAAGCTCTTTATGAAAACTGAGATAAGAGCTGTTAATCAGTATTTGCATAATACCAAAAAACATGCACAGTTGTTCCAAGTTCTCTCTTTGAAAGACCTAGTTTTACTGAGACTGTGGGTAGACTGGGAAAAGTTTCTTCCAGAAAAGAGGAAGAATGAAGGAAGCTGTGGCACAGATGGCCTGATTTTTCTTAATGCCTTCTTCGTTCCTAGGGGCTTCTGAGCAGCTTGGGGCAGATGCTGGCTCCTTCAGTACAAGCAGGTGTAAGCCTCTGGCCAGTTGTTTTCTTTCTGATAAACTTTTATTTGCCTTTAGCTTGCCTTTAACTTTCTACACTGTTTAATGTTTGCCTTGTTTGTCTTTAATTATTTTTTCTCAAATAATTTATTAAATAATTGAGACAGTAATTAAACAGCGCTTCTGATGGTACCCATTTGCCAATCTTCAAAACGTTTGATCCATATCTCACTTAGAATCACCACACCTGAAATCAGCTGCTGAACAGGGGTTGATAATTTGTTAAAGCAGATGTACTTTTGACAGACAGCAATGTATTTCATTATCAGCGTTAACAAAAAGTTACATTTATAAAAATTAAAAAATGGATGCCTAAACGTACGCATTTTCCAAAATAATTTATTACACCATGCCAAGAAAATACATCTTAAACTAGAGTATTTGTAAATACAAGAGAACCATAACATACAGTTTAATTCATGTGCTGGATTAAAGAAATGTATAGCCTTTTTTTTTTTTTAGTTGATACATCAGATTGAATATTTTGTGGTCTGATTTTATCGTGCAGCAGCTCATTCGGACTGTCCAGGAAGACTAATTAACACTAATGCTTCTAAAGAATTTTCATTCGTGATGCTAATCTGTCACAAAACCAAAAGCATCCTCAGAAAGCCAGGGAAAAAAATAAAGAGACTACATCTTGCAGCCAGCTTAAATTAGTGTTAGCTTGATTTGTCTTAATTGAAAGGTTGTTTACATCTCTTTTGTAAGTGTTTATAAAAGTTGGCAGACAGAAGAATAGCTGCCTACGTACATGAACAAAATTTTCTTTTACTGAAGCTGTTGTATATAGTACTGTCATTAAAAAATATTTTGAAATATTTCTGTACACATAGTCTTAAGGTATACACACACACCCCTGTGCTGTATTGTTTTTGCTACAGAAATATTTATGCTAAGTCCTCATATTACATGAATGTTTCTATGTGCCAATTTATTCTAGCAGCCTACTAGCCTCTATTTAAATTTCTATGAGATACATGCAAGTCGGGAAAATATCTTAAGCACAACTTGTGAAAATGTCTTGCTCTTGCACTAATATACACATCCTCGGATACCCTGGCTCAGCAGAAATGTAGTGCTTACATAGCTGAGCACCCATAAAGCTTTATGGGGATTCAGGGGCCCCAGGTCCTGGACTGCCGGCTGGGTGGACCTTGGGTTCTTCTGCTCTGGTTCCCCACGTTCACAGCACGTCAAGCCAGGCCATCACCCGATCGTCAGATATGGAAATTGCCCAACTCTGATGAGGTTGGATAGACCTCACCTAATATCTTCAGGATCCACATTGGCCACACTGGTAGAAGGAGGGAGAGGCTTGCTAAACTTACATGGCAGCAAGCAGCTCCCAGCTATTCATAAACAGGTTTAAGAGATCTTGTCCCTTAAAAATACAGGATAAATATTGTCGATAGGTGCACTGATGCGTTCCTAGACCTTAAATAAAAATTCTAGGAAAATGGGCAAAGAAATTAAGATTCCTCAGCACAGCATAATTAAATTGCAGCTTAGTTCATAATGCTAGCCACCAAAGTTTGCTTCATTTTAGTGTTGCTAGACCATGTACTGCATGTAAAGACAATTAGCAGAGCAGAGAGAAAAGCAGCAGATGCTAGAGATGCACAGAGTTAGATGACTCATTATGTCATGAAGAATCTCTCTTTCAGAAAAGTGAAAAGGTTGGTATAAAAAAAGAAGAGACTTGAATAGACCAAATAATTATTAAAGAAAGAATTCAACAATTTCAGGAAAGAGTAGCGGAAAAATCAGACTCTTGCAGTGCTCTAAAACATGCATTTGCATGAACTGCAGGGGAGAAACACGGACATACACGACAGAGGCCTTATTCTCCCTCCTCCTCCCCACTCCTGCCCCTTCTTTCCTTTAGGATTACATGGTGGGTTTGGCGTATTCCCTGTTGAACCAAAAGAAAATGTATTTTAAAACTTCATAAGCCTTTAAAAACTCCTCAACTGATTATCTGCTCAAAGGTAACTAAAAGAAATTATTTAATAACAGCTTCCTGAAGGCTTTGCGGTGTATGCATATTTTACAGCCGTTTTTCAGTCTAACAAGGCTAACTAGAAATAAGTGTTTGCAATTTCAAAGATTTATTCTCACAAGTACCTGATGCAGGTAAGGTAGAATGCAAATCTGGTGAACCAGGTGCCTCCTGTTCTCAGAAACACTCTGGTCCGCGGTTACGGTTCCCTTTGTTTCCTTAAAAACAAATGTAATTTGTCTCTCCTCTTGCCAATCTCGTCTGTGAATTTGAAACTAAATGAAGTATCATTCTGTATGGCATCACTTCACTGACGGAGAATTAAGCATGTAAAAAATGTGAGGCTTTCCCTATGCAGAAACTCAATTTTGCCTAAAAAACCACTGCGGTTACATAATATATGTGCGCTTCTGCAAAACCTTATTTGAGAGACGCATTCATAGGGTATGCACTAATAAAAGTGACAAAAGACTCAGCAATGTCAAGGCCTGTAAACAAACCACTCCAGGGAAGTCACATTAACACATAATTGTATGTTTTTACAATGTCAGACCTGTCACAAAAAATAACTTGGATTGTGATTATAGTAATTAATTTTTCCTCTGCCATTTGAAACATGCAAACTTATTATGGCAATGAAGATGATAGATTCTGGCCTGCCATTTTAGCGCATCATATATTTACATTTCCATATGAAGAATTATTACCAAACGATGTTAACAGGATGAGATCTACACATATCTTTAAGTATACCCACTATCTTTACATGAAGACCTGAAGGTCTTGAGAAAAAAAAGGGGGTAAGACTAGGCAAGAAAGATAAGGCAAAACAGAGATTTTTGTCCCCAAATCAGGCAGGTCTAGAAATCACAGTGCTGGAAAACTGGTTTGTGGGGTATTGTACCAGTTTGAAAAGAAAGAGAAAAATGTCATTTTGCAAAAATGAAGTCCCCAAAATTCTGTTAATCTGACCGTCTTTGTTTCGTTATTGCTGTATTAACACTGTGTCCAGGGTGAGTGGGTGGCTGAGCTTCCAGCTCTGTGGCACTCCTTCTGTTTCAAAACAGAAATTTCTATGTCTTGACATATAACTTAAAGAAAAAAAGGGAAAATAAAAGGAAAGAAGGAAAGGTACCGATTCAGCTGGTAGGAGGCTATGATAATACTGTTACCAAAGGCACCTATTTCGGTGCACTTATACTATGTAGTTTTATAAATAAGCCCGAGGGGCTCCTTCTTTGCTGCCACCCCTGTCCCTGAGTCTCGCGCTCTGCCTGCCTGATCCCATCCGACAGTAGAGCTGATACCACACTAATCCCCGCAAGTTTGGGACTAATGAACTAACTGCTGGGCTGCCGCCACGGAGCTTGGTCCCAAACTATACTGTACTTCACACTCGATTTATTCTCCAGATGGCGAGACTGCGCAGCCCCGCCGCGAGGGACCACCTCTTCCACTGGAGTGTAAAAGTGGACGGATGTTGTTTTCTTTGCAGATTTGATAATTCAGAGCTAGGAACTCGTGAGGATGGTTAGTTATTAGGTTTAATGGGTGCCAATTGAGCCGGCAACACACGTATTCCCGTCTTTAATTTCAGTGCCCGTGTGTCTGGGTGGCGGTGGATTTGTCAGCGATGCTGCGTCACTGAAACCTTTATCTTCTCCAGTTGGCGTAGCTGAGCGTGGTAATGAACATCTTCCCGAGTCCTCCTCCCAGTCAAACAGAAGGGATGGTAGAGTAGCCACCCTGACCAACCTTTTTTTTTTTTTCCAGTGGGTTTTCCAGCATGAGTTGCAAATTTAGCATATTTTAATAATATCACTGTTTACCATGGAAGCTCTCTGTTGTCTTTCTCTCTTGTTCAGTGTGATAAAGAACCCAACCCACGTGGGACCCAATGGGGATACCACCGTCCCAAGCTACCTGGGGGTGGAATCGTTTAATTAACAATCAATCAGGTTTATTTCTTTATCAGCTATTCAGTCATGACAGAGTATTATCCGATTTTGTGGTTCTCATGTGAAGAACAGGGTAAATAATTTTTTTCACCTTTCCTTAAAAATTCTAGTTTGACCATTCTTGGCAGGGACTTTACATACAGTTTGGAAAATGTGTTTATTCTTGCATCTACTGCTGTAAAGACCTTATTCTATCAAGGACTACTTTTTTCTCTACTATTACAAAGCTGAAGTAGTTCATCTAGCTTAAAATTTTAGCTTTTCGCATGGATCCTACAGTAAGAATAGCATCTACGTTTCACTGTGTAATAAGGCAGAAAATGCTCTCCCTTTCCTCCGTGTTTTTAGCACATTTAGTCAGAGGTTTTAGTACATTTTTTTATTTACCCATGAAATGTTTTATTGGAAGCCTGGCTGGGGACCTGATATAACCCACTAACATCGGTGGGATTTTCTCTGTTGTAGGAAGAGTAGGCACTGAGTTAAACTCCTCACGAGCTCTGACTTTGGCAACCAGGTCCTCTCAGTTTGTCCCACAATTAAAAACATAAATGAAATCCTGATGTGGAAGCTACAGTGACTAGAAGTATTTTGTCATGGAAGGGAAACGTTTCCATTCCTGGGGTATCTAGGCAGACAGATCTAAAATGTATTGGTTCTAAGAAAACGCATCAATTCTCAACCCAACAGATGGCATGGGTGTGTTAACTAATATAGCAACATATTTTCCATTAAAATATGGGAAAAAACAACAACCCCCTCCCCATGTTTGTTGGTTGGTATAAATTCAGTGAAGTTGTTGGTTATTTTTGGGATACGTACCAGAGGGCTGCACATTTAGTTTATGTAAAGTGATAACAGCAACAGCCTGTTAATAAGTGTTTTGTATGGAAATATACCTAGAAAGACACGATCTGTCTTTTTTGGGAAGGGAGTTTGCAGCCTGAGGAGGAAAATAGCTAATGAGACGGTCTACTGCTCGTTATTGTAATCTGAAAAAAATCATAATGAATTAGGCTGTAAGTTTGCTAGAGATGTGCCTTCAGTTGGAATTGGATGCTGCCTTAGTGGATGATTTGGGGAGATCTTTCTTTTGCAAATTGGATCAGTGTGTGCTGAAACGGTGATAATCTGACTTTAATTAAAAGCATAAATTGGTTTGGAGTGTGTTTTTAAGCTACCCTTCTGCATCACATCCAGAAACTTTCAGCCCAGCCCTAGAAACCTGTTACCCCTGGTTGGTGAAGGAAAACGTAGGGGATTTGTATTACCCGGTAATGGCATCATATGGTTCGGTTTACCTAATTCGGAAGAACCATTTCAGACGGCTGTGCGCCGGAGCTGTCTTCCAGCTGGATGTGTTTGTAGTAAACTGCATGCATCTTTGTGTGGCTTTCCTAATGGCCCCAGTCAGAGTCCATTCACAGCAGTTCGAATGTTTCGGATTGTATTTTCCAGAGATTACCTCTGAACGTGCCCCTTGATCGCAGCACAGGGATGCATACATGTGCGCCTTGTTCCCGTCTGCCCGATTAGCGGGCATATGCTCCCAGCCTTCGGAGAAGCACGGCTAGTAGCCCCAAGCTGAAGGCTGCTTGCTTCAGATTTCATTAACTTTCTGCTTCATTATTCCTTCCTTTTAACCAGTTAGAGCCATCACTTGCTTTTCTCTAAACTTACCCTAATTATCGGGGGTCCCAGCCCTGTAAATCAGTACACTGCAGAGCTGTCTTAAACTGGCCTGGGAGACCCCGTTCTGATCGGACCTGACAACTGTAAGCTACTGTTCCCTCACACTGTTTAACTCAGACCACATTGGGAAAACGCCTCTGTCCCTCTCACCGGCAGAGATTTGCATCCGTCTGGTTTAAATCTACTGTCATGTGCTGTCTTGCTGATTGGTATTAGCCTGGATATTAACTTTGATGATTTTTTTTTAATTTTTCCCCCCTGAGTTTGCCTGTTTTCTTGCAAAGCATCTCTATTCAGCGACTGCATATTGTTAAAGTCGTTCCTGAACCTCCGTGAGTCAGAAGCTTTAAAGTTTTATTAGCCCCATAAAAACTCTTCACAAATGAAATGACTTTTGATAAGTGTGCATTTTGACAATGCGAATTTGTTAGGGGCTGTTGGCGACTGGAAGGAATTTGGGGTTGAAACTGCAGTTGGCAGGAAGCAGGGAGCCCGGCACCCCCCGTCTCCCTCCCCTCTTCTTCTCCAGGCCAAGAAACGCATTTTATTTCAGAAAAGCATGCAAGTATTCTTCATGCAAATCAGCTATTAAACAGATTTGTAAATTTACATTCACAAAAATAGTGAATGGCCACAGGAAGCACGTGTCTTTGGAGATTTTATTTTGTGCCAGCTGGAGAATAGCTTTTTACATGGTTCAAGAAAAATCTACAAGTTATTTTGGTGTTGTTTTCACATGCGAGTCGTGAACTCTACTATGGGCTTTAATATGCTTTGGATACATGGAGAAAAGGAAGATTTATATAGCAAAACCAAAGAAGTATAAGTACATCGGTGCTTTCTGACCTCCATGCTATTTTAGCACAGGCAATATAGAGATTAATTACAAAAATTAATTGTTTTATGCAAATTTATTAACATGCCGTTTTTGTGAGTGCAGACAGTGCAACACATTGTGGTTAGTACAAATATTTGTGTTTGTTAGACATGTTCAGCAATAGCGGACACAAAAGTCATGTTTTCTACAAGTGACGGTATAGAAATACTTAGACATAAACCCCAAGCATTTTATTTACCAGTTATAAAGAAACGAGGAAGGTAAAATTGCGAGGTGCTGGTGATGACTGCTTCAATAAAAGTCCAGGAGTGACAGACATTTTGGGAACACCAATATACTGGCTGTCTAGCTTTTTCCCCACATCATTTCAATGAGTTTTCTGCTCAGTGCACTTTTCTGTCAATAGAAAATAAGCTTTCTTTTTCTTTTCTTGTGCCTTTAAATACATATATATTGTAGAAAGAAGCAAGACTGACAGTTGTGAAAACCCTTGAAGAGTTTGACTTTGGCCATGCTGAAAAGTGTGTTAGGATAAACTCCGTGTCCAGCGGTCTTGCAGAAGAAGATCTAGAGGTGCTTTTGCAGTCCAAGACCCTTCCTTCAAGCATGATGCTGCCAAAGGTTGAAAATGTTGAAGAAATAAGATGGGTGAGTAGCTGCCTGTTTACCAGCAACGCAGTAGCTTTTGACTGAAGCTGTTGGGCCAAGTTCACACAGGCATAGAGATGAATGGCTCTGAGTTATGAGGAAGGCTGCAAATACCATATAATGTCATTGCTTGGCTAAGGTAATTGGGAAATGCATCTGTTTAAACGTGTGTAAGACGTGCTATACCAAAAGCATACGTGAAACACCTTGCATTTATAAAGAAAACCAGACTTATTTCTCCTGCGGTCAACGAAGAACCGATATTGATGTCAGAGTATAGTGTCAAAAATAGAGGCATAAATATCTGTCTCTTTTCTAAATACCCTAACATGCAAAATTACTGTCTACGTCCGTGTGCCTTAGTTACACGCATTGTAAGCATTGTAAGCAGGAGATGGGGAAACCATGTTAGCGACATATGAAAAAATGGGTTGGGGGGAAGGTCACTCCTTGGGGCAACTGGAGGAACAAACAGGAAGCTTTTAACTAGTGTTTTTAATTAGCACAGATATTATTTCCTGAACAGTTCTCTATTTCTTCCTTTTTAATTGCTGACAGGTGTGTTTGTGTTTCACGACTGACTTTTCAGCCAATAAAAACCTGAAATGTAAATGGTTGGCATGTCAAATTACTTAAGAAAACTTTGAAATAGGCCTAATTATGCTATAATTGTTTTAATTGTCAAGAAAAGGGGAACATTTGTTTAGATATACCATTATTTCTGTAACATGCCAGTAAAGGAATAATGCTTAATTATTCACTTCTATATTTTTGCAAACCGCTAGCTGAGCAACGAGCACACGTGCAAGCTGTGATGAAAGGCAGGCAGGCAGACGTATTAGGATCTATTTTAATCTCAGCATCTAACCTTGATCAAACCGTTAAGATCAGGCGTGAGCACACAACTGAGCAAACACGTTGGGTACGTGACAAGCCCCATCCGTTCCGTGGCACTGCCTCTTCGGCCTCCGCTGCTCATGATGGAAAGTACACCGTCCCCTTCCACCGACATTTAATTAAATTAACCAGAGTATACCTCTCAGGGTTTACAGCCATGTAAGTGTTAGACGTAACTTGTCAGTAATGAATATTCATGCTTCCAAAATGGCAGGGCCCTTGCTGCCACCGAGAAGGTTTTGCGGGGTGAGGTGGGATGCGGGGGGCTCTTTGTCCCCTCGTCCCCTTCCACCTTCCCTCTCACTAACTTTGATTTCCCTCATGGAAAACAAGCCAGCCCCAACAACTTCTGCCTCATTGTCCGCCTTTTGCTTCCCCCTCACTTTGCCCAACCTTTGCACACAAAGAGCGCGCTCCGCTCAACACCGCTGCCGTCTTTTCCCAATCCTCCCAAAATTCACTCCGGCATGATTTTTCAGCCTCCCAGAAGCTGTTTATTTCCCCCCACACATACCCCCCCCTTCATTTTTATTTATGTGCAGCAGAAAACCTGGAGGCTGATGCACAACTAAAAGATGGGCTTACTTGTTTTCTTTTGTGTGAGAATCTCTTGCTTTCCTTTTGTCCCTAGTGTGGGTACTTGTTTGACTGGCATGGCTTATTGGACTATAACAAGCGTAACTCTCCCTCCTTTGTGGCGGGACAATTCTCCCACAAATCCCGACCAGTGTGCATTCTTCCCGACACACTATTGGGTGTGCACTGGAATTGAAAGAATTGCTGAGGCCTTGCTACTTCATCCCCTCCCCAAGCTTTGTGGGTTTTTTTTCCCTCCGCCTTCTTTTTTTTTTTCCCCTTTTCTCCCTGAAATGAACACTTTACTGGGCCGGAAACATTTAATCGTCTCCTTTTGAAAAAAAAAAAAAAAAAAAAAATTAATTGAAACTTCTCCACTCGCTACCTTTTGTATTGGTGCTTATTGCAAATTTTTTAAAAGGGAGAGGAAGGGATACAATATTTAATTAAACATGCTTTTTTTTGTTTTGTTTACCTTCAAAACAAAAGACAGCAAAAATCCCAGGAGGGTGACTTTTAAAATATTTTAAAATGAAAGAGGAGCTCTGCTGCTTTAATTTGCACCTAAAATATAAAGGCAGTAGTGCTTTTTACTTTTTTGTTCACTTAAAAATTAAAAATCAGATAGGAGTCTTAAGAATATATGCTGATGCCACTATATTACCTCATTTTCTGCATTTGCCTGTATGAAGTTTACTGTTTTCTGTCGCTGTAGTACCTGCCATACTGTACACTCGCACGTGTGAATTGCATTGATTATTATATTTTTTCTCCTTGCACATTTTTGGGTGGAATTCTCTTCTCCAAAGAAAAGTTACTGAGAGGGCCACGGTGATGATGCAAAGCAGGGATGAGAAGGGCAGAATTCTTCATCGAAGAAAGCTGTGATTTATTTTGGCCTAATTGTAAAGTTACTGCAAATTGCTGGAAAGCTTTTTTTTCAAGATCTGGGTGATTAGATTTTCCTTCTTTTGGGGAGGGGCGGTGGGGGGAAGCTAAAAGGGGAAATAACACCTCTAATCCAGCTTCTGGTAAATAGGCTGCCAGCTTTTAAAATGAGTTTCCTTTCTATTAGTCAGAATATTATGCTAAGCCTTAAGCATTAGTTTTTTATGTTGCCATAGCAGCCTTATTCCTGCAGGGTTGTGACCTGCGATGATTACAGTACAAAGCTTATAGGGTCTTGAAACCCCCTTTGAAGATGAAAAGTCTTTGATGGTTTATATTTATGCAAATCTCTTAGATATGATTTACCCAACTGAGACTGAATGGAGAGATGATTAAAATTCCCTTTCCTTTGATATCCATTAATAGTCGAATATTCCTTAAATTTAAAATATATGCATATGTTATTTTTGTCTTTATTTACTAACATATTTTCGCCGTACCTGCGTTATGTTTATCTCCGCGCAAATTACTCAATCTGGACAGGCATAATAGATTTATAATATAGGGCTGAGGGTTTTTTCCCCTCTTTTTTTTTTTTTTTTTTTTCTTCCCTTTTGAAAGGGGAAAAATCTGTGCAAGAGCTTTTGTATGTTTCCAGATGATAGATTTTGGAATTTGGGCTACCCCACTGGCAGCTCAGAGCTAGCTGTGAACTGGTCTCATGGAAAAAATTGGCAAGCTTTGGTCTTCAAAGAATTAAACTTCCTTTTTAAGGCCTTCCTAGGTAAGCTAAAAAATTATGAAGAAAAGCCTATTGAACAAAAGGGTAACGGTGCCGTAATGAATAATACGGATGCCACTTAGAAGGCTGGGGAGCACTTCCAGTGATGGCAGTGCTGGACCTGAAACAAAACCGGACCTCAGGTACAGCAGCACTTCATTGTTTTCCAGGGCCCGCGGATTTGCATTTCACTAAGCCAGGGTGAGAGGTGCTAAGCCTGGATTTTTTTTTTTTTGCAAACCAGCCTCCAAACTTAGAAATGTATGGGAATGCTGCGGTGTCGAATCGCAGGCCTTGTTAAAAGCTGGTTTAATTTTTTTAATTATAAGTTTTTGGGGTGGGGCAGGGTGCTGTTACAGCCAGGTGGAAATTTAACATGTTTTATATATATGTAGACTGTTCTTTTTTTTTCTCCTCTCTGATAGCTCATACTGTCTAGTTTTAGTTTTCAGACAAATTCTTACATCACCTAAAAGGCCGAACACTTGTAGAACCAATGAATTTTATCCCTTTTGTGGAAACTGCAGTGGGCTTGCTCAATTTTAAGGTAAGCGGGTCTTGAAGTGTTCATATTTTGCTATGTCAGCAAACTAGGATGAACAGAATACTCCCCGGTCTCCCCCTAATTTCATCAAGGAAGAGAGGTTAGAAAATACTAAACATATTTTTCAATCCCCCAAAACATTTGTATGTTTAACTCTCATGTTCGTATTGTAAAAGCCGTCATAAATTCAAAATATTTCAGTGAGAGAACAGTTCCAGGTAGCCCATGCCAAATAACAAAACCTCTCTACATTACTGTTATCATTTTTAACACACTTGGAGTGGAAACGTGATTCTCCAAAGATCTGAAATACAGTGTTGCAATACACTTGGCGCTTTAGTAGCTATTGAACTCGACTTTTGTATAACATTTAATTAGAAAAAAGAAATCATCATTTCACTATTGTTAAACTGGCATCTTTATAATGGTTTCTGCTGATAACATTACAACCAAATTTTATGTTAGCATTTTTCTGTGTGTATGATGGGGTGTTTAATGCTACGGTTAAAAGTATAATTAACCTTGAAAATAGCAAATATCTGAAGAGCGTGCTCCTTTTTTAGGGTAATTTTAGATCAAATCTTATTTTTAAAGTGCATTGTAATATAAATTACTCCCCAACCTTTATTATCAAGCCCAGGCTTTTCAGAAAGGCAAGGCAGGGTGGTAACAAAACAGAAGATCTCGTGCTTGCACCAGGAATTCAGCGTTCCCCTCCCAAGCTCTAAGGGAAAAGTTTCGGACCAGCTGAGGACACACACATCAGAAGTACCTCCAGAAGCACCGGCAGGCCTCACAGGCAGCCTGCTCGTTTGATACAGCCATTTATCTTACAACACACGCTAACATATCTGGGAACGTAATAAAGCAGTAACCAAATAGACACACTCCTGTCCAGTGTACATATACAGAATTAAATCATATTTTAAACCGGATGAGGTTTTTCTTCACATACAGCATTTTATAGTGGAATTTTTAATATTGCAGTTCCTGATGTTGGCAGGAGAGTTGCCTTTTAAAGTACTCTGGTTAAGAATAATTTCTCGTCCCAGCAGCTGCCATAGAAGAACGCCCACTAGTAGAGCTTGTAATTACATCCATCTTTCTCCGCGTACCTTAGCCTTAAAAAATACTAATATTATCCAAACATCGATATAAAATAGTAATATTTTGGAAATGCACTTCTTCACAGAATAGCTACAGCAGCAAAATTTTGCTTGCTTTTATTTTAATACTTTTTTGCAGCACTTGTTGCATTTTTAACTTCCTTAGTTACTTTTTAGTTATATGTAGCATTAGACTTTAAATTGGCAATCCTATATGGAATCCTTATATCCAACAAGGAATCCACAACAGTTTTAAACCATTCATACTATTTTTTTTAATAAGAGATATTCTGGTCTTCATTTCTGTTTCTCAGGCAGCTATATTACATGACAAACTAATTAAATGTAATGCTTTTAGTTTGCTTTTAAGCAGTATTTGACAAATGTTTTGTTTCATATTGTTACATAAATATCTGAAGTACCGATCCCAGTAATGCCCAGGGCGTTATGTCAACCAGAAGGCAGGGAATCTGCTACGATGTCCTGTATTTACACAGTCTAGGCATATAGGTGCTTAGGGAAAGATAATGTTTTCTCTTTTGCTGAGTCATTTTAAAGCACTGTGCATAGTCGAGCACCTACAATGGCTTTGCTTAATAGGAGCAATTTTAGCTGAAGGATTTTGGTAACACTGAGTTGCTGTAATATCCTCTGTAGTCTCTCGGCGTCCTGTATTTCTGTATAAATTAATACTCTGTTCTCATTTGAAGGCTGTCTGTGAAGAAGCACTGAGAACAGGATCCCAGGCTGGCTTTCATTTGGACGCAGTCGTCTTTGGAGGAGAGGATTTCCGTGCCAGCATAGGTTGTTACCTGTGTGTTTACTATAAATGTTAACGTATAGCATTTGCGTTGGAGAAGCCCAATGTGATTTATGGCCATTGCTTTTCCGACAGCAATAATTAAAGTAATGACAACACTTGATTCTGCATTTTACATTTTCACTTTTCTCCTTAATTTTTTTTCAGTGCGGACTGTATCACTGGCAAATTAAAATGTGGTCCCTGTGTGTTACAGGGCACTGACAATTTCTTGTGTTTCTTGCCATGCAGTACCAAAAATTAATGAAAAAAAACCCAAAACAAAACCTGTTGAGTAACTGAAATTATTTAAAAATATGATATCCATAAGAAACATGTACATGCTTTTAAGAACTACATTTAAAGTCCTAAAATTCCAGCATCTGCTTCATCACTGCTTTATAAGCAATTATCAGTCAGGCTTTTGACATCATGCACAAATACTCGCCTGCTACATTTTGCTTTCATAAATTTACTTTAAATACGTCCCATGTCAATACAGCCACGTATTCACGTGAAAGCACTATTAGCCTTCTTCAAAAATAAAAAGTATTTCACAATTTCTTTTATGAGAGGCCACTTAGCTTCTTATTAATCTGATTTAGTCTAAAGATAAAAGTGCAGAGGTATCAACATTTAATTTAAAAATAAGTATGTTAATGTAAACATTAGCATTGCTTTATTAAAATATTCCTTACAAACTGGAAATGTGTGTCTTAATAGTGACCCTAAGGAAAGGGAACAAATTTTTTTTTTTTTTTTTCACATCAGCCTTCACGTGAGCATGTTGCTTGGCTGGTGCCCTATGAGCACATGAAGTCTTGTGAATGTTTTTGCTTCTTCTCAGAAGTCATCTACTATCATTTTTTCATCCAAATACTAAAGCTTAAATATTCAGCTTAGGACATCAGTTGTGACAAGAATCAGAACCAAGGAAAGTGCAATTCTATTCTCAGTGTGAATTTTTTAACCATTTAGTTGTACCCAGTGTATCAATTTGTGTAAAGCTTCTCTTGCTGTAATGCTTCTCACTGTACATACAGTAAATAATATAATCAAATAATTACTTCATGTTAGTCTCAAGTCAGCAGTCCTTGCCAGCCAAAGCTTCCACTGACTTCAGGCTTCTGATCTGAACTAAACCAAAATCTGAATTTTATAAGCGAATGTTTAAAGAGAGGTGGGGTTTTTTTGCTAAAGCAGCTTTTTTTTTCCTCAGAAGACATTGATTTTGACAATATAGCCTTGCACCCCTCTTCTGTTTTCTAAATTGGTTAAATGAAATCTCAAACTTTCCTTTTTTTAACATAGGAAATATTTAAAATAGAAAGGTTTAAAACACTCTTGTCAGCTTTTCTTTGTTTTCATTGTTTTCGTAGGTGCAACAAGCAGTAAGGAAGCTGACGACATTCTATATGCCAGGCAAAAAATAATAGTCACAGCAAAGGCATTTGGCCTTCAAGCAATAGACCTTGTTTACATCGATTTTCGAGATGAAGATGGGCTCCGCAGGCAATCAAGAGAAGGTGCCTCAATGGGATTCACTGGTATGGCTTTCTGCCGATGTCTCAAAATAATGGATAGCTTCTTCAATTTAAATATACTGCTACATTTACTGTCACTTTAGACAAATAACTTGGGTTTTATATCAGGTCATTTATCAAAAAACTCAGTAATACCAAGCTCTTCTGTGTTTATTAGCACCTTTAAAATTGGGGCTGGAAATTTTGCCTGAAAAGTCACAGGCTGCTTTTTAAAACCACATCCCATGAAGCGTGGGACTGTTTTTGAAGAGAAGTTGGGGCAGAGGCTGTGCGGTGATTCCTCCCATCACAGACCATGGGAAAGGCGATACTGTACTCTGCAATGACCACTCTACAATTGCTTCTTAAAATATGTGGTTCCCTTTCTCCTATTTTTTTTAAACGGCAGTTGTTAAAAAATACTTCTTACGTGAAGGAGTTGAGAAGGAAATCTCATATGCTAATTGCTAGGGGAAAGTTATTTTCTGATTATTTTCTTTGATTTGTTTTTCATCTCCTGGCTCCCCTCCCAGTAAGTGCTGGTGACACCTACGGGTATTGGCAGACAGCAAGAGCAGCAGGCTCCTTGCCCCAGCGTCCTGTAAGGCAGCCTGTTACCCTGTGATTGGTGTACCAGATCACTCGGACACCCTGGTGGGACAGTGCAGCCACCAAAGATTGGGGTTTTGCAATAGAAATCAGCCATTTGACACATGCATTAGAGAATTCTAGCATATAGGACGAACATTTTACGTTATTTGTCTCTGACCATCATTCAGGATATACGTACAGTAATAGTACATCTCTCAGGTTTTTGTTACTAAAGGCATGGGTCCTGGTGATGCCATCTAGCAAACTATATTTTTACAGTTAGCGGTGTAGGATATTTTAAAGCAAAAAAACAAACATTCTTTTAAGTGATCGCGACGTACCAGTGAAAGAATAGCAATCAATGCTCTTCAGCACAAACTCTGCCTTACTCTGTTGAGCTTCAACATTTGCAAAACCAGATCTTGTTTCAGAGGCAAAACGGCTAGCTCCTCACAGCTACATTATCCACATCCATGTGGACTTCCACCCTTCATTCGTCTGCGATTGAAGTTGGGAAAATAATAGAGCTCCTGAATGGTAGCACCTGCTGATGGCTACCTAATCTCGACCGATATTTCCTAGCTTAAGGAAAGGCTTGATTTTTGAAAAAACTTGAGCATCTGAACCTCCTGTTGACAGAAGATGGAGTTGCAGATGCCTAGCGCCTTTGAGAGCACTCTTTTTGAACACTTAATGTGTATTTAAATACTTAACTCGCTGCCAATTTAGGAAATTTAGAAATGCTCAGTATAAACAATGTTAATGGTGGTTTGGACTCCACTGACTTTACGGTGGAAGTTGTCTGACATCAGGATAGGCTCCAGATAGGAGACAAACGAAAAGGTCATGTATGGCAATTTAGGGCATAAAGTGAATTTCTAACTCGGCCATAGAGGTGTCTTGCCTTTCCGTACGAGGAGGAAAGATCTGTAAAAGGTACAGGCTTCGTTAAGGTGAACGCAGAGCTCCTGCTTTTTGCCTCCTGCCTTTCCACAACTGTCATCAACATATTTCCAAAATCCAGTAAACAGCCTGACAACCATAATTAGAGATGGGGCAATACTGACTTTTCTGATTTGGTGGCCAAAAAAAAAATTTTTAAAAAAATCTCTTTAAGTCAAAACAAAACAGCGTTTTTCATATTTTTGGTAAAAAAGCAAAAAAAAATATTTTAGGTCGATCCAAAATGTTTCACTTGTTCTTCTGTTTCCTTTGCTTTCAGTTTATCTAATGTTTTTATAATCTTGATTGCTTGTTTTAATTAAAACAAAATGTCATTTCAAAATTGAAACCAAAACCATTTCATTCCAAAACTATATAAATGAAACATTTTAACATTTCCAATTTAATATTCATCACAGAAAATTACAAATGGGTATTAGCTTAATCCATGACCTTGTATAAAGCAGAAGTCTGCAGATCGTATTTGCCGCTGACAGTCCTCTAATAACGTGAGAGTAAAATACTGAAATGTCACCTTAATAACAAGTTCGAAACATGCGATTCTTGCTATTTTTAAATATTTCGGATCGCTTCCTGCTACTTCTTCACAAAGAATCAAAATCATTGAAATCAACAGGACTAAAATGAGCTGAGGCTTCCGAATTCCTCTCTTAGCTGGAGAACATACTCTTATTTACATGCATAGGGCCAAATTCACCACCCTCAAAACTAATGCAAATCCAAAATATTCAGCAAAGTTATATGTCCTTAGATTTTCCCATATTCAGATTTGGACCAGTAGAATTGGCCTTAATGTAATCCAATATGTTCACTCAAGATTAAACAAGCGAAATAATATAACGAAGAATTTACCAGCTATTTAGTTACTATTGTGACCCTCATTGCTTATTGTAGCCAAGTTTTCTTTTCCAGTTATCTTAAAAGCAGCCTTTTTGTGAGCGTGTTTACATAAAATCAAATGTTTTCAAATGTAATTTAGCCAAATTAATAGATCTTTATATATATTATATATATATATTCATATTTTTTTAAAATATATGTATACCCACCCCCCCTATATATAGAGATACACACACACACACACACACACACATATGCACCCAGCAAGATGTTTTACAATACCAGAACCTGTGGACTTAAAGTCAGTGTGTTGCCTATATAAATGGTCATCAGTTTTAGGAATATTTATGTAAAAAATTAAGTAAACCTTGCCATAAGCTTTAACAGCTGACTTAGTCATTATAGAAACTCCTGTGCTACATGCTGAGAAGCCAGATATAAATACGAAACACTATCGGTTTCCTCTCTTTTTGCAGTCTTTTGTAGAAGACTAAAATGACACCATCATACAGTTACCTAAAAGACTTGACAGGTATTGATTTAAAGCACGATATATCAAATGGTACTGTAAAAAGGATTTCATGGTCATAAATTTTAATGTCTTCCAATTTTGCACTCTCTCAGTAACTTGTCAATAACAACAATTCTGTTTAAAATATTTGCTTCATTCCTGCATGGCATTATGTCTCTTAAACAGTTATTTGGATACATAATCGATGACAAAAATCAACCGAGTGCTATAAATCAAAAGTTAGGTTATATTCTCTGTAAATTGTTCAGTAGTGTTTTAATGATAAAAACTATAGCTTGCTGCTACAGATATCTTTATCAAAAGCGAATCTTTTTACAGAAATGTTTTACACTTTAAAAAATCATATGTAAATGTTTTTATTTTTGTTATAATTATAGACTGACTTTAAATATAATTTCAAATATATTCTACATTTTTCCCAGAAAGTTAAGCTCCTTAGGTTTTTGCAGGAATTATTTGTACACCCTTCAATTTTAGAATTAGTAGTTTAGCTAGGGAGAATTTGTTGTATTACAAATAAGGAACATCATAGTCTTATTAATGGTGACATTTGATTAAATTGACTAAAGAACCGTTGATTAGACCTAATGTAAAACACATTAGTTAAGAAAATTTGTCTCCATGTAATTTCTTTCAAAAAATATAGTTCTTACTGAGTTTTAAGCTTTTACTTATTTTTAAGCTATTTTTAAATAGTTATGACATTGAAATTTCAAACTGAATATTTGGATGCCCGTAATATCATAAACTAAAGGTTGTTTAATAGGAAATAAAATAAAATTGAGCTACTTATGGTTTTTAGCAAAGAAACGTAGCAACACTAAAAAATTACTTTTTCTTTGCTCATTAAATCAAGTAGATTGTGCTGCTGCATCCTCAGATTTTTTTTTGCACTCCAGGTTATCACTCAGACCCACCACAGTCTGATAAAAGTAATCCCAGGTTTTTTGCAGCGGTAATTTCATTTAAAATAGGTGTATCTCTGCGGTCGCGTATGAGACTTCTTACACCGAGCGATGGGCTGATTTCTTACGTACGGCTGGCTTAACGTCAGTAAGAACACGGGAGCAGACCCCATTGCGCGCAGGAAACCTCCTTAGGTCCTGACGCTTCACATTTTCCTTGCGTGCAAAAACCTCGCTCCCGCGAGAGGCTGCAGCGTGCGGCGGGACGGCGCGGCTGTGGGACCCTCTGTGTGCAGGGGACTGCTCACTTGATGGCAGGTTTGCAGGATCAGGCTCATCCCTCTAACTAGTTTTGTTATCTGGCAGGGAGGAGAGTCATTTATTCCGCGGGAAGCTGGGAAGTACGGTAGCCTCTCTTTATTAAAACACTTTGAAACCAAAGTGCAGAAATCACACCGGTCTGTGAAATTCCCTTAGAAATGAGCTAATAATGTCAAATGTTACACTTTTAAAACTGTCAAACAAATTAGATATGTATTTGGTTTAAGGTAGCTAAATACAACAACAGATTAAAGCGGATTATGGGGCTGTCTATTCACGTTTGAAAATCTCTAGTAAAAAAAGGCAACATCTATTTTTATTTTCTCAATGTATGTTTATACAAGAAAGGATAAAAAAAAAAGTGCTTCATAAAACCTCAAGGCACCGCTGGTAGTTGTTTAATATGCCGGTGACTAAATAAATATTGCAACCTACCTGCAACTGCTAACTATTGCAAGGAGAACAATTTAAACAACATTGAGGATTTTATGATGCTAAGCCAATACTGAGAATTTAGGGCTTGATCCTTAGGTGACTGGTAACTTTTCAGTCCTACAGATCTCTTGCCATCTTCTTCAGATCTCATTTTCTGAGCGCATTTTAATACAACTTATTTAAGAGTGGCTGGAGCTGTTATTTATGTAGTTAAATTCAGAGATGCATTTATACTTAAGTGTTAGTGACTGCCCCGGACAAACAACTGCACCTGAAATGACTGAGAGAAGATGTATGGATTGAAATGGGGAGGGAGGAGAAAGAATCGTGGGTTCTTTCAAACTATACTGAATGCAAGCATAGCTCAAGGTATTTTTATTCTTAAAAAAATCTGGCAAAAGGCTATCTGCCTGTGTCCAGTTTAAAAAATAAAAGAAACCAAGTAAAATAATTAGTTGAAGAGCAAGAAAGTCTGCGAGGCATATGAGAGCCTCAAGTGGTTGGAACATTTTGCTTGAACATCTGTTTGTCGATGCATGATTCTGGTGTTATTAATCTTCTTTGTAGGTAAGCAGGTGATTCACCCCAACCAAATTGCTGTTGTCCAGGAACAGTTCTCTCCGAGCCCTGAAAAAATAAAGTGGGCACAAGAACTGATTTCTGCTTTTGAAGAACATCAGCGATTAGGCAAGGTAAATATTTTGTTAATATGCCATAGTGGAAACCCAACTTGAATAATATTTAAGATTTAGAAAGATTGGTGATGGCTCTTTGCATTTATCTTATGAAGTGTGCTGTAACTGAGAGTAGTGCTCGTGAAACCTGTGTCTGGATAGAGTGTATATTTATTATAAATGTGTCACTTCCCGATATATTTACAAATAGACTGGCTATCTTTTTCTCCCCCCCCGTTTTAACTTTAATTCTTTGATTACACAGCCTTTTGAGCACCTGCATATATCTCCAGCATCGGTGAATTAAAACCGCTTCTCCATTATGCCACAGAATCACGGTGCTACTATCATAGGAAAATATTTGCAATCAAAAGACAGGTAGCCTGGCAGATGACTCAGACTGCTTGTGCAGACATCATTTATGGAAAGAAATAAACAGATAAGGAAGTCTTGGTTTTCTAAAAAAATCTCTTATGTCGGTAAACCTGTTTCCCTTTTAGGGGTTTGATCCTGCAAACGTCCTTAGTAGCGAGTGAATTTACTTTTGAGCAGAACTGCTTGCAGATTGTGGTTCTTAATCATTAAAAATGGGAATGTTTTATGTGCATTTGTACCAATTGCTGGACCTGAAATTTGGATAGAGGAGAGAGCAAATTAACACTAGAATATGATTGTTCCTAATTTAGTGCATCATTGAGTCTCACGTTTCCTGCTCTGTGGGTTTCTGCTATGTAAATATTGCGGTGGTGATGCACAATCTGTCTCCACTTTGTGCCAGTAATACTTAAATTAGGGGTCGCCTGAAGGAAGATTTTATGCTAGTTGCGGCATTGTCAGTTAATTATCTTAAAGGTTATTTGCTATAATCCAGTTTGCCTCTTTTTGAAAGAAAAAAAAGTTGCAGCTAAATATGTTTATCTTAGTTGCAGCCAAGCCCGGGCTAGTTAAAAAGCAAAGTCCCGATGTCAGAACGGGGAGTGCAGATGAGCGGGAACAGTTTGCCTGTGCTTCTGCGGCATTCAAGTGGGAGACAAATGTCTTCGGTAGTGAAGTTCATATATAAGACTGTGCATAGGGTCTCACTTTCTCCAGTGCCGTATAAAGGTTTTCTGTACATTTCTTCGCTTTCTGGTGGGTAGAAATAGATTGGGGGGGGGGGGGGGGGGGTGCGCCTTCCCCATTCCCCTACATTTCTGATACTGCAGATGTTGTACATTAGAAATGCTAAAAAGGTCAAAGCAGACATGATGCTTTCATCCCCGGGTAAAAGTGTGACAAGGTATTTGCTATTGCTCTGCCCTTCTCTTTGCTAGGCTATCGCATCCCCTCTGTAGTACCGGGGTGTTTCCAGTACATCCACGACTACGATCTTTGGGTGCTGTCCTGAGCAGTTATTTCAGGGTCACTCTTAGGATGCTGTATGCCTGCATCTCTTTGTTCTGTTCTCTAGATTTTGAAGTGTAGCTGTCTTCGTGCAAACGATTTAGAAATAGAAAATGTATGACTGGTTTTACCCGTTGTTCCGATTTACAAAGCTTGGCTCTCTTACAAAAGGCATCGTTTTAAACATACTGCTGGTGCAAATGTGTAGGCAGGTAGATGCAGAAAGAAAAAAGTCAAGCGACATACTCAGCCAAATATTGTTTATGTTTATGATGTGTATAAGGCTATTCATTCAGCTGAATTTAGTGTCAGAAACTCATCTAAGGAATACCCCTATCATATGAACAATAGGTGAGGAGACTGGGCTAAATTTAACTCTAGTTCCAGTATTAAACAATCGTGAAGCCAAACGTTTAATATTGAAGAATTCTGTATTAGGCAAGCATTAGTCTTCGGACTTGTTTTGAAGCTGTTATTTTACTGACATAATGCTGGTTTCTTGCTTTTATCAGCCATTCCGGGGGGGTTGTTTGGGTTTTGGGGACTTTTTTTTTAATAAATGCTTTTAAAATAGGTTATAAGCTTCTATAATCAGCTGCAAGAACAGATTTGCTGAGCATTTGCGGTTTGGGCTATTTTTTTAACCAACCAGGTTGCATGCTTCATATATTTTTGCATGTAGCCGTCTATCAATAAAAAAGGACTGGCAGGTTAATACGTGAACTTCTGGATCTTGTACCACTGCCGTATTGCCGGGCTTCATAACAGAATTGGAAAAATATTTTTCCGTGTAGTGCTGCAAACTTCTTAACCGAGTTTGCGATTTGGTATTATAAATGTGTCAGTAAGAAGAGCTTGGACGGTCTGATTACTTCATCTTTTTTCCAAAGCAAACATATCTCACTGAGGGAGCCTCTTGCTCCGCGTCCTAGCGACATGCTAAAATGTAAGTAATAACTCTTCCCCTACCACCTCCTGACAAATACTCCACACAGCGGTTTTAGTAATCCTCGTGTCCTAATGAAACACCTCTTCTGTTTTCCTTTTCCTTTTATTATATTGAAGTGTTCATGTCAGTAAGACTAAAAATATAGCTGTGGTTAATATGGTTGAGACTTGCATGGTTTTGCCATGTTATTAATCAAAGTTGAAAGCCTGGAAAAAATAAATGTGAGGGATTTGTGCGGCTGTTTGTGTGGTAGATAAGTTACTGGTCTGCAGTCTCTGGGTTCATAGTTTGTTATTAATTGGGTTTAAAGTTTGATGCCCTTAGTCAACAATATTTTATATTAAAATACAGTAATAAGCTTTTATAATCTATTCCAGTTTGAGAGCTACAGTTGCCGTAATAATCTGTTTTTGAGAGAAGGCTGAACCAGGCTACTTCATCCTGGAGGCTGAAATGCTTTGAAATAGTAGCCCCCAAATGTGAGTACTGAGGTCGGGAAAAATTAGGATCTCAGATGAGCACTGCAGAATTGGAGATGCTGAGGCAGTGTCCAAACAGAAGCAAATTAGAGAGCTAACCAGCTAGCCAAAACTGCTTGGGCTTATCTGACAGAGATAGTCCTGTTTGAGGGGTTGTTTTGGTTTGGCTTCCAGGTTGTTTTGGTTGTGGGGTTTGACTTTTTTTTTACATTTCTAATCTGACTGAAAAATAGCATATCTAGGAAATAAATGATAACATCGTATTTTGGACGATTAGAAGACAAATGTTGAAAAAGTACATTTTGTATTTTATACAACTAGTTTTTAAGTGCTTTCTTTTGTCTAGAACTTTGAGATCTAAAAATGAAAAGTGCTTAAAAAGAAAAGTATTACTTCCGTATCATTTCAATATTTTTCCAGTAGAATTGCATTACTAGGGGATATGATTTTCAAAATTAAAAAAATTCATCCCATAGAAAGGAGGCGTAGCTGTTGGGAAAGTCTAAATATGAGCTAAATGTCAGAGTGCGTTCAAAAATTAAAAAGAAGGATAATAAACATTGTTCTGGTAGTCTAAAGGACAGTTTCTGTTCTAAATTTCTGAAGTATT
Organism: Platalea leucorodia; assembly: GCF_965183815.1. Classification (NCBI taxonomy): domain Eukaryota; kingdom Metazoa; phylum Chordata; class Aves; order Pelecaniformes; family Threskiornithidae; genus Platalea; species Platalea leucorodia. The sequence goes on from NC_138824.1 coordinate 58,804,907, forward strand.
TGTACCTCATTAAAAAGGGAAGTTATCCAGATTAACTGAGTCCAAGGAGGTAGAGTTAGTGGGAGAAGTTACTAGCTTATTTCAAGAAAAAGATGTGACTTCTATCAATGAAGGTACGATAGTCTTTACTATGTAAGTAACTAACTCCTGCGATTACATTACCAATACATTGGATACAGGAATATAATCCCTTCTATATGTATTTAGTATTTATATATGACAAGAAAGTAAGACATTGAAAATGCATTTTTGAGCCATTCGACTTGTAAATACATCAGGCACAATATCATTATCGTAACGGGATCTTCCTGAATTGTTTGGTTTTTAAATAAAATTCACACAGAAAGAAAAGCAGAAGACTAAAGTAAGAGGTTGCTTACACATTTATCTCATGTACAAATTTATAAATGCTTTCAAAGGACCCACACAGTAAACCAGGGAATAGTTAAACACTGCTGCCGAAGTCACCTGTCACGTAAGGATTATTTAGAGTTAAGGTAAGTAATTCACAAACCCAAGCTGTAATATGGGTTGAATATTTCAGATCCCATGGGGCAAAACAGAAGAAATATCTGTACATGCCACATATGAATGCACAGAGTGCTTCTAAGAAGACCTTTAGCATATGTTTCTTGCATTATATTCTGTGCCATTGTATATCATGTTCCCGGTGGCTGAGGAATAATATATGTGAACTCCAGCAATTTGACAAACTATACAGTTTCTTTTACGGACCTTTCCAGGATTATGAAAAATCTTAGGAATGCATTTATTTACACAGCATCTACCCAACAAAGGAATGGAAATTTCCAGCAGTGGCTCCCTTATAATGCTCTTTGTTTAGGAAAAGCTACCCCAAGCCACTGTATCTTGGAGACGATGCGCCCTCGTGCTTGGGCCAGATCCAGCTCCCACCGCCACCCGGGGAGGTCTCTCCCCGCTGCCCTCCCTCTCCCGGCAGTGCCGCGGCCCCCGGGAGGGTTCTCTGTGTATGGCCCCAGCCACGAGGGATCCATCCCGTCCCAATCCAGCCCACGGGTGCTGGGAGAGCCGGACCGTGCCCCGGGGGTGGCAGGCTCCTCCAGGCTGCCTCCTGGGAGGGATGTGCTGGAGCGTCCCTCTGGCATGGGGCAGTGTGGGACCCCATCAACCCTCAGGGATGATATCGCACTTTATAGGGCATTATATCTCGGGGCTTTATGCCGAGCTGGGGGTGAGGAAGCAGCCCAGCTCCCCGCTCCCCTCGCCCAGGACAGACTGCAGGCAGAGCTTGGAGGTGCCACCAACGAAGCTGGATCCCATCCCAGAGCGATGCCGGCAGCACAGGGTACCTCTGTGCACGCTGGGCTGCAGCACTGTCATCCCTCACTCCAAGGACACAGGGCATTTGCTGTCGTTTATGTTAATTAGGCAATGTATATTCCTCATGCTGCAGAGATGGGGATTCGGGGATTTGTGATAAATTGCCACCTTTTATGAGCTGCGGCCTTAAGAAGTATAGGCTCAGGTGCATCTCTATGCAAAGATGGAGAGCGCTGGTGGGATTTAAGCACGGGCCACTGTTATGTTGGTTTATCTTTTTTAAAAGTGGCCAAGTGAAATTTTAATGTGAAAACTGATGAATAAATAGAGATCAAGAGAGCTCATATTAGTACTTAAAGTTTCTCTATACAATTTTATTATTTGAAAAAGATTTTAGAAATGTGTTTTGTGTCACAGTTGAAGGCTTTTCTCTTAGAAAGATCCATCTGGGGGCAAATTTCGAACCTTTACAACAGAGCAGAAGGGGCTGTATTAGCTAATTGCTTGTGCTATACTGGTTCCTACACTGGCGCAATCAGTCCTGAGGGAGTTATGCCAGGTGGGGAGAGAAGGAGACAGATTTTACTACATGGGGCTGCAAAAGCTCCTAAGCAGGGCAGAAACTCATACAAAACATTTGCTTGCCAACTGCCCCCCCCCTGCCCCCAGCAGGCATTCGGTGGCTCTTAATCTGTTTTCCTCCACTCATTAAAGACCTGTGTCCAAAACGTGGGGGGAGAGGGACTCGGATGGCGTTTTGACATTTCCCGCAGGGAGACGTTTCTCCGTGAGCCGGGAGCAGAAGGACGGATGCTGCGCCCCTCCGTAGCCTTTCTACCCGCAGGTAGAGGAGGCGGCTGCTGTCCCGGGGAATGCGGGCCCTGCAGAGGGCAGGGGATGGCACTCCTCTGGGTTTCTCCTCGGCAAGGCATGACCCCTCTGTCCTTGTCACCTCAAGGAGGTGCATGCAGGGTCTCGGTGAGACGGGGTGAGTGCCCTTGCTTTTGGAAGGGCCATGCCGTGCCGGCACGCTCCCAATGCAGGCGATGCTTTTTTGCGGGCATGGAGTGAGGAGACACCCATCGCTGCAGACACCTGCCCGCTGTCGTGCCAAAACCTGTGCACCAAGCAGCCCGCCAAGGCAACTACCCACCTCCCGAATCCCTCTTTAAAAAGCATTAACAAGCGCTCACAAGCCTCGTTTCAATTTCCAAAGCAGGATCTAACCAGAGATGTAATGTTCTGACCAGATGGCTCTTTTTAAGGCTTACTGAGGGAATTCAGAAGCCTGTACGGCCAAAATACTGTTTCAGTTAATTCAAGTAGCAGCAGTCTTGCTGCCTCTTGACTCCTCTCTGTGCTAGCTGGCATTTTCAGGGACCTGGAGAAGCTCTCTGCAAAAGCTCCGTCAGCTAAAATAGAGAATGGCAGTAAAAAATGTCTGTTCAATCCTATTCAGAAAATGAATCTGAAATTAGAAAAAATACAGACTACAAAAATAGCGATGATTCCATTCTTGTTAACAAAACGAGCTTCACTGTTTTTACTTTCCTTACCCACGTTGTATTTTATAGCTACCTTCCCCTTCAGTATCAAGTGCCTTTTGTGTGTCCTGTAGTCATTTACTTCCAGATGAAATTTTCTAGTCTGTATTTAATAAATTGCTTCCATGACTATAAACCTCAAGTTAATTCTAAATGACTTAATTAAGGGCATCTGAGGATACTGAAGTCTTAATATTAGTTTTCATTTTTCCGTATAATAACCATGATGCTCACTAGGGAAAAAAAAACGCATGGTTGGATAGGATGTTTGTCCAGGAAGCTGCTTTTGTGCTATAAAATAAAGATTTGCTTGGCAGCAGCAAGCATGCTCTCTAGGATTCTTCCGTTCCCGATACGTTATAAGACAGAGGATGGAAACCAGTGGAGAATATTCCTGATTTCTAGGACTTTCTTCTGTTTCTTTAATTTTATTCTTTGCTACTCTAGAGGAGCATGCAGGAAGACAACAGCCACAATGAGAAGGAAACGAAAGAAAACATAAAGACAGCATTAAAAACCTTCATGTCTGCCTTTCATTCAGGGATCTTAAACAGGCTGCTTGCTCAGTGAGAGGTAGAGACTTCGGTGGCTTGAAGGAGTTTCTGGAGCTGGACCAAGCAGGATCCCCTGGCCCATCCCAGCCTAAGTAGCTGTCCCCAGTAGCTCAGGCAGCTTGGGGGGCTCTAAGAGGGAAAAACAGCTTGTTTGGCTCACATAGCAGGGCAAGACCCTTATCCGTGGGCTGGGAATGATGATGTCAGGCAGAGGAGAAGTAAAGGACCTTGTAGGTCCCTGTTCTTCATCTTTCCTGCCCCGCTGTGGACTTGAGGGATCACAAAGTCCTTCCTACCTGTTGAGCTTTAGAAAGGGCTTTTTCTGTTAGAGTTCTTGTACTGCTGCTAGGAGGTTATTTGAGGTAAAAATTAATCTCTATTTCATGTTGTTGTTGCTCTTTCTTTCTCGACCTTTTGTGTCCTTCCATCTGCTTGTAGAGGTAGAAGCCTATCTCATACAAACAGGCCTGCTTCAGGCATTACAAACTGATTTATCCTCTGAACTAACTGTTTCTGCTCTGGTGCAAGTTTACACTGGTGAAAAGAGACAAAAGGTAGTGATATTTAATGTTTTCTTCATATCAACAAAATGGCTACAGAAACTTGCTGGTGTTGATACTTTGCAGAATTCCCTCCCCATTCATCTCTTCCTTCAACAGATCACAGAGACCCACTGAGCACCTCCTCTTGCCAAAAAGACATTTTTGACAAACCTTTTCAGGGATCGTTTATTTTCCCTGAAGATTTTGTGTGTAAGTGTCTTTCCTCCCATAATGTTGCTACAGAAAAGGGGCAAATGTCAAAGGGTTCAAAGGAGAGGATACAGAAATACGTAACCCAAAAAGCTCTGTTTGTGTAGCTTGCTGTGCGTGGAGTCTTCAGTTTGTCATATGTGACTACACTAGTTATTTGGGCATTTCCTACCTACTGCAAAGATGCTGAAAGAAGACCAAGAGTTGTGCGTCAGCCTGATCTGGAGGCAGGACAGGCCTGAGCAGAGATGAGTGCAAGACGTTATCTTGTTATAGCCTGAAAAATGTGCTCAGTTGACCCAGATATCATTGAACACCTCCTAGCAGCTCACTAACCTTTGGAAGTTCATCACTAAAAGGTGGAATCGTGACCCAGCTCTTTATGATGGTTCTTTGGCTACAACTTCCAGAAGAAAAAATTAATTAGACCTGCATTCAGCACCATCACAGCTGTTAGCTTATTTCCTACTCTTGACTTTCCCAAAACTATGGTTTCGACCTTCTGTTTCAAAAGTCATTCCTTTGTAGTCAGCATAATCACTCCTCCCCCAGGCAGAGACCCAACTCCATTTGCTGCGACCAGGACTCTTCTCTTTTGTTCATTACCTGTAAGCAAACCCAAGCGTTCTTTTTAAGCCCCAAAGCAAAGATTTCCAAATTTCCTCTGCAGGGGGTTGCTTAAAGAGGGTCTGTTTTCATTTAATCCCAGGGGAATTATCTTTCTGAATGCCATGCTTTTTAGGAGGACCCTTTGCCATCCACCTGCTTCCTTCCCTCCTCAGAAAAGCAAATCTGCCCTTCTTCCAGAGCACAACAGTCTTATTTCCTTGTAGCAGTTTAACATTGTGCAGGATTAGAGGTAATGTTCTCAGATGCAAGCAGATTTTAGTGGGTTTATTCCATGTATTTTTGTGGTCTCCAAAAAGTCATAACTAGACCTTTGGGATTTAGAAGTGGGCAAGCCACTGAATTACCATAGAAAGAATTAATGTTTCTCAGGTAACTGTGGATCAAAGATTTCTTGCATCTGTGTAGACCTGAGGATGCTTGTCTATACATGTTCTCCATTTCCCCTTGTGCGAGGTACGCAGGGTTTGCACTGGCCAGCTGGCATCGCCCGTTCTGCTCGTTTCCATTTATCCTGGCATCTGCCCACGAGTGCTGATACCGGTCACAGGGGCTGGGAGGGGACTTACTTACATAATGACTTATTTGGACAATGGCTGTATTCACACAGCCTCTGGCCCGCGTCACCAGAGTGGCGCGGGAGCTCTCATTCACGGCATCTCCTAGTGCTGAAGGGGGTGGAGGAGAGAAGGGTGGCTGGCTCTCTGGCCCCTCTACGGCCATTTCCCCTAGGTCCTAGGTGCACGTCCTCTCAGAAGGCAGCCAAGTAGGGCAAGGAGATAACCCGACTGCCAACCACTCATTGCAGGCATTTGGTCTGCAAAGGAAAGCATTGGTAGCTAAACCATTAAGACAAGTAATTGAAGAAAAATAAATCATCAGCAGAGCAGTATTTCCAACCCTGTGGCAGCAGAGTGCTGTCAAAGGACCTCCCCTCACTCATGAGTTTGCTTGTCTTCTGAGCAACAGTCACCTAACTAGTGGCAGAGACTTTTTTGGCAATTCCATAAGCATTAAATATACCTTAGACCTATACTTAATTCAAAATTCAGCAGCAGGTGCTTTCTTGTCCCTATTGCAATTTCATGGAACATGACCTTGGCTTGCTTTTCCTTTTCTTCCACTGGCCCGGGTTCCCAGAGTCCACCCCATGCCAAAGCCCTACCTACTCACCAGGATCCCCTACCACCTCCAACCCTGCCATCTAAATCGCCTGACTAGATCCCCAAAGTAAACTGGTTTTGAAAAAGTTGTCTGTCTCTGCATAGTGGCCCAGGGCAGCCCATACATTGCCACACACAACAAATGAATATAGCATTATTGGCTATATTCTTTCATGTGATACAAGACAATTGAGGGGGTTTTTCTACTATAGACAAGCCACAGGCTTAATGTAGTCTTTATAAATATCTTTAAGAAAAGCCTGGCCACTGTCACGTGGGAGTTGTTAAAGTTCTTGGCTACATGTATGATGAGATCTGGTAGAACAGGCCATCAAATCAAATGCTTATTAGCAAAGGTTTACCAATAGTCAAGGTAATTAATAACCACAGCAGTGGTTCCCAAAACAGAGCACATAGTTCTCACAACCAGTGCTCACGTTTGGAGTCGCATCTGCAATCGCTCAGGAAGCCAGTACACTTTTTGGAACTTATAGGACTTATTTGGTACTTCAGAATTCATATACGTTCTATGCATTAGGAAAGCCAATCCTCACATTCAGTGCTGATGCAGGTTATTAATCATTTACAGTGGTCTAAGAACCAAGGGTCTGCAGTAACCCTCGTAGTGAGTTCATTGCAGTCATCGGGACGGATGTGGATAGAGGCACAGATAACCACAGACAGAGCAAATGCTGAGGAAAAAGCCACAAGCATTCCCAGGTGCAGGAGTTCTTCCATCTTGTCAGCCAAAGGGGACTAGCTCGTCTGATCACTCTCCCACATGTCCCAGAACAATTATTACTTTACTTTAATTAACTCATGTACTTTAATCCAAGCCACAGCTCAGAGAGAAGTGTGTCACATAACTACGAGGTGCCTTAAGTGTTCTGTATCATAACAGTTTTAGCCAGCTTGTGTCTCTTGTTAACCCAGTGGTACATAAGGAAACAAAAGATGGTGGGAGTAAAACCCCATGTAACATTGCATATTATATAAAAAGGTTTCAGGAGAGATGAAGAAGTAGAAAAACTTTACTTTCCCTGATCTTCTGGAAAAATGTGAAAGGTACCTCACTTGTGATCCTGTCCACCCCCTGTTGTAGTCAAAGTCAACACACTTCTACCACCCATGACAAACGCTAGCAGGAGAGTTGGCTGTGTCATTTCTTCCCCTTTCCTGGTTCCCCAGAACATATTGACCCCCAGCCGATACAGAAACCATTGAGTCTGAATCCCCTCCATTTACCTTCTAGAAAGGTAAAATGCTTCTTGCCATAGAAAAATACACTCTGTTTATGAGACGGTTGCATAGATTTACCAAGCTCTTAACTACTCCCAAAAGTTTCACAGAGCAGATGTTCCTAGATGCTGCCACATATAGACACACACAAAAAGAGGAGGTCTTCATGTTCCAGGAACCGCTGCATTAACAGGTTCATCTTCTGGCTGTGGCAAATAACAGACCAACACTGAAACTCTTTCTGCTGCTTGATATATGTCATTTCTTATAGGTAAAGGAAATTTTTAAGGATGACGTATAGATATGACAAGAGCCATGTCCAAGATCCGTGGCAACACATGGCCAGAGTTTTCTTCTGAGTTGTCAAAGAGCAGCCCTCGATTATATGTTGAACTTTGTTGGGTCTGAGTTGGATTTAGTAGTGGCTACATTTATCCAAAAGGAGGTTCATAAGGTACAAGCTTAAGCTTTGCCAAACTGATGTCTTACGAAGTTTGGTACTGAATCTCTTCGGTCTCTCCACAGTCACCTGGAAACTTATTGCGTTAGATATTCCTAATGCATAACTTGATTTGCTCCCTTTTTTCATTAGCCTGTATCTTCAGCTCCTGACCTGTGAAAATGACTGTTGTTTATCAACTCTGCCTTATCACTTCCCTTGTCTGTAGGCTGGATCTTTGTATCACTTGGGGCTGACCATCCTCAATTCTCTTTTTTTCCAAGACTATCATTTTTTGCTGTTTCCTTCTGGGGAAAAAAAAAAAAAAAACTAGCAGCTTTCTATAATTTTAATTCCCTTCCAGCTGTTTTCTGTATTTGCCAAAAGCCCCCTCCCTTCCATTCTCAAAGCACTTTAGGACATATTGAAATTCAAAGTAGAGCTGTTAAGGCCTTACTTAGCATGGCCTGCAACTTGCATAAATAGCTGTTACGTTTTTAAAGATGTTACTACTGTTTTAACAGAGCATTAAATGTCATTGTGAATTTATTGCATTCAAATACTGTGTGGTTCCTGGGGGATGCAGCAAATTGCAGAGTGCTGGTCCTGCATCGTTCAGCCTGGAGAAGGTGGCCTGGTACAAGAGATGGAGGTGTGGAAATGATGACTTGGTGGGCTCTGCGGGCAGCTCCAATGACCAGGCGGAGAGAAAGAAGAGGAGCCAGATGGGCTCGCCGCCTTCTTGTTGCTCTGCTCTCACAGAGCTACCCAGAAGGAAACAGCTTTGAGTCTTCCCTTGCTTGCCAGTCAACTGGGAAGGACTCTTAGCTAGTCCGCATGATGAGCCAAATGGGAAACGTTGCCTGTTCACCTTTCATCCTTGCTTTCTCCCTGATGGTCTGCCCTGACAGAGGCACACAGCGATCAGGCTGAAGGAAGCCAAAGGTTGTGCAAACACAGACCCCTCTGCTGAGCTGTGCTGCCTCCACAGCTGTACAGCATAGGCCAGCCAAAGTGCTCTTACACCTTTGAGTGAGCAGGTGGGTGCCAAAGTCACCCGATTTCTGACAGGGCTTCACCCTTAGCATGTTCACTCTGTTGCTGCGTGAAGGATGGCACTGGGTAGGGACAGCAGGGTATGCACTGTGTTGCTGAAAACAGGGGTAGCATCTTTGGCCCATGGAGCCACCCACTCCTCAGAAGGGCTGCACTTCCAGCCAGCGGTACAGCGGGTGCCACAGTTGTTCTCCGTTCCTCAGCTTCTCATCCCACCCGAGTTACTTGCACCCGTGCATCATCACTTGAAGGCTGCACCCACGGACTGCCGCTCTGCCTCCCGGCTGCTCCTTCTCCCAGCTCCTCCGTCAGCCTTTACCCGGAGGGCCTGTCTCTTCCCAGGGCAGGTCTGACTTGTCTGACTCGCCTGATGGCAGGACCCTTTTGCAGGTTTCTGAAAAGGCTCCCACTGAATGATGTATGCAGCCCCGTGGCGCGCGAGAACCGCAGCCACCCAACGCGATGGATGCAGACCCCAGCCTCCCACCATGCACCCGCCATCACTCCCATTCACGCCGCAAGCTTCCTTAAGAGCAGGCCCTTGGTCCCACAGTTGAACTACTGGAAGTCTAAGTATAGGCTGGAAGCGTGAGATTATTGAGAAAATTAGCCAAAAAGAAAATTTAGATCTATGACTAAATTAATCCCCACGTTAACGCTATCAAAGCAAATGGTGTTTATAGAAAGTCTTGTTTTCTTTATATCCATGCAAGAGAAAATCAAAGGAATGCTAAAGGTAAATTTCATCTAGCAGAACTGGAAAAGAGAGCATGGGGACAAAGCTATAATTACTGGTATTTCCTATCTGTTGAAACCTGTGGGTGGAAAGAGAGGCAGTGAATGGAGTATATTCAATGGCATTAAAATCGGTTTCTTTTTCTGGACTTTAGCTCAACACTGCAAATTAGCAGGGAGAAAATGAGCCTCAGAGTGAACAGGCAGAGAAGCCAACTTCTTCGTGTTACTCTTTGCTGTGAGGAAAAAAAAAGCATTTTTTTCCTTCAGGAATTCAAATTCCTAGCAACCCAAACTACAGCTGCACGCTGACAAGAAGAGAACGTACGGCAGATCTCAAGTGGTTCAGCGTTCATGTGTCCACACACACACTATTATCCTGGTTTCCTTTCTAAACATGTTATTTTAATGAAGCGAGGACAGGCGTGCTGTTTAATTAACTCCTGCTTTCAAAAAAGGCATTCTGACCCAGATTCATCATGCTCCAACTTAGGCACCTGCAGAGAGAGGTACCTGACTTCAGAGCATCCTGTGGACAGTCAGTGGAAGGGATAAGACCTTCCCCATCGTGCTTCGGGCCACCAGAGATCAGAATTGCCATTGCTAGGTGCCCGTCTCTTTCTGCAAACTATTGCAGGTATTTAGGATAACGGTGCTCCCAAGGCAGCCATTTCACAGACCTAGGAAGGATGATTCCAGACCTTAACATGTCTCTACTTATCGCTGTCATCCCACACACAAATTCCTCCTTTAAGCAATAGCTGTTATTTGACTGCCTATAGAAAAATAGGCACAACGAAACCATGTTTTTCTTACAGTGAAAAAAATGTATCTTGCAGTTTGAGATCACTGCGTAGACCCGAATTATTCTGAAGAAGTCCTATGTCATGGAATGTTTACTTAGTCCCCAATTTATTTTCACAACCGCTAATAAATGGAATACTTTGAGGCTGCATTTTCTGTAAAGGTTTAGAAGTATAAGTGAAAATGGCTGAGATGTAGCCAAGATAAAAAAATGGTGTATTATTATTCATAATAATAGTAATAATAATAATGTTGTTGTTGTTGTTGGGGTAATATAGGGCTGATTGGTTGCTCTGTAAACAATAAATGTGATTTGAAGCACCTACCATTGAGTATCTGTCAGTCCCATTATTCTCCAAACCCACCTAAAGTACTGCAAGCTATAGTAGGAAATCCTACTTAGAATAAAATAATAGTTTTAACTGTTAGGTTTTTAATGGCTTTAATACAGCCTGTTCTTGCTTGCAACAATATTGATTTGTATTAGATTACTGTTTAAGGTGGGTTTTTGTCTTAACTGCTCTAGAATGGGATTTAGTATTTCATTAATACTGCTTAAGTCAAGCTAGATATGTCACCGGAGCAACACATTTCCTAAACATTTTTGTAAACGGGTTATATTTTCGCTTCACTTATGAGAGTCCTCTACTTAATGATTATCAAGCCTTAAAGGAAAGCCAGAAAACAATGAACGGCTTGCTCTCCTCTGCATTTCTCTCCCTATGCACGCACAGCCGCACAAGCCCTGTTCTCGGGTAGCCTCGCTCGCCGTCAGACCTAAGACCCGCCTGCGATCCCCCATCGATTGCAGCCGGACATTGAAAGGGTGCGCAGTGCTTCACAGAGACGCCCTGCCCAACGCTGGGGCCGGGGAAGGGATTGCATCTTTGTATTTGTTTTGTACAAGAATGTGTCAAAGTACTGTCAGAATTACAAATAAGATTTCTTTTTTTTTGTCTGCTGAACTTTGGCATGTCTTGAGGCACCGTGTTTTATCTTCAAAATCCTACCTCAGCAACACATGTGTGCATTAAAGCATCCAAAGGAACAAGTCAGGTTTGGCCCTGTTTAAAACATGTCTTCTGTTTAAGATTTAACTATGATTCATAGTTAATTATTTTAAACTTGTCCCCACGGTACCAGCACAAAATCCCTAGAAATACCAAGGGACTTCTGAAACCTGCCCTGGCTCCCAGATGGCCACCGCTGAGGCACGCTGGCTGGTTCTGCATCCGCTTGGGAAAATTCCCCATATGCAGCGCTCAGGTGGGCTTTACCTTGGCTTCGGAGCAGATTTGGGCAAGATTATCGAGCCAGCCACTTGCTTTTTCAGCGTTCACCCCAGCCCCTGGCTCTAAGCACAGGCCCAGCCTATCTGTAGCACCAGCGACCTGATGGAGAGGTGCAGCAGCACAACCTCAACCCGCCCCCAAGTCAGGAAACCTTCTCTCGGCCCCCCCGACGCTGTCGGGGTAACGCTTCGGGCTTGGCCCTCTGCCCGCAGACGGTTTCGGGCCGGCCCTGTGGCACAGCCCCAGCGCCGGAGGGTGACGCTGGACGTGGGGACCAGGGCTGCCCCCCGGCCCGGTGGCCGCCAGACCCCGCCGGCTGGCACGCACGGCCTGGCTGCGCTTGGCCCTCGCTCTGTGCCAGCTAGCGAGGCTGAAACAGGCAGGCTGCACAGCGGGCTTCTCTTCTCTCTTTGCCTCCTCTTTGGAGCATTCGGCACCCACCGCCTGTCTTTAAATGCATTTGCCCCGTCTCCGCTCGTTTGTCTCCTAAAACCCACTCAGGATTCCTGTGGGAGCTGATGTTTCTTGCCGAGCGGCTGTGTTTTTACAGAGAAAGACGAGGAAACTGCGATTTGCCGAGGTCCTCTCAGGAAGTTTATATTCTCTCTTTTCCAGGGAGCGTTTACTTTCCACGGGAGCATGATCGACATGCCATTACTGAAGCAGGCACAGAACATTGTTACGCTTGCCACAGCCATCAAGAAAAAATGAGCTGGTAAATGAAGCTCTCGCCATGGGGCCCCAGTAGCTGTTTTAAAAGATGACTTTAAGACTTGGGGGGAAAAAATTAAAGACGTCAAGCTTAAGCAGAAATTCATTTCCATTTTGCAGATCTGTCATAATTTGCTTGCCAGAATTGCTAATTACTAAAACTATTCCCGACTGAAACCACTGCTGGCTCCTGCAGAGCCCATGTACTGCTTGTAACCTGCAATGAAGTTACATCACGGACGGTGTGACATCACGATAATTACTACGAATGCGGGACTATGACTTCACTAAATGAGAAAGGCAAAACAGAAGCTGCGAGCTCTGTTAAAAGAGTGGACGGAGACCAGGTCAATCACTTCTATTTGTATCTACGCTTCATCCCGCTCAGGTGCAGAACTCCCATCAGAAGGGGCAAAGCCTCGAATAATTACGCACCGGTTGAAATAATTGCGATGAAAATCATTACCCTGTGCGGGCTTCGCATTCTGCCTCCCCCCCCCTTCTGTCAACGTGCAACAGCCATTAAAAATATTGCTCTGACAACGCGGGACTCTTGACTTTCTTCCCTTTTTTCAAGCGGTCGCTATTCAGAGCGTTTCCTCCTGGAAGCGTCCAGCCCGGGAAGGGTTGGACGGCAATAAACTTGTAGTTTTCGGAGACACAATGCAGCAGAACTTGTGCATATGGTCTCGAGTCAGATTTACATCACATTAGGGATACGGCTATAGGTCATGTGGGCCGTGTGGTTAACGGGCTTAGTAAAGCTGTTTTGAAGAGGTTAACCCAGCTTGTAGTAAGGGTAAATAAACATAACAACCAGGCATTGTCCTCTATTCAGCATGTACTCTTATATGGAGGGCTAAAGGGTATTGAAGCTGCAGAGGATCAACTTGTGGTTGCCAGAGGACTCCAATGAAGTTTGAAACACCAACAATCAGAGATTTTGTTTCTGTTCCTCATTAAATCATGAGCTTTTGTGCTCAGACTATGAACGACTGTTCTTTAAGAAATTAACAGAATGGGAAGTTTTAAACTATGCACCAACCTTTTCATGACCTACACAGCAGCAATGCTGCTGCACTTAGACAAACACCGCGGGGAAGGCTGTTCTGTTTATTTAAATTTGTAAATAGAAAACAGTTGTTTTTTAGTTTCATTTTTCACCGCCTCCATGGCCATTTTACGTATGGAGTCACAGTGCCTGAGTCCTCCCATCTGCTCGCTCAGTGCGTTTCCCCTCCGTCTCCGAGCAGCGATTTTAAACATTTTGGGTTATTTTGGGTTTAATTAAGGGGAGAGGAAGGCGGGGGGGGGAGGGAAAAAACAGGCCACGGACCAACCCGCGTGGAAGCAGCGGGGAAAGGGAGCGCGGGGGCGGCGGGAGCTGCCCGCCGCGGCCCCACGGGGACGGTGGGGACAGGGGTGGGCCAGGCCCTGGGAGCGGGACGGGGCGGCCCCCACCCCCCGGGGACGGCGGGGACACGGGTGGGCCAGGCCCTGGGAGCGGGACGGGGCGGCCCCCACCCCCCGGGGACGGCGGGGACACGGGTGGGCCGGGCTCGGCGGGGGAGCGGGACGGGGGGCGGCCGCGGCACCCCCACCCCGCAGCGCTCCCGGGCCCGGCCGGGGCGGCACCGGGGGGGGGGGGAGGGGGGGACGGCGGGGACCCCCCCAGCCGGATTTTTGGGGATGAGCAGCGCGGTCCCGGTCCCACCGCCACCCCCGGGTCCCACCGCCACCCCCGGGTCGCGCCCGAGGGCCCGGCGCCGGGTGATCCCTTACAGCGCGGGGGCCTCCGGGCTCATCTGATTAATTAAAGACTACCCGCTTATATCGCGCCTCGCAGGGCCCCCCACCCCACGCCCCCGCGTTTCAGGGGCACCCTCCGTTATTAATTCTTGGCTGACTAAATTACGGGTAACGCTATTAAAACATTATCAGAACTAATGAGAAACAATTACTTAGAAGATGAGCTGGGACAAGCCGGAGCTGGGCACATGTGTAGTTATCCCCGCAGATTACGTTAATAAATCATCAGGTGCGAGGCAAGACGGCGGCGAGGCCTGGCGCAGGGAACGGAAAATGAGATTTATGAGATATAGGGTTTTTTTTTTGCTTTTTTGCATAATTTTTTCATTAATCTCAATAGGACCCGTGCGGCGTAGATTGTTTTATTCCCTTAATACCGCGCGGGGAAGGGGGGGGGGGGGGGGAGGGGGGAGAAGAGGATTTCAAAACTAATGTCTTCATTGTTTTACTGAAGTCTTCATGCGTGACAAGCCCGCGGGAGCTGCGCGGCCGCGGAGGCAGCGCGGGGGGCGGCGGAGGCGCCCCCGGCCCCGCCCCGGCCCCGCCCCCGCCCCCAAAGCGGGGGGCAGTACCGGGCGGGAGCACCTCTCCTGGCGGCTCTCCGCCTACGCGGGGAGATCAAACGGGCAAATAAAATGTGGGACACACTCAAATTCTTCCTTAAATTTCCCCGACGCCCCCCCCCCCCCCCCCCCGCCAGGGGAAAATCCTGCTTCCATCTACCAGTCTCAACGATTTTCGCTTTATAAGAAATAAAACGCGATTTATTTGGTTTTTTCGTTGACTTTAGGAAGCTTTCCGTGTTTTTCCGGCTTTATGCTTCTCCTCTCTCTTTCTTTTTCTTTCTCTCTTTTTTTTTCTTTCCCGCCTGGTGCTAGGCAAGCAATTGATGAAACAAAACAGATTATAAGATTAGCAGCAGGATTTTGTGCATATTAATGATAGGGAAGGGCACCGAATGGGTTTGTAATTGCAGATCTTGCGCTTGGGATTGGGAACTGTAGCCCTGCTACAGCAAAGACCCCCCTGTGAGGTTTTCACATTGGAACTTAGGGGAAAAGTGAAAAAGTAATTACCAGAGCACAACATTGAAATGTTAAAGCACTTATTCTTTCTTTCAGCGTTCTGTTTTAAAGGGGGAAAACGGGCAAAATGGAAAATAAATTACTTTCAAATAAGTAGGTTAGCACCTGAATGCTGGTGCGCATTTTCCCTTCTTTTTTTTTTCTCCTCCCTTTTTTTTTTTTTTTCCTTTTTTTTTCAAATTCTAGCAATTATTTAGCAGGGCACTTGCTTCTGAACCTACCATCCAAACAGCAGAAACGGGGGGAGGGAGGCAGGGAGACCTCGGGAACAGAGGGGCACTCCGCCTGTCAGCTTTGAAGCAAATATCGCCAGGAAAGCTGCTCAAAGCTGCGGTTTGAAATTTAGAGGGATTTTGGGGGTTGGTGTTTTTTTTTTTTTTTTTCCTTTTCTTTAGGTTTTGTTTTGAAATCGGGGCTTAAAAGGCAAGGATTGTTTTGGTTTCCTCTTCGAGACCAGCATCAAACGGTATTTTAGCAAGGGATGCATTTCACAGCCACAAACCCCTTCCAGGAACGGCGTGTTCCCTGCAAGAGCGAGAAGTAACCTGACACTGAATTTTAACTCTTATTAAGGCTCCCTCCTTCTTTCTTTGGCTGCTTCAGTCCTCCTCCTCGGAGCTTACTCCTCCTAAAATCTGGATTTTTTTGCGTTTCAAAAACAGAGTGCTCCTTTACTGACTTTTGTAATCATTCTCTCCTGTGATTAACAGCACAAGCTGGCTTAGGTTTAATGGCACTTACTCGCGCGTATTGTTTTAATTCTGCTTTCAACGGAAAATAAATGTATCTGGTGGAAATTAGGCTTTGAAAACTTTTTTTTACGAGCCAATAAAACGGAGTATCTGCTCCTCAGGCAGTAATTTCTGATTTCGAATTGGAAGGGGGCAAATAATAAGAAAAAAAAAAAAGGAAACCCAACTTCGACTCCATTTCGTCCATCCCATCGCTCCAACCCTCTTCTCCCACCTTCTCCTCCCTCAGGTTCAGAGCATGGCAAAGCTCCGAGGCAGGGCTATTTTTTAACTACTATTTTAAAGATAAAAAAAAGGCGGGGGGGGGAAGGGGGGAGGGAGAAGGGAATAAAAGCCTGCGAGGGCAGCGTATTTTCTGTTTTTCCCGGTGCCCTGGGGCTTGGGAGCCGCGCACCCCCCGGGTGCGGAGGGGAGCCCCGGCGGGGCCGCGGGAGGTTTTGGGGTGCTGGCTTTGGCATGAGCCGCTGCGCTGACGGGAGGGGGGTCCCCCCCCACACCCCGGGGTCGGGAAGGTGCCAGCGGCGGCCGGGGCGGCGGGAGGGGACCCCCGGCCGCCGGCTGCAGCCGCGGGGACCGGCTGGGGGGGGATGGACGGAGGGATGGAGGGATGGAGGGATGGAGGGATGGAGGGCGGGCGGCCCCTGGCCCTGCGGGGAGCGGGACAGCCCCGCGCCTTCCTGGGCTGCTGCCAGGAGCCCCGGCCACGGCAGAGCAAGGGAAGGGGGAAGGAAGAAGGGGTGCCTTCAGCACAGCCCGGACACGGCCACCAGAACGGTCTCCTCCAGCCGCCCCCATGCCCGCGGCACCCCGTCAGCCGCGACCAGGGTGCCTGTGGCAAGGCCACCTGCAGAGAGGTACACGCACCCCAGCCCAGCACCGGTGGTGCCTGCAAGGGGCAGTGAAGAAATTAGTGCCCTCCATTTCCATCACACCTTCCTTCCCCCTCGCAGTCCCCACTGGGTCTCCTTGTCCCCTCGGTGCACCCCAGGCCTCCCTTCACCCCCCCAGCAGTGGGGGTCCCTGGCTGGGAGCAGGAGGGGGGCTTTCCTCCCCACGTCCAGGGGTGCAGGGCACAGTATGCAGAGCAGAAATGTCCTGTGGGTGCCCATACAGCAAGCAGGGGAGAGATCAGATTCCCTCACCATGTTTGGGGTTATTGCTTCCCAGATTAAGTCTGAAGCTCCCAAATCGGTGGTAGCAAAGCCAATACCATAAAGTGCTGGTCAGAATGATGTCTTTAGAAACGCAAGAAGCCGATTCCTAAAGCTGTTGTAGGTGCCTGCTGGCATCATTTGAAGCTGATCATCCTGGTGAGAATGAGGAGCGCTAAATGCCTGTGCTACCTTCTTGGGCCTCTGTAATTTAAACTGTGGCTCCACGTAGGTTTGGGTCTTACGCTTGTCATTTTATTCCTGTTTCTGCTAGCTCTGCTAATGTTATTAAGGTTGTGATATCAAGCACACACATCAGTTAGGAATTTTCCAAAGAAAAAGAAATTTTCCAATTTTTCCTTCTTGCTGAAGGCAAAAACCTTGTCCCCGTCTGAGACATGCTTGCAATAGCCTAGAATTAATGGGAGATAGGATCATGCTGCTGGGAAGACCTGGTCCAGGCTTCCTGATACCTGGCTTCATTCCTGGCTTGCTTTTGCAGTAGTCCCTAATATATAGCAGTATTTGTGCAGATCTGGTATGCTATGGCATGCCACTGGAAACACTTCATGTTAACTCTGCATGTCCTGTCCTATGTAAAAATGCAGCGCAGATACAGTCAGTGGTGCATGTACCGCTGCAAATCTGACCATCACTGGCAGCCCTGCCCCTGGTTTTGACACCAAGAGGCCTGTGGCTGGATAACACGGAATTAAATACTTGCAGTTGAGGGGGAAACGGGTGGCAGAGGATGTGCCAGGGCCGTCCGGTTACACGGCTGGCATTGCTGTGGGAGAGCACAGGTGGGAGAACAAAAATCACTTCCACCCTCTTCAGTCATCAGCACTTGGGCTGTCAGCAAAGGGTTTGCAAACCCTTTACTTTAGAGTTTAAGGAGGTCCCACAGGTCGGTGGTACTTGGTCAGAGTGCAGGGAAGAGCTGCGGTCTCTGCCCACGAGATGCCTCGGAAGGAGCTGGCCCTGCAGAGGCTGCCCATCCCTGCGGGCCCCACGGCGGTGCCGTGCCTCTGCCTCAGCACTCCTGCGACTGCTGGGGTACGAGTCAAAGCCAACCTGTTCGTTTGAAAGTGTTCGGGCACTTTCAGCCTCACACTGTGACACTCTGCTGAGAGACTGCTTAAAATATATAGTAGGTAGAGACATCTATTGCTTGCTTCACAATCAATTTGGAAAAAAACCCAACAGTTCCTCCTGAAAGAAAAAGCCAGTCCTGTACTAACGGCAAAATCTCTGTTGGTGCAGTTCTAAGATTTTGCAAGGAGTTACAAAATCCAGAGGCGAACTGGGTTAGCTGACTTCACCATACAGATGAGTTGCTGTCTAATATTTTGTTGAATATTAAAGATATGCCAAATTTACAGAAAAAAGCACAGAGTAAGTTCAGTAATAAATCTAAATATGTCTCTACATTGTAGCTATATTAGGCAATTCTTTCTTTAATGTTTAACTAGCATTTGTTAAAGTGGGTGTGTGAGGGCGATGTGTGCAGCGCACGTTTGCTGTCACAGCCTAGGGAAATAAGCATGTCTTTGTGCCTAGGTTTTCCCGAAGCAAGCACGTTCCTGAGTATAGGCAGACGGAGAAAACTGGAAGGCTGTCCCATTTCACGTGGAGGGGAGATGTAAAGATCTGTGCTTGGTTCCTGGCCTTGCTCCCCCTTACTGACATCAGTTTGTGTCAAGTTTACCAAAAAACCCCGCTGCTGTAACACTCCATTTGAGAGGCGCGGGGGAAAGGATAATAAACTTTTTTTTAATTGCTTCCCTGGCTATAAATTAGCATGCATTGGGCTAAATTTTTTTCCGTGAACAAAAGCACAATTGACGGCGAGGCTTAGGGAAAGTAGGGAGGGAGCCCTGAGCCCCAAGGCTCCCCTGCGTATTGAACCTGAGCAGGGGGAGGCCTTGTCTGTGCCCAGCAGTCGGAGGGCACTGAGAACTACAACAAAACAATAGGGATTTTTATGTTTCACTGACTGTTTTTGCAGCTGCATCTTCCCCCCTTCCTCCTCCTCCCCCCCCCCCCCCCCCGTTATTTCATGTGAGAACCAAGTATGAAAATAGAAGCCATGGCTTTCCGTCCTGCCACAGCCGATGTGCATAAAACCGTGCCAGAAATCACCAGAGAGCTGAGGTCAGTTATAAGTCGGTGTTACAGGCAAAAGCAGAAATTGTTTTGTTCTTCTGTATCGTATTTCGTTTCTGTTATCACGGATGTAAAGACGGGGCTGAAGCCCACCGACTGCATTTGGGGTTCAACGTGACCGCATCCCCCAGGCTCCCGATGGCACTTGAGGAGGAGCTGGCAGAACCCGCTGAGTTCTGCCTTTGCAGCTCCCCCTCCATCCACGCTTCCCATTCAGCCCTAGAATATCTGATAAACCATCTCTTCCCATGGTAAAAGCTCATATAAGGTGATTTTTCTCCGGAGCTGCCTGTGGAAGCCCTTATGCTACTTCTGTGGTGCATCCAGTTACTGACCTGAACAAGGAGCCGACTACGAGTGAGAAGTAGGTGGGCATGGACCACAAGTTGGAGAGCAAATGTTGAGAGAGAGGTTGCCTAAGGGGTGGGGAAATACTGGTGGAGAGTGGCTGAGGAACGGCTGAGGGATGGGGATGGAGAGGACAGACGCACGCCTGTCCTCTCATACTCTGCGGTGGAGTCATCCCTCGCTCTCCACGTCCGTAGGCAGAGAGATAGGTAGAAATAGGTTTAATTTTACAGAAAAGGAAAGTGTGAACATCTTCACTATTTGTAAAACAAAAAAAGATGTCTAACTGAAGGCTAGTTGCACAATGAGATAAGTCATGGAAGGAAAGTGATGAGGTTTCCTCAGAGCAGGGTAGGTAAGCGTCTGCTGCAGGGCCTTCGGCGGGGGGGTGGACTCATTGAACCCTGAGGTCTTTTCTAGTCATTTTTTTTATGCTATAAAATGTACAGAGATGCAACAAAAAAAGGGAGGAAGGAGGAACCTTAGAAAATGACCAAGGGAAGAATAGGAAACTTATTTTCCTACCCCTGTATTTTGTCAAGCTGTGCTTGCACCTCAGTCCCCTCCCTAAACATCTACACGAATGGATTGTTTCCCCCCTTGAAAAAATACAGGCCTACAACACTGCTAGTTAGAAAGATGAAGAAGTCTTTGTATTTTCACATGGAGCCTTCCTGACTTCAACGTTCTTCTTACCTCGGTGCACCTTTGCCTCAGGGAGCAGACCGTGGTGGGCTGGAAAACCCAGGGTACGGTCTTCTGAACAGGCAGGTAGGCGGCCTCACCCACCACGCATTCGCTTGCGGAGATGGTCTCTCCCCTGAGCTCCTGTCCCGTATCATTTATACGGAGCCAGGTGTGAAGGGCCCCCTCCCATGATGGTGGCAAACCTCCCGCCAACCAGAAATCCCAGTCGATGCTGAAGCTGCGACCGGGCAGTTGTGACTCCCGAGGTGCGTTTCCTAACAGGTACTGATTTCATTTCGTCTATCAGCGACACAGCAATGAATCCAGAGCACCAACTCTTTCACGTTGAGGCACACTCCTCCTACTGCCGTTCAGCTTCTGACAATGTTTATATCCTTTAAAACTCTTTTTTTTTTTTTTAGTTTGTATCTTATTTTAAAATACATTTACCCCAGATGCAATATCATTTCCAAGAGGCAAATCATTTTTTTCTCATTGTATTATAGAATGGAGCATTTGCAAAAATCATTAAAACTCTTGCATTTGAATCAATTTCAGGATACTCTCCTGTTATCCAAGGCTGTCAGTTATTTTTTTGGTATTATTTTGGATGATTTTTAAATTGGTGTGTTCTCTGCTGTTACTATTAGAATTGTATAAAACATCTTGTTTGCAGAGCTGTGAAATGCTTTAAAGGCATCAATTGAAACGACAAGGCATTGTCCAAATTGAAATTTATTTCCTCCAAAACAGCGTCCTGAACATCCAGGTGGTAATAAACATTTTTCAACCATGTACAAACTGTGAATTGTATTTGAAATTAAATCTCTGCATTAAAATCTGCATTGCTGAACCTCCCGCTGGCAGCCACCGTTCTCCTGAAAAGTGACATCTTCCCTGGCAGCGATGGGGTGGGGGTTCTCACACAGATATTACCAAACAATTTCCTATCACTCTTCGGATACGGGGACTTCGTAGCAACATACATACACCTAAAAAGTACGAAGGATGCAAGGTGTGCGAGGAATACAGCAGGGGGCCGCCTCGGGTTTAGTGAGGATAGGTCTTTTTGTCCTGACACACGAGGGTGGAAACTGTTTTACAAACCTCTATTAAAGCAGCATATTGCTGATGTCACAAATTATGTCATTTTTCAGCAAGCTGTTAGGTAGCAGCAGGATACTTAGAGGTCCCAATCTGAGTTCACAGCTTGAGGCCTCATCATCCATTGAAGTCAAGGAAATACTCCAGTCCCCTAGCCCTCTGTTTACAAATAATATATCAAGAATCAGGATGCCCACAAATGAACTTTCAGGCACTGAGCTAAAGGAAAAGGGGCTCTGTGTGTATATTTTTATATATATACATACATACAATATATACATGTATATGTGCATGCGTGCATTTGTGTGTAGCACGACTGAAGTCTGCAGTTTGCCATCAGATTTTCTCCAAAGAAGCATTTTTCATTCTTCCTTGGTATATAGAACTGATTCTTCATAACCAATTCTGCGGCCATTTCGCGTGCAGAACCCCCACCAAAGTTAGAGGTGTCTGCATAGAAAAGGGGTACAAAGTACTCCCATCCATTTCTCCTTTTTAAAATAGTGGGATTTTTTAATATCTACTGCTTATAAAATATAAAAGAGCTCTGATTTTAAAAGATATACATAAGAAGAGATGTATCTATAATGGAGTTGGGTGGATTGTGAGAAATAAAATAACAGGAATGTCCGAATGCGTACTAATTAGTACAACAGAACAGCTTGCTGGAGGCTCTCCTCATCTCCTGGATGAACCATATTTACACATATATGTGTATTTCCCCCCACTAGAGTGGAATATGCCACCGTGTTCTTCTGACAACGCACGTATACCTGGGAGACAACAGCCTATGTCAGAAGACATAAAATACATAGCATGTGGCCTGGGGTTGTGAAACAACCCAAGAGAAGTAATTAAATTCAAAACTAACGGTGCCATACTCATGAGTGGGTGCTTTTACCCCCCGCCCATGCACTAGTGGGAGCCAAAGATGGAGCGTCAAGGCACAGCTTTGAATCGCACGACTTTTCCCAGTGCGTTAACATCACTCCCCTAGCAGAATGAGGGTACTGGCAGGGAGATGGAATAGATGGCCAAACGAGGAATTTTTATCCCCGCGCCCTCTCCCTAAACAGATTCCAATATTTTGCTACTTATTTACTGATGTAGTTGGCTGTAACTTCCTCTACTGGAAATGATATTACAGGGTTGCATTAGCTTCTCCTCTATAGCGTAGCCCTGATTTAATTACTGCTGCAGCTATCCCCCACTATCTGCACAATAAATGCGGTTGCTTACAGAAACATGATTACAGGATTAGAGTTATTGGGCCCTCACCCAGACGAACGCGGTGACACAGCATAGCACTGGCACCTCTGAAAGCTACACTGACCTCAGGCATCTCTACATCAAAGGCCACGGCCACAATCTGAGCTTCATTAGCTTTCAAGGCTGAAGTTACAGGAGCACTACTTCCTCAGCCACTAATGGGAAACACTCTCCTCCATTTGCTGTTGAGGTGTTAAAAGTTCCTCTTAACATCAGTTACTGAGCTACAGCTTCACTGGTATCCCAGTAAAATAAAAATGACTTGTGGAGTGGGAGCTGAGTTCAAACTGAAAGCCTGCGTTGGACATCCCCTACTCAAGCAAAGGGCAGTCACCGGCGCAGGGATGCTTCGGGAGTGCGGGCTACAGGGGGAGGCACACCCCAAATCTCAGACCGGGAGCTACAGGGAAATTCCCGCGGCTCCTGAAGGGTTTCATATGGTTGTAACCAACTGTTTAATGACTGAGGTATCTGAAGGACGCTCTGGTTTTCATTTGTCGGATGTGATGCAGATGATTATGCGAGCAGGGAGAGCTTGGCAGCTAGCTGCAACTCAGAGCACGTGCGTCATCGGGTCCGCGCTCACGGTGAGAAAGCTGTGAATTGTGGGGATAACTTCTCTAGTCCCCCTGGCTGGTCTGCACCTATATGGAGGAGACTTGGGAGGTAACATTTAATTCCACAGAGAGAAAAGCTAGGCAGAGAGAGAACCACAAAGTGGCAAAGCACTAGGTAGGATCAAACTGAATTTTTGCTTCTAGCGTACACTTCCTATGTGGAAATCTCTCTTAAACTCGGTGTACCTCAGTTCCTCTTTATGCAGCCGGAATATTAGTATTTCCTCTGTCTCGTCTATTTTGATGATGCATTCTGGGACACAGGTCACCTCTTGCTGTGTTTGCACAGTCCTAGCATAGTCATTTGGGGCCTGCAGTCATTACCCTAATTGAATAGTAATATACGAAGAATGAAGCTACATTATTGATGTGCACAAAGAAACCAGTGCTAAGTGGCTAGGCGGCGTGGAAGAAGCCCCAAAGTTTCATGACCTTCTGTCCAGAAGGGAGGAAGAAATACTTGTTCCACAAAAATACTTGAGAATGGTAGGACGTAGTCCACCATGGTGAGCACAGAGAACCAGGAACTGGCTTTATATGAGGATGAAATGGCTGAAATACATCATTTGTATTAAAAGACCTCAATAAGACTAAAAAAAAAAGAAGACAGTAGAAGGGAGCTACAGGGTTTACACCGGAGGGCTTGCTTTTCTTTCTCCAGCCCCACTAGCCTTCTCTGGTGCTTTGCCTAGGGGATTGTCATTTCTATTTTTTAAGCTGGTGCTGAATAAAGTGGCTTGCCCTTGCCTCCAGGCTGGGTCAGCTGGATAAGGTGGGCTGCTCAGGTGCTGCCAGGGATAAGGCTAAGGAATTACAAGGCTGGCCTCTGGAGCTAAGCTGCTCCTTCTCTTCGGGAGGTAGGAGACTTCCCCAGGTCTGAGGAGCTCCTTGCGGCTGGAAGATTTAGTGGGCTCAGATATTAGCAGGATCACATGTCGGCTCCGGAGTTTTCTCCAGCTTGCATGTTTGATAAAGCTCAGAAGCTTGCTTCAGCTGGCAAGTTTAACTTAATCTCTTGGGTTTGTTCTGCTCTAAGCAGCCTGTTCGTGTTGCCAGAGCTGATTTCAGTTTCCCAAGCTTTTGGCTGGGTTAGGAACTAAGGCAAGATTACAAATCAGAGTAAGAAGAATTCAGCTCATTGTCAGCTAAGCACCTTTTCACCACAAACGGAGATTTACAAAAAGGCATTTATTTCCTAGGAAGTTGTCACTGGATTTCCTTTTAAATTAAATTACCGTCATTCAAAGAAATAGGAAATTCCTCCTTACGTGTACATTTTTCATGAATTACTGATTCTTTCCAGGCTTTCCCTTTGCCACATGCCCAGGGCAGTGACCCCGGGCTCAGGCACTGCAACAGCTCTCTGACCAGCGATGGTTTAAGTATTGCAGCAGCCACTGCTGCAACAACAGAAATGCAAGCTTTTCGCTTTGTAAACTTGGGAAGTATGTGATGCTAATTAGAAGCGCTCACTCCCCTTACTGGGTAAGATCAGGGTGGTGTGTAGGCATAGATAGACCCAGGGCGGGTAAAAAGGGCTCCTCTCCCTGTCAGCACCAGCAGCTGCAGCCCTTACTATCACTTCACGTGACACAGATGTAGCTCTACAGTAATTTTCATTTTCATTTTCATTTTCATTTTCATTTTCATTATTTTCTCGTCTTTCACTTTGGGCCAGGGCAGCATGCGAAGCGCAGCGGGGCAAGTGGGCACAAGAAGGGATGACAGCGGTATTGTGGTCCGTGTGAGAGCATTGCTCTTTAGAGCTGGCATGTTCTTTAGAGGTGATGTACACCAGTCTTTGGTGTGACTGCCCTATTGTTGCTAATGATTATTGCCATATCGATTTCAAGGTGCTTGGGGCTCTGTAGGAGGGTCTAATCCAAAGCCCAGAAAGGTTGACAGGCATTTCAGATTGAGGGGAGCCCAGAAAATACAAAGTTTAAAAGATCCAGAAATGCAAATTTCTAAGATTGTCCTTAAATAAGAAAATAAAATGGGGGGAAAAAACAGCTTCTCTCTTCCTCTGGCTTGCCAGCATGCTTTGACGGAAAACAGGGAGGTGATCTCGGGAACACTCGCTCCAGCCTCCTGTTCATAAGTAGCAGGAAGGCCTGTCAAACCTGTCAAACTCCTTGAGCTCCTGGGGTTTACAGACTTCTCTCAGCTACCCCAAGCAAAACCACAATCCCATAAAGAAGCCTTTTCAGTAAAACCTTCTGCCATTTGCCTGAAGCCAACAAATCACTCGTTTAAAAAAAAAAAAAAAATCTATTTCTTGTTTGGAAACGTCCCTTCCCCCATGCTCGCTCTCTCCTGGTGAAGCCCCGAGCAACGGCCTCGCAGCAGCAGTTTTCTGCAGGAATCTGCTACCGCAGGGTATGTCAGAGCCCCAAATCTGCAGCCCATACAGAGGCCAAAGTCTCGCTGGCCCAAGGAGGGTCTGGCTTGGGTAAGGACTGCCGAAATGACCACCTGGCTTCAGTCAGAGCTCAAGGTCAGTGTAGGAGGGCTTGCATTCATTCCTGTCCCTTGCCTTGGTGGACTTTTCTGAGCTACTTGGCTCCGGCTAGCTGCCAAGGTGCGCGTCCCTCACTATTTGCTGAAAGGTTTAGGAGAGATATCCAGGCTGTCTAATCTTTACCCTTCCTTTCATTCCCTTCATTGCCTCATCCTTTCCCTGCAAATTGCCGTGAAAACAAAAGCTCCTGGATCATCGCCACCAGTCCCAGCCTTTGCCCTCGCCCTGCACCCACCAGCTGCTGGTCTCCAGACTCACCTCCATCCCTGCCCCGCCAGCATACAGCTGATGGAAAGCTGCGGTGCAGCTGATCCAAGACTCCAGCTGGCCACGGCACAAACCTCTGCGGTTCTCAGGACCAGTGCTAGGTTATGGTGTCCAACACAGTGACAGAAAAAAACGTAGCCCCAAAAGACGAAGGCAGATGTGCAGCAGCAGCCGCTTTCGGAGGCATTATTGGATTTGTTTAAATAGAGTTGCAGGGGCGCATTCTGCCCGGAGTGATATGCCTGACCATGGGTTTGTCAGCTATTTTTCAATATCGTTTTGGGCTTGTCTCAACTGGCATATGTCTTTGGCAATTATCTGGCTAGCTGTATGTCAAATTGTATTGTTTGATTTATAGGTGGCAGATCAGAGGACAAGACACCATCATTTTTCCATGTAATTGCTTAGGGTAACAGAATCATACTCAAAGTCCATCATGGTAGAACCATAGCAACACCATAATAAATAAAGCAGTGATTCCTCAATAAGAGCAAAAAGTGGCAACTTCAAGCTGCAATTTATTCACAATATGGGAGACGCGCTCTGGCGAGAGTTAAGCAGTCATCAATACATGGATCGTAAGGGCACAAGTATAGCAGAAGCAAGAGCCTGTTGACAGCATAGTAAACAATGGTATCTTGAAGACTGAAGCAAAACTTAAACCATACCCTGAAATACAGGTTTTGGAAGCTGGCACTTAGCTTATGCTATGAGCTGAAATCCTCTTCCCTTTTACATCTATTTTAACTTAGCATGCAAAAATCCACCCATGACCACCTGATTCAATGCTTGAGAAAAAAAAAACATATTTAAGGTCTAGTTTTCCAAGATGTATTCATGTGAGGCAAAGAGGGGTTTTTTTCTACATCCTTAGAAATAGCTAAAGACTATTCAACAGAGGCCACAATGCTCATACTATGTGAAAAAGGAAGAATACATGGACAACATTAGACTTGGTCTCCGGAGTACAAAACATGAAAATAAAGCAAAAGGGAGAGAAAAACAATCTGAGACACTTCCTTAGGACCTAGAGCTACTGACTCCATAAGAAGCCCCCTTAATAGATGCAAGCAGAAATATGACAGAAAACATGAATTAATTACCAGTTCATTACCCAAGTTCCCATGGATTGGAGCTTCTCCATGGTAAAGGGACAGAATACACACGTTTCAAGATAAGATTCACCCACAACCATGGATTTTATCCGGAAGTGGTGCATAGCCCTATATATTAAAAAGCAGATACAATTGCTATACTTGTTGATTTTATATATATATAGGTACATATGTGAAAGAATGTGAATGTAGCAAGAACAACTAACAGGAATATTTAAGATGCACTGACAAAAAATTGTTGCCCGTCTTGAATCTCTTTTCGCTTATGTTTCATGTTTTTCTTATTTAAGAGCAACCACTGTAGTTCAGGATGGATAGTGGCCACCAAGCCAGGAATCCTGTCTCCAAGGGTGCGTGTGCTGGATGCCTAATGAAAAGGAGAAGAGCAAGGCAGGCATGCACTGACACCTCCAATGTACTCCTACAGCCCACTCACCTCCTCCGCCTGTGAAGGGCAACAAGATACCCCAGCCTGTTGCACTGTCACAGACCCTGCACTGACAGTCGTCTGTATTTTGTAAGGACCAGGGTCCTTACAAAAAATGTACAAAACTAACAATTAGGACAAACTACCAGTTTATCTCTGACCTGAGCAAATAAGATGAGTAGTCACCAAGACACAATCACGTGGAAGTCCATGCTTTGGATGTTAAAGTCACATTTTTTAGTACATCCAGGCTTGAAAAGGTACAGGGAAAAGTTGGAAAAGATTTCATAGTTAAGATAAAATGAGCAATGTCCTCGAAACTGTATTTATGAGGAAAAAAAATAGCCAGTACTCTGCCTCAGGTTCACGCCTGATGTACTAAAACTGAGGGGTGACACACAGTGGATTAGGGGGAGGCAGAACAGATCCCAGGACTGTTCACTTTGTCTAGGAAAGAATTGACAGGATACACAAAACCGACGCGCGCTCGAGGCAGCCATGTTGGCTCCTGCTCCACTGGAAAGAGAAATGTTTGCCACATGGGAGCAGAAAACATTGGCAGGAAAATAACTTTAATTTCCAAACTTGAAAAGGACTATTGCAAGTGGGAAAAAACAAAAGGGGAGGAGAGGAATAACATTCACCTGGACTCTCTGATTTCACCTTCAGGCTCTGACCCTATGATGAGTATGTTTGAAAGTAATTAATTTGTGAAAGAGAGCTTAAAGGTAACTTCTGAACGCAAAATAGGGAAAAAGCGTGTGCACCCATCACTTGTGGGCTGGGATGGGGATGAGCGAGGACTCCTTGGAGGAAGGCAGTGCAGCTCTGCCATACCAGTTATCAGGACAGAGACCTGCCTGACATTATAGATGTATATGCAACAGCATGCATATGTTGTTACATAGATGGGAAAAGACAGTGCAAGAAGCCCCAGCTGTAACATGCATTCTACAAATGCTCATCCTTCTACATTTCTCCTGGTTTGGGCTTTGTGTCAGCTTAGGACCCAGGAGAAAGACGAAAAGGTGTATCTATATCTAGCCAGTGCCATGAGAGAGTGACAAAACCTTATGAGACATTTTGTCTCATCTACAGCCTTCCACGCCTGTTGTCATTTGCCTCCTCAGCCTAATGGAAACCTGCCCTGGATGCTATGTTCGTTGTTATTGTTTCAATTTCCTTGTCTTTTATTTATTTCCCTTGCCTCTCAAGAGCCGTTCGGAGGTCCCATTACTTCCTGCTGACCAGGGAAGGCTATGAGAACAAATAGTTATAGCAGATTAAAATACACACACTATCGCAAGAAAAACAGAGGGGAGGGGGCAGGGGACTTGCTTAGCAGGGGACTTGCTTAGCAAAGGATGGTGGAAGTCGTGGGACAGAGAGCTGCCAGAAATATTGAAGAGGGGGTTTATGTCAAGACTTGTTTTAGACTTGATCTCTGCGAGGAACAGAGCTTCTGAATTCTTCCTGTGGCGCTAGTGCAACATGAACCTGCATATATTGAATCAGTTCAATGTTTCCTTTGGATTTTAAATAAAAGTTTGTTTGAAAAAAATGCAAATGATCGTTCTTGGCAGTGTGGATTCCTCCTACCCGTACTGATGGAGGAGCCAGTCGGTGTTTCAGTGGAAAGAGGAGAGCTTGCACACAGCATCCTTCCCCTCTGCAGCAAAGGCGCTGCATTGACCATCGTCTTCAAGGAAGACAATATTTTTGCTAAAACAGTGGACATCGTTAGCTCCCCATCTCTAGGGCAAATGAACCCTGTGGTCCATGCTTGACCCAGGCTACAGCAGATTGTATCTGCTGTATTTGGAAATTTTCCTTTCTAGCATCTGTTAAAAAATTATTAGCAGGTGCTGAAAACTGTGGTCTCCAACCCAGAGACCTAGAGCCAAAATACCAGAGGGGAAAAAGTCAGTTCTTGACAACCTCCTGACTCCAGGGTTGGACGAGCCAGAGAGACAATCTGCTGCTACGGGAGATGCCAGATCAGAGGAGGGAGGTGGTAGCACCTCATGCAATTAGTCTAATTTTTTTTTGTTGTTTTGAAGCTACAAGTGGCAAGGGCCAATTCCTTGCCTCTGTGAAGTTATAAGCCTGGTGATCCCTTCTGGTGCCACAAAAGAGTTAGACCAGCTTGCAGCTAATCAAAAAAAGTTTAGGCTACCCGCGCACCACCTAGAATAACGAACTGAAGTCATTTAACATTTGCTGTGTAAATGGCACATTGCTATGTATGTATATCCCAGTGAACACAGGAGAACAAATTCTTACATGCCATGTAATTATACACACACTCAAGTAAAAATGAGCTGATATAAAATAAATATGCATATAGCTATGCCTATGCCTATCCCAGCCTCCACTACAGGGTTATTGCATTGCCAATGTGTTGACATAAAAATGCAGTTTTATGGATTACATCTAAATAGAAATGTGTGAAAAGGGATTTTGTTCTGGCTACAGCCCAGTCTCTTAATATAATTATAATTACTACTTTTACTACTACTGCTACTACTACTACCACAGTGAATTGGGAGCCCCCTTGGTTCTACCTATGGTGCAAATAGCAAGAACAAGCCTGACCTAAAAAACAGGAGATGAAAGAGGGAGAGGGGCAACATGACTTCTCCAACCTGGAGTAACAGGACAGGAGGTGGATGTAGAATTTACGTCTCTTAAATTCTAGTCCTCGGTGTGGCCTGGGCCCTCTCTGCCACAATTTCATACATGGCTTTCTTGGGGAAGACAAGAAGAAAAAAAGTACATTATTGATGCAATTGGGAGAGCGGTTTTTGTTATTATTACAGTGGTTCTGCTTGGTGTTTTGCAGCAGAGATGGTGGTAACCATCGGTGCAGGTTGTCCTGGGTGGCCGGGGCCAGTATCTGTGGCCACGGTGGGGACGGGGTGGCCACTGCTGGACAGTTTCCCCATGACACTGCGGGCCACCGCAGTGGCAGCCGCGCGGCAGAGGTAGCAGCTTGCCTGGGTTGCAGATGGGATGCCGAATGTGTGGAAGCGGGAGGTGGGCAAGCAACTCATTTCCCCTGTCTTTCCCCTTTCTTTTTTCACCTGCCTGCCTTTATTACGGCCGTAGCGTGAGTCGTTGTGCTGTTTTTCAGCCTGAAAATCAGAAATACGTCTCTCCTATTCGCTCCTTGACAGTTCGTCAATATAGAAAAGTTCTTTAAAAATCCCTCCAAGGACAAAAAAAATGCACTTTCAAGTGCCATTTAGGTGTTTCCCAGATGTCTTGTCATTTCATGCCGGGTCTGCCGGGTGCTTTATGAAACAGGCTCTAAAAGTGCTGCTTTCTTTCCGACACCGATCTTAAAATGAGACAGGTGCACAGCCGATGCAGCCGGGAAGCATCCCCACCACGGCCATTGCTCTATACCAGCCGTGCTTGTTCAGAGGTAGCTATTTTCTGCTAGCTCTGGGGCTCGAAAAATGAAATAAAATAAAATGAGAGCATTCCCCTCCTCAGAGAGAAACATTTTGAGAGGAAAGGGCAGAAAACACGACGTGAGCCTACCCGGCAAACGGCAGCGGGCTCAAGAGGACTAGGAAAGCTGTTTGCCAGGAGGCCAAATGGCTTGCCTGCAGCTCCGGGAAAAGAGATGTTACTTGGTGCTTGAAATCGTCTAAAGAAAACAAAGGATGACTGCTACATCCCTGCCCATGATAGTCTGGAGCACTGCGCTGTTGTGGGATATTTATGCCAACCAAATGGCAGCAAAATGCCAGTGCGGAGATCGGGGCGAGCTGGTTGTACGCAGGCCTGCCTGCGGGACCAGCCTCCGACAGCTCGGCAGGCACCAGCTCACGCGTCGAACCCCGAGGAAGGGAGGACGTCGTTCTCATTATCTCCGTTTTACAGGCGTTGAAAGGGAGGCTGGGGAGATTCGCCACCAAGGGAGTCTGCCAGAGCCGGGATGAGCGGTTATGGGTCCCAGCTCTCAGCCCCACGCATAGGCTGTGCCTCTTGGAGCAGATTTGGGGGAAGATTTTTATTTCTCTGACACAGAAGAGAAAAAAACACCTTCCAGCTTCCACTAAGGGAATTATTTCTTCCTACCAATGCCATGTTGATTTGTCTTAAGGGCACTGTTAGGATTAGCCGAGTTAGAAATCCATATTGTCAATTAAAATTTAATATTGTCCCAAAGAGACCCGAAAGAAGATAGGCTTTCGCAAGGAAGAATAACCAAGTTTGCACAACAGTGATCAGCTACAAGAAGCATCATTTAGGAAGACGTTCTTTAAATTATCCTGCTGTGCTGTTGGTCCGTGTCCGTGTAGGGACATATATCAAGTGATTTGCACGCGTACAACCAAAAAAAAAACCACTTTGGTCTACACTACCCCAAAACACTGCTCTCGTTTCAGACTTTGTCATTCCAGCCGTCCAGCATCAATCCTGCTCTGAATCCCTTTGACGTCAGGAGGAGTGTGAACATTTCCTACCTCATTACTGCCTTTCAAAGGCAGCCACAACCACAAAAACTAGACCTCAGGGAAGGGGGGGAGAAAATCTCTGCATGCACAAGCAGAGCCCCTCCTGCCAGTTATCCTCTCTCCTTTGTGCTTTGAAGAGGCATCTCACCTCTTACAAGGGAAACAAGTTCGTCGTGGAGGGAGATGTGGTTAGCAATTCTGTCTGTGCTTCCCTCGCCTCCTCTGAGCTGACGATGCCGTGGGCCCAGCGCTCCCTCCCATGCTACAGAAAGAGAGAGTCAGTCCTGAACCACATCCCTGATTCCTCCCAAGGAATCCTCACAAGCATTTCCCAAACCGTCCTTTACAAATGTGGTGCTGGTGGCTGAAGAGATGGTTAGCCAGCAGCACTGGACCGTGACAGGAATGCAAGTTTATAACTTGGCATCACAGATTTGGCTCTGAAATGTAATAGATCCCATTATAATCTCTACTCTCAAAGGCAGACTTGAGGTTTAAAGAATCTTTGATTGCAGGCTAACATCCTGAGTATATTTCAGCTTTACTGAAGTTTAGTATATGATACTTCTCAGCTATGGGACATATTCTTCCATCACCCCACTTGCTGCTTTAACGCCACCTCAGTTAATAACACCTGCTGGAGATGCAGCAGCATCTCCTGGCAAACTAAACCTGCACAGGCACAGGAGTCAAAATCTGAATATGTATAGACCGCATAAGTAATCATTAATGCATAGCACGGTCCTTCTGGTCATTTAAATAAATTGTTGACACCAGCATTGCCAAGAAATGAACCAGGTGCCACCTCAATCGTTAAGACCCTATAGGTAACTGTAAATTATCAGAGTGCTTCAAATTTCAAAACCTTCCGAAAACAAAAGAATAAACACACAGCATGGTTTTTAAAGACGTGTGCGTGCCCATACGTGTCTGCGTATGTGAGTGTGCATGTATGCCCACCTTAATGTTTGCACACCATAATGCTGTGACCTTAATAATTTGGTTTAAATGGTGGGTGAAGGATCCCTGTAGCATCTATATACATATATCCAAGTTTCACACTTGCTGTGCCAATTCCTATTGCCACGTAGTCTACAAATTGCTTCTGGAAAAGTGTAATCCTGGTTTTACCTCTGCATTTTAAAAATCATTTCCCCATGTATTATCTCTTCGCAGCTTTATACATTTACGCTTTTACTCTCCAAATGCCTTGACTAGAATGCTATATCCCTGAACAGAAATATATTCCCCCCTGCTATTTTTCTACAGGAGCCTGGTTCATTCAGAAACAAGGAAGA
This sequence comes from Platalea leucorodia, assembly GCF_965183815.1. Taxonomy (NCBI): domain Eukaryota; kingdom Metazoa; phylum Chordata; class Aves; order Pelecaniformes; family Threskiornithidae; genus Platalea; species Platalea leucorodia. Next base: position 58,838,210 of record NC_138824.1, read on the forward strand.
AAATACGAATGATTGTTTTTAAATTCCCTGACATGCAGAGCTCAGACAAGCCACAGATGCAAATGTGGAAAGCAAATCTAGAACTGGCATTAGGAAATGGCTGGGTTCCCTGCGCTTGTAAGCAAGCACCTTTATTTACGCATGGTTGTAAGCTGCCATTTTGATATAATCCCTGGTTTTCTGGAGTGGGTACACTGAAGCTGGCACGAGGCACCTACCATAGCCCCCCGTAACACCCAGCCATCAATCAAGCACCCTCTGCCAGCGCTGACCTACGCTCGCTCGCAGAGCTGGCAACCACGGACAAGCCTGCACATCCATGTCGCCGGCAGCCCACGTATCCGTCCCTTTTGTCACTGGGGAGCACCAAGGCCCCATGCCAGCCCAGCAAATGACACTGCTGCCCTTCGCGAGTCAGGAGCTCGGTGTCAGCGCGGGGGATCCCGAGCTGGAAGGTGTCGTGCCGTGTCGGAGCACGGGCACTGCCCCAGCGGTGCAAGGGTAGAGGTGGGGTCTTCTTCTCAGGAGGTGAAGGTGGCCCTCCTGCGAGGAGCAGACAGAAGGCGGTATACAAAAGGTGCGCGTCCCTCTCCCCTGGGGAGGTCACAGGGGCTGCCTGGGGACCAGCACAGGCTCTCGGCACATTCGTGGCCTTTCAGCATTACCCTTTCCAGCCCCACATCTGGGCTGGCTCTGTCCCTGCCCAGCCAGAGGATGGGATACATGTTCCTCCCCACCCCTGTCCCTGCCGGCTTGTCAGACCCACGCGTCCTTTGGGGAGAGGGGAGGCTGCAAGTGATGCTTCTGGCAGGGCAGGAGGTAAGATAGGCTTGACCAGGGCAGGAAAGCATGATTTGGCCCCATCTTTTCTGAAGCTCAGAGCACTTTTTTTAGATAAAATCCTCCACCCCACCACTTTTAATTTGATTTAGATCTGATAAATAGGCATTGTAAAATTCCTAGTTCCTCAACAGATGGGCAGCTGAGAAAGGGAGGGAGCAACGCCTTGACTCCTAGGAAACTTGGGACTCTGCTTCTTAAGTGGCAAAGTAATAAAAAGAAAGCAAATATTACGAAACAGGTCGCTCGTATAAAGCCTCATCTGCCGTTAAAGGGGACCTTGCTGTCACCCTGCGCCCTGGGCTCTGCGCGGTGACAAGGGGTTGGTTATGTCCTCAGAGAGCTCAAGGGAGAAGGCAGCTGAATGCCAGCAGCATCGCCTTCCTTTCAAGGTGTGTTTTTCTTTCCTCTATATCCTGGAAAAATCCCTGTGGATTTTACTCTCCTAATGAGCATGATCTGAGGGTATTTGGATGAGATCGGTGTCCATGTGGAGGGGAGGGTTGGGAGCCAGGTGCATGTACGTATACGTGCACGTGTTATCTGTGTGTAGTGGGTTTTCAGTTGCAATTGCAGAAATGGTCTTTCCTTGGGGAGGACACAAAGCAGAACGGGAGCAGCCAAGAGGCAGATAAATTCGTGCTTTATGGTGGCTTACAAAACAACGAATGTAGCTCCATTTAAACGACTATAAAATGCTGCTAGATCCTCAGCTCGTCAGCCCATGAACATCTTGGGGAACTGGGGCTTTTTACCTCCCTGCTTTGCTACCCCACTGGAAGAGCTCTGTGCCCATATTGTGTGTGTATTTGGGCTTAAGATCTTCCCATTCCCCCCGCTTTCTGCTTAAGAGCAGCCTGGTGTGGGACTGCGTGCACCCAGCCCAAAGCTTCACCTCCGAGCACTGCCCGGCAGGCTCATACCCCCGGGAAGGTCCTGGCTGCCACCTGCAAGCACCAAACCCCACAGGTATCAGGGCAGGTTAAGCTCACTTCTGGGTTATATTTCTCTGACCTCTGCAGCACGCACCAAATGGCAAACGCATCTGGCATACGACCATTGCCAACTGGAGAACAGAAATGTAAGTCCGGATGAAGTAAATGGGGACAGGGAGGAAGATCTTGGTAAAATCCTAGGCAGATTGCTCTGAGCTCTCGCTCAGGTGATGGCTCAGCATAAAATAATCCAAGGTTCCCAGGGATTGCATGAGGAACAGTTTCAAGGGAGACTTTTTTTCTGTGCTAGAGGAGAGGGGAAAAAAAGATCCAAGGGCTGTCCCCAACAGTTCGGCACTCTTGGGCACGGCTGTCGAAGCCAGCGGCTGGTGCTGCCCTGGTTCTCCACCAGCAAACTTGGAATCTGAAAAGCTGCTCTGGCTGAGCCTGCCTCCCTGCCCTGTGAGAAACGAGAACATGAAAGCCTGCAGGAAGCCACCTGCGAGAGGATCTGGGCTGGGGTAAAGTCAAGGCAGCAAGCCGCTACCCCTGGCCTGCCCTGGCCCTCGGCGACCCGGGGCTGGGACGGCGGCTGTGCCTAAGCCTGGGCTGGATTGGGTTGGTTTGTGTTTGGTTATGGTTTTAAAAGAGAAGTTTTATGTCACTGCGGAGAATCTGCATTTTTGTGGGATTCAAATATTCCTTAATTAGGTGTTGTCTCTTAGCAGAATGAAAAGAGGGCTTTTATTTCATTTTACTTTGCCATTTTCATTTACTCCCGTTCGTGTTTAATAACTGGGTAGGGGAATGTTATACAGCTGCTGTAAAATATTTTGTAGCGGAGCCCCAGCTTTCAAACACTATCTGCCATCCAGGTTGGTGATATGGTGGGTGTCCAGGGAGCCCCTTCCAGCTTCAGGGGAGGGGGGAGCTGACTGGGTTTGTCCTGTCGAACCTCCTTTCCTCACCCATTTCCCACTGGAGGCAGCTTTCCTCCTCCTTATTAGAGATGAAAGGGGTCGGCTGCGAGAGGCTGCAGCCTCCAATAAATGTGTATTAACTCCCTGCCAGCGATTAACAGCGCCGGCTTCAGAGGCTGGCGGGTTGCTAGTCCGAGAGGGCATGGCGGGGAGGTGCCGGCAGGGCAGGCAGGGACAGGCAGGAGAAGCAGGCAGGGGCAGAGCGGGCAGGCACGGGCAGGTCGGATAAGCGCAGGCAGGCACAAGCAGGGACGGGCAGGAGCAGCCGTGGCCGGGCAGGACGGGCAGCGGGGGCCGGGGGGGCTGAGCCGGGGGTCCCCCCGTGACATCCCTCCCCCCGTGGGGCCTCGGGACGGCGGCAGCGCCTCCCACCCACCCAAAAGGGGTTTGGGCTGTAAAACACGTCCGGGCTGGGGGCCTGCCCCCGGTTCCATAAAACCCCACGGCCAGGGGCAGGGGGGTGCCGTGGCGTCCTCCTTTCTTTCTTTCTCCCGCCACCCACGAGCAATTCGTGTCACCCACGGGCTCCGACGTGCTGACTCCCCCGGCTTGCCCCCAGCCCAGCCTTCTCCCCCGCACCTCCCCGGCTGGCCAAAGCCCAGGGCTGCCCCACCACTTCCATTCCCACTCCCTAAAAATAACGCCCCACGAAACCTCCCGGCTCCGCGGTCCTGCGTGGCCACTGCCCGTGGACGAAGCTGCCCCGGGGCGGGAAGAAGGGACAGGAGCACCCCGGACTTGGCCGCCCGTCCCGGGGCAGAGCCGGGCACCGCTCTCCCAGCTCCGTGTCTAAGCGAGGCGGGGGGTAACAGAGCATATCCCCCCCCCCCAAAAAAAAAATATGCCGTTTTCTTTTTTAACGTTTGGGGTTTGGGCTTTGCTCACTTTCTCCTGCCCGGCAAGAAGACCTCTGAGCTGGAAGCGCTCCCCGCCGCCGCGCAGCCTCCGCGGCCGCGCAGCCTCGCCGCTACCGCGGGAAAACTCCCGTTTTATCGCAGCTTCGGGGCCAAACCCGCCCTGCTCGGCTGGTTTCGACCAGGAGAGATTGGAGGTGTTTGATACACTCGCTTAAGCGATTTAATATTAAAACTACGTAGCAATTAAACCACGCCGCGTCCCGGCTGCTCCGCGCAAGTAAAGCCCCTCTCCCCGCTCCGAGCCTCAGCTAATTCATTTTTTTCCGCTATTTATGTGAATTTGGGAAGCTACCGAAACCCCCGGCACTTGCGCGTTTTCCGTTCCCCCCACCCCCGCCCCCGCGTGTTTTATCGCCCGTGTCCGAACGGCCCCGCCGTGCCGTGGCTCGGGGGTGGGGGTGGCTGCCCGGCGGCCCCGCCGAGGTGCCCGACGGCGCGGTGAGGGGCGGCCCCGCCGCGGGTGACATCTGCGCCCTCCCCTGCACCTGCCTTGCGCCGGGCCCGGGCTCTCGCCGCGACGAGGATGGAAATTAAGGATCGCCCCCCCTCCCCGGCCGGGAGGAGCCGGCCCGGGCAGGAGCCGTCGGGGCTGTCGTCCCGCTCACCTCGGTGGGTTTCCGTGGGGAAGGGCCGGGCCGGCAGTGGGGCGGCGGGGGGGAGCCTGAGGACCAGGAGTGGGGGTGTCGCCAGGGCCGAGACACGGTACTCCCCCCCCCGAGACACGGTACTCCCCCCCCCGACCCCATATAGGGTTATATATAGCCCTACTCGTCCCCTCGGCCTTGGGCTTTTCCCGTGGGTCCCTGTCACGGCGCCCACCCGCGACCGGCCGCGCGTGGGGCGGGCGAGCCCGGGGGCTGGCAGGTGTGCTGTCGCCTCTAACGAGACTTCAGCCCCCGCCCCGGCCCTGGGAGGGGGGGAGCGGGCGGCTGACAGACACCCCAAAAACCGCCCCCGCTCCCCAAAGCCCAGCCCGCCTGGTGGGCGCTCCGCGGGGGCTGCAGAGCCCCTCTCTGCCCGCGGCGCTCCCCGGGGTCCCTGCCCCTCACCGCGGCGGCGGGCCCGGCCTGGGTGCACGGCGATGAGGCTGCGGCCGGCCTCTGCGGTGGGAGAAAGGGGCTGAGGCTGTCGCCTGGGGGCAGCCGTGGGGCGCCCCACGCGTGGAGCCGCCGCCCCGTGGAAGGAGGGCGGCGAAGGCAATGCGCTGGCTGCGGGGAGAAGCGGGGAGGCCTGGCTGTTTGGGACGGGGGGGGTCATTCCTCTTCCACACCCCCCCACCGGTGTTCGCGCCCCCCGCCCCGTCCGAGGCGGTTTTCCCTGCCCCCGACCCATTCCTTTCCTGCCCCGAAACCCCCGAAACGAAAGCCTCCTTGCTGCCCCTCCTGCAGCGCCGGGCACCATGCAGCTTCCCCCACACACACCCACGCACACCCACGCACACCCACGCCCGGCCCGGCTCCGGCCAGCCGATTCGCAGCTGCAGCGCTTATTTCGTGCCCTTCAAGCCACCCTTTTGTCCCGCCGGCGGGTGACCCATTTCCCCCCACCCACCCACCTCCCCTTCACCTCGGCCCCGGCCTCCCTCCCACCCCGCCGCCCCTCCGCCCGCCCCGGGCCCCGCTCCTCCGCCGCCGCACCGCAGCGGGGACGGCGGCCCGGCCCGGGGGCGGCGGGGACGGGACGGGACGGGGACCCGGCGCCTCTTCCGCGCCGTGTTTGTTTTCCTCCCCCCCCCACCCGAACGCTAGATTAAGACGTGAAGATTACATTTTTATTGTGGCGGCCGAATAATACCACGAGTCAACACACACAGCAAACAAAAGTGCTTGTAGTACATGGCCAACCCCGCTGGGAACCGGGCTGCGGGCTGCTGCAAAAATCAAGCTCTTCAGTGCTAATTACAAATAAATGATGATGTGCTCACTAAGTAATTGATTTAATGAAGTTCCTATGAAACTATTAAAACCGGGTAGAGGTCAGGCTGGAGACGCCCCAGAGCGCCCATTGTGGGATGTTTAACTCCGCCAGTCTCCTCGGAAAGACATCGGGGCTAATAGGTGAAGTCACAGCTGGTTCGGGCTGACTTTTGCAGCACCGGCGCTGGCCTCCCCAAACTCGCCCGGCGGCCCGCACCGCAAGTTTGGGGAGGCGAGTCCCCCTGGCACAGCCCCGGCCCACTGCTCCCACCCTCACCCCCCCCTTCCCCGCATCCCCTCCTCCGGGGGGGGGGGGGGGGCGGCCGCTCACCCCCTTCCCCCCCAAGCCCGGCGCCCCCCGGCGCGGCGCGGCCCCCCCAGAGCGCCCATCCCCGTCCCGTCGGGGCTGCGCTGGGTACTCACTCGCTCGGCCCGGCCGCCTCGCCTGCACCTCAACCAGGCGCCTCCGCGGCTCTCCCCAGCCTAATTAAAGAGGGGGGAAGTGGAGCTCTGAACTTGTGTCTACCACTACAGGGCGGCTGTAATTCCACCCCCCCGGCCCCGACCCCCCCCCGCACACTCACACACACACACGCGCACACACACACACACACACACTTCTTGAAGAAACTTAAGCTCGGATGCCAGGTAGGGTGCTTGGGAGATTTTGGCAAGGTGCCTGGAAGGGGATGCGTGCCCATTTTTCCTTGAAGGGTTTTCTTGTTTGAAAGGCCATTTGGAGCGCTTTAGACGGGCTCGCCGTGTGAAAGGAGGAGGAGGAGGAGGAAAGGGGGAACACAGACACTAAAAAAAGAAGAAGAAGAAGAAAATCCGGCTATTGGATTTCCCAGCCCCACGCTCGGCTCCCCCCGCCCCTCGGGCAGGGCAGAGCGGAGGTGGCCCCTCGCCCCCCCCCCCCCCCCCATTTAGGGGGGCCCCTCTAACCCGACCCCAGGTCTGAGCGCGCTTTGGGGGCGGTGGGTCCCCGCTGAGCCCCGGGGGGGGGGGCATCCCACCCCCTCCACCTGCCAGAGGACCCCTCCGCGCCCCCTTTGCTTTTAACGCCCGGTGCCTTTGGCGGGTCGCAAACCTGTCGGGGAGAAAAGCGGAGCCGCCCCCCGATTTGCGCCCCCCCCGTTGGCATTTTCTGAGCGCGGAGGCGATGCCCCCCCCCCCCGCCGGGCAAAGCCCCTCTCGGCCTCCAGCGCTTTCGGGGCGGGGGGGGGGAGGGCCGAGCCGCCCCCGCGGGGCTCCGGCAGCGCCCCCGAGGGCCGGGGCGGGGGTCAGGGACAGGGGCCCGGGAACGGCTTCTCCCCGAAATGCGGGGTGCCCCCGTCCTCCCCGCGGAAAGATACACGCGGGGTGAAGTGCCGCGGCGGCTGTCCCCAAGCCTCTGTGCGTGTGCCTCCCGCCGTGGCTGTGGGGGCTCTGCCCTCGCCCCCCCCGCTGCCCGGGGCACAGGCGGGGGTGTCCCCCACGGGGCCGGGGGCATTGAGGGGGACCGCCGCCGCCAGCAGCCGCCGGCATGCGGCCGGGGTGCAGCCGGGGAGGCGCACAGGCACACGCCACGGCTCCCCACGCAGGCACGCGTGGGCTGGCACACGGGGCGGCCGCAGGACCTGAGGCAGCTCCTCCTGTTCGCTTGCAGGATTTTGGGGAGGGCCGCGTTGGGTCTGGGTGGTTTGGGTTTATTTCCCCTTTTTTTTTTTTTTTTTTTTTTTTCCCGTGGAAAACGATTAATTTGAAACAAATGAAGCTCGCCCGCCTCTTGTTTGCCAAACAGGCTGCTGGCAATGTGCAAACAGGCTTTCACCCCGGCGCGGTGCCCCCGCTCCGCTCCCCGCCGCCCGGCTCCAGCCCCGGCGGCTGCAGCCTCCTCCTGCCCCTGCCCCTGCCCCTGCCCCTGCCCCTGCCCCTGCCGGCCCTGCAGCACCGCCTGATTGCTGCCTCCCCCTTGCCCTTAGCGCACGATCCGGGTTTCTCTTCAGGCTGGAAATCAGAAGTGACACATGCACCGCTAAACCAACGTGCGGGGAAAGCTCGCCGTTGAGAGGGGCTATTGACGGGAGCGCTGCGAAGAGACAAAGCTGGGGGCTACTGGAATCGGATGCAGCCCTTAATTAACACCATCTTAAACAGTCCAACAGGCACTGAAGACAAAGTTGAAGAAAGACTTTAAGGCTGAGTGCCCCTCGACAAGCTCTTTTTTTTCCCCTCGTGTCATTCAATATTTAATGCACTGTGCTTGTAATGCTACTACTGGTGCTCCTTTCTCAGCAAGTACATTATTTTTTCACGGTGCCCATGGCCAGGGAAAACCCTTTAGGCAAAGAAAATCAAAATGTTTGTTGTTTTGGATGACTTATAACTCTTGTTTAACACAAGCACTTTCAAGAAAGTATAACAGGCGCAGCCTCTAAAGCAAACAACGAAATCCTTGTGACAGAGTCGGACACAAAAAGC
>NC_138824.1:58851260-58864528 GCF_965183815.1 Platalea leucorodia
GGGAGCTGCTCCCCCCCCCCAACTGCCTGCACACGGGGCTGGAGGGAGCCAGAGGCAAAGTCTTCCTCTGCGAGACGAACTTTAAACAAAAATATTAATAATAAAGAGAGTAGTAATAATAATAGCAACCCCAAAAAAAGGGAAAATCGCTGTCAGTTGTCGTGTGGTTTTTTTTTTTTAGGAAAAAACCAAAATGTATCACAGTATCGCAGTTGTCAAATAGCAGCGGGTTTCTTTTATTCTCCGGCTACGTTTTAGGAGCCATACGCGTACAAACCGTGGAGGAGCGATCAGGGAGTGCTGCATCTTTTGTCTTTCCTTCCCTAAATCGTTTTCACATGGTTACGGCTAAGGGAAAAAGAAAGAGGGCCGGAGAGAAAACGCCGGGCGCGGGTGGGACCCCACGACTCGGGAGAGGAGTCAACGATTACAAAGGAGCTGAACGGCAAGAGGGGAGGAAAAAAATGCGTTTATTTCATTTTATTTTACGGGATGCGTAACCTGTCCTCGACTGGCTGGAGCTTCAGCAGGTGCTGCCGCACGGGCAGGAGGCCGCTGCAAACCCGGGGCTTTACCCAGGCTGAAGAGGAGGCGCTGGGCTGGCAGCTAAAGTATTTAGGAGCCACTCCAGGGCCCGGCAGGGCTCTGCCAGCTTGCAGCCTTCCCCCGGCTCCCTCCCTTGTCAGGAGCAGCACGGCATGGGCAGGCCGGGAGCCGGGCACCTCCCTTGGCACCGTCCCCCGGCACGGGTGGCTGAGATGGCCCAGCCTGGCGTCGTTAATGCTTTTTCTTACCAAAAGAAGAAGGGAAAAAAAAAAAAAAAAAAAAAAAAAAGAGGTCCGAGTCTCTTTAATTAAATTAGTTACCGTACAAACACCATAGGGTTTCGTACACGGAATAAATAGCGCGAGTCAAACCTGACGGCCCTTCCAGGCCGGCCCCCCCTGCCCGGCGGCTGCCGCTGCAGCCGGGACCGGCGCGGCGGGGCCGGGACCGCCGGCGGCTCGGCACGGCTCGGCCCGGCCCGGCCCGGCCCTAGGGAGCGGTTCTGCCCCCCGAGGTCCTGTGGGGCTCGTCCCCCTCGGAGGCCGGGGAGGCGTCGCGGCTGGAGGGGGTGCGCGGCCGGCGGGGCCCCCCCCCGGCCTGGCAGACGTACCACTCGCTGAGGTTGGTGACCGGCGGGGAGAGGGCGGCGGAGCGGCCGCGGGGCGGCTCGGCGGCCGGGTCGGCCTCGGGGGGCAGCGGGCCGTCGGGGGGCCCCGCCGCCGCGTAGCCCTGGGCGCCCGGCGGCGGGGAGGGCGGCGGGGACTTGCAGTGGATCTTCATGTGCTTCCGCAGGGAGCTGGGGTGGGTGTAGGACTTGTCGCAGCCGCGGATCTTGCAGTAGTAGGGCTTGTCGGAGGTGTGGACGTGGGAGTGCTTCTTGCGGTCGCTGCTGTTGGCGAACTTCCTCTCGCAGCCGTCGAACTCGCACTTGAAGGGCTTCTCCCCTGTCGGGACACAGCAACGGCACCGTTACCGGCGGGCGGGGGCGCGGCCCTGCCCGCCGCCCGCTGCCCGCTGCCCGCTGCCCGCTGCCCGCTGCCCGCTGCCCGCCCGCGGCACCGCCGCAGCCCCTCGGCGGCAAAGCCTCCCCTTCCCTCCTTCCCCCCACCCCGTCCCCTCACGACAGTCGCGACATGCCCGAGGCTTCCGATTACCCCCCCCCCCCGTGTTTCGCAGACCGTGAAATGTCGCCGGCGGCCTCCAAACCCGAAGGCCCGGGCTGGCGGCGGCGGCGGCGGGGCCCTGCCTTGTTTGCCCTCCGCGGCGCTCCCCTCGCACACGAGAAACCTTCATTACCGCTCTTAATGACCAAGCCCAAACAAAACCTCTCAATGCCTTCGCCTGCGAGGGCTGGCGTTTGCCGGCGGCCTGGCTGGCCTGGCACATCTCCTGCGTAATCCTTTCCCAATGGGGCACTGTGCTGCGGGAATAATTAGTTGGGGGGAAATCAAAGTAGCACCTGTGTAAGCACGGCGGTATAAAGGGGGAGCGCCCGGCCGCCCGTCCCGGGAAGCGGCGGGCGGGGGGAGCCGCCCGGGCGGCGGGGAGGAGGCAGCGGGCTGCTGTCCCGCAGCCGCTTACCTCGGGCTAATTTGGGTCTAAAAAACCTCCGGCCGATCTATTTTAAGAGCTTTACGCATTGTTTAACGGTTAAAGGGGTTGTGAAAATCAGCCCGGGGCGGGTTTGCCTGGCTTCCCTCCCCCCCCCCCCCCCGCCCCGCCATGCCGTACCCTGGGACATATACGTTCCGGTACATATAGCCGTGCCCTGGACCGACCCTTCCCGGCGGCTCCCGAACAGGGCTGGGTAAACGCCTCTTGCCGAGAGAGCAGGGGAAAGAAAACGTGCCGGATCCCTCTGCCGCACACGGGCTGGGGTTTCTTCCAGCAACTTTTTCTTTCCCTGCCATGCTACGCGTCAGCCCGGCGCAGGCAGGTCTGCACTGATAATCCTTGTCACGACTGTTGCGACTCTCGAGTTAAAAAAGCTGTCGGTTTAGGCATGGCTGATGCGTATTTTCAGATCTGTTTTGCTCTGAGCGCTCAAAAATAAGAATCCAGCAGCTCTCTCGGTGGACGTTTTCTCATTTTCACCAGGCGATTTTTACTGCTCCTTCCGTCGGTAAAATCGTGTCGTGTTTAGCAAAATAATGACGGAAAAAGAAAACTATTTTTTATTTTTAAAACCCGGCTATTTCTCGGCTGTTACTATAGAAACGTGTGCCTCCGCAGCCTGTTTACGCGTCAACTTTTTCAATTAAAACCGGCTCACCTACCAGCGAAGTGGTAGCACTAGAGAGAGCAAGTTTATCCTTAAAAATAAAAAAAAAAAGGTAAGAAAATGTATCTCGTGGGTTTTAAGCGGAGTTTTGACACGCACGGAAACCCCCGCACACCCCCACACCCACCGAGACAAATCTCGAGTCACCTCGTTTGTTCATTAATTTTTTTTTTTTCTGGAGAAATAAAGCGAATCTACCGAGGGTTTTGGCCGGTTTATACCTGTGTTACCCCAAGGACGGAGGCTCACACGACCCGCTGCCGGCCCGCAGAGCACCAAGCGCAGCCCCCCCCGAGAGATGCTCGGAGCCCCCCGGGATGCAGCGGGAGCGCAGCTGCTGCCCAAACAGCATCCCCCCTCCCTGTCGGGGCTTCAGGGAAGTGCTTTTCCCCGTGGGGTCACGCGTGGGGACCCTCTCGGGGGCTGTGCACCCCTCGAGGGGCCGGGGGAGAGGGGGACCCTCTCCCCCGGCCCCTCGAGGGGTGCACAGCCCCCGGGTAGCTCCTCCTCGCCAGCCTCCGGATCTCGACCGTCCAATTCCACACAAATCCAGGAGCGGGGAAGGTCCCGGTGTGTCCCTGGCAAGCTGACGAGGGCGTCACGTCAGAGTTTAACCATTTGTAGGTGGTTTCAACCCAAGGAAAGGGGGCGAGATGCCGGGCGCCGTCCCTTGACTCCTCCCGGCAGCAGCAGTGCCGGTGGCTCGGGGGGGGGGGGGGGGCACGGAGGGGGCTTTGGTGTCACCCCCTTTATTTTGGGGGGGGGGAGAGGAATCGTCGGGGGAAAGCCTGACGAGCCTGAGGACCGTCTCCGGCGAGGGGGCAGCGATTTGGGGGAGGGGGGTGTCCCCGTTAGGATGCAGCCCCCGCCGGGGGTGGGACAGCGATTTGTCCCCAAAACGGGGTGAGGAGCAGGACGCGGTGTGCAGCTGCCGGGGTGATGCTTTCGAGGAAAAGGGAGAAAAAAACGAAGCAAGCAAACGCCTCCTGAATTACCGACATACTCTTCTTCCTGCAGGATTACCAGAAACGCGCAAAATCCCCTAATGATACAATTACGGTGTTATTATCCCCCCTCCCCAAAATGCCCATAATAAACGAATAGTTTGTAAATCTCACCTGCTCCCAGGCTGCACATGACTAAATTAAAGCTGAGGCGGCAAAATTACAGTAATTAATCTGATAGGGACGGGCAGAAGGTTTGGGATCCCTCGTCCACCCGGGGGCTGTGCGTGGGGAGAGAGTCACGTCCCCTTCGCCCTCCCGTGGACCGAGCTGTCATTCGAGGGGGTTGTTGCCCCCACCCACCCCGAGGGCTGGTTTGTGGTAACGGCCTCTTCTGCGTGGGAATAGCTTTCCCTCCGTGGGCTCACGCGTGGGGACCCTCTCGGGGGCTGTGCACCCCTCGAGGGGTCGGGGGACAGGAGTCCCCCTCTCCCCAGCCCCTCGAGGGGTGCACAGCCCCCGGCTGCAAACTCCTCCAAATTTCTTTTGCAAGGGGCCATGTCCCACGCAGGGCCTCGGGGCAACGCTCGACCGCAACTCAGAGATGCAAACTGTGCCCGATACATATTTAGGTTATTTTGGGGGGGTTCCTTTTCCCGCTGAATTCCTCTGACCGCTCCCCCCTTCAAGTCTCCCCCGGACTCGTTCCTTTCCCCCCCTTAGAGCTGGGATGGGGAAGGAGTTGAGGAGCCCAGAAAGGTCTGCGGTGAAGTTTTGTTTTCCAAATCAAGACAGATGGGGACGGCTAGATGACAAAAACACGGGCCTCCAGCATTTAACTCATTCCGCGGCGCCATTAACACACCACCACCCCCAAAAATGTGTCAGCCCCCCCCCCCCCGCGGGAGACTTCTCCCCCCCCGGCCCCGGCTCTGGGAGCAGAGAGCTGGGCATCCTCAGGTCTCCGTAGCTCCATATGGGCTCATGCCTGACATATTCTGGAGATAAAAATCTATAATCCTTTCCGCCATGGGCCATTTGGTTTTACATCGGAACAACACGTTGCACGGTCGCCGCTTTTCTCTTCCCGAGCAGCACACAATAAATCAAGAAAGCAATTACGGCAACTCCACTTCCTTAAGTGTCCTCCGAGGAATAATATTTGTCTACCACTATAAATCCCGGCTTCGTTCGTTTTCGGCAGAGTTTTTACACCCTGAGCGAAATGCGTATTTCGGGGGTGGCGAGAAAGGAGGAGAAAAAGGGGGAAAAAAAAAAAAAAGAAAGAAAGAAAGAAAAAAAGACTCCAAGGTTCAAGCACACCCCGTAACCCCGAGCCCCTCCAGGAGCCCCGCAGCAGGCCCGGCCTCTCCCCGGGCATCCCCCGGGGGTGCAGCTGCCTCCTCCCGCGGCTCCCGCTCCGCGGAGCCCCGCCGGGCAGCCGGGGCCGCTTTGAAGTTTCCTTCCCAGATCCACAAAGAGAGGGAAGCCCCCTCCGGCGAGCGCCTTCCCCCGCCCCGCGCCCTCCTCCCCGGCTCCGCGGGCACCGCCGGCGGCGGGAGCAACGCGGGCAGCCCCGGCAGCGGGGTCGGTACCGGTAGCCCCGGCGGCAGGGGCAGCCCCGGCAGTACCCGTTGTCCTGGTAGCAGGGGCGGCGCCGGCAGCCCCGGTAGCATCGGTAGCCCGGGCAGGAGAGCACACACGGCAGCGGGGGTAGCCCCGGCAGTGGGGGCAAGCCCCGTAGCGGGGGTAGCCCCGGCAGCGCTGGTCGCAGGGGCAGCCTCGGTAGCGGGGGCAGCCCGGTAGCCCCGGTAGCCCCGGTAGCCCGGGCAGCCCCGAGCGCCGCCGCCGCCCGCAGCGCAGCGCAGGGGAACTGCGCCCCCAAGAGCCCCCGCGGCCCCATCTCCGCCGGGCCGAGCGCCCCTCGCCCGGCTCCGTCCCCACCGGCAGAACCGGGCAGGAAAAGCAGAACCGCCGTCCTCCGCGGGGGGCCGCCGCGCCGCGCTCCCCAGCCCCGGGGTGAGCCCCCCGGGGCGGCCGGGCCGGGCGGCCGCTCAGCCTCGCCGCGCTCGTCCGCAGGGGCTGCAGTTCCTCTCCCCCCTCCGGGCTCTGCCTTATTTACTAATGGGTGTATTTATCCGGCGGTGGCGGGGTGTGGGGAGGTGGGTGGCGGAGGGGGTGGGGAGGGAGCTGCCCAAGGTGCGGGGGGGGGACACACGCACGCACACGTGTGTGCAGGGCAGAGGGGCCGGGTGCGTGTGCGTGGCTGTGTGTGCGTGGCCCGTGTGCTGCCGAATTACTTATTCATGAAAAAGTCACATGTCCGGCGGTGCGTAGGAGAGGAGGAAAAGAGGGGGAAAGGGGGGAGAAAACAACAAAAAAAAGAAGAAAACCCTTACAGAGGCGGCGGGGCGGGGAGGGGGGGGGGGGGCACCCACCTGTATGAGTCCGCTTGTGGATCTTGAGGTTTTCGGAGCGGGCGAAGACCTTCCCGCAGCCGGGGAAGGGGCAGGGGAAGGGCTTCTCTCCCGTGTGCACTCGGATGTGGTTGATGAGTTTGTATTTCGCTTTGAAGGGCTTGCCTTCCCGGGGACACTCCTCCCAGTAGCACACGTGGCTGCTCTGCTCGGGCCCGCCGACGTGCTCCACGGTGACATGGCTCACCAGCTCCTGCATCGTGCTGAAAGTTTTGGAGCAAGGCTTCCTACCGCCCGGCGGCGGCGGCGGCGGAGGAGGAGGAGGAGGCGGCTCCCGGTCGATCCACTTGCAGATCAGCTCTTGCTTGATGGGCTGCCGCATGTACCGCAGGAAGGCCCCGGCCGCCGCCGCCGCCGCCGCCCCGACGTGGGCATGGTGGTGGTGGTGGTGATGGTGGTGGGGGTGGGGGTGAGGGTGGTGCGGGTGCCCGTGGCCGGCCGCCGCCGCCGCCAAGTTGAGGCCGACGGAGCCGTAGCCTTGCAGCGCCGAGGAGGAGGAGGCGGCGGCGGTCCCGTAGTGCGCCTCGGCGCGCCCGTAGAGCTCCCCGGCGGCGGCCGCCAGCCCCAGCCGCATCTGCCCGTTGAGCGGCGGGTGGCGACCGGCGGGCGCGCCCTGCTCGCCGGGCGGCGGCGGGAAGGCGGCGTGCGCCCCGTCGGGCGCGCCGTAGGTGCCGGCGGCCGAGATGAAGACGCCGTGGGGCGGCGGGTGCGGGAGGTGGGGGGAGCCGGCGGGCGGGTGCTGCTCGCCCAGCGCCCCGTGCGCGGCGGCGGCGGCGGCGGCGGCGGCGGGCAGCTCCCGCCGCAGCAGGAAGTCCCGGCCCGCCGCCCCCCCCGACGGGTTGCCCGGGAGGGCGGCGGCGGGCGGCGCGTAGGCGGCGGCGGTGGTGGCGGCGGCGGCCGCGGCGGTGGTGGCGGCGGGCGCGGCGAAGGCGGCGGCGGCGGCGGTGAGCGCCTCGGGCGTGAGCTTGAGGGCGGCGGGCTGCGCCATGTGCTCGGGTCCCAGCGGCGTGAGGGCACCGCCGGGGTCGCCGCCCGCGTCCCCGGGGTGGAGGTGGGCCGCGTGGTGGGGGTGGACGTGGTGGTTCCCCAGCCCCGGGAAGCCTGTCATGTTCTGGTGAGGATGGGGCTGAGCCGCTGCCAAATCCGCTAATCTCAGTGTCGGGTTCCTCTTGCTCAAAGGGGGCTCCATAACGACACAGCCAAGCCCATCTACGCTCGCTGTTGTTATTTTTTTCCCTCTACCCGCCTTCAAAAACATGTATATATTAAGCGGCTCTTTAACTTCTTTTGTCTGCGCTCCTAACTCCGCGCATCCCCGGCCCCGCTCTGGCCGCCCGCGATTGGCAGAGCCCTCACCACACTCCGGCGGCGCGGTGGGAAATACGGCTCGGACACCGCGCCGGAGGGATTGGACGGATCCCGATGATTGGCAGCGGCTGGGGCCGCGCGATTGGCTCCCTTTCAGGCCGCCGGCGCAGCGGGGATCCGCCCCCACCGCCCCCCCACCAGCCCCCCCCCCCCCCGCGCCGCCCCCCGAAGTTGCACTTGCAAAACTTCGCGCGGGGCCCGACGGGGCGCACGCAGCCCCCCACCCCCCACGCTCCCCCCCCCAGCCCCCGGCCCGGCAGCGGGCAGCAGCTGCCGCTCCCCCGGCGCCGGACGGGGCTCCCTGCTCGGAGGTGCTGCGCCGCCGTGTTTACGTTTGCGGGATTTCTCCCCTCGGAGCAGCCCACGCGCGGGGCTGCTGCCGGGCTCCGCGCTCGGTTGCCTTCCCTTTCCACGTTTTTTTTTTTTTTTTGGAGGGACACCATTCATTCATGGATGAGGCGGGAAAGCACGCCCTGATGCAACACCCACACATGCACACCCACACACCCACGCGAGGCCGGGGCTGTGCGTGCTCATGCCCAGGGCGGGCGATGGAAGGCAGCACTAGGGGAAGGCAGCCAACGTTTTCCTAAAAAGAAGGCGGCGGCGGCGGCGGGGGAAGGGAGGGGGATTCCTTTCCTTTAGAAAATAAACGAGTAAGCGGCCGGGGGGGAGCTGAGCAGCGCATGTCGGGGAGAAGTTTTGGGAGCCCGCGCTCGCCGCCTCCTTGGGGGCTTCCTCCTCCCGAGGTGCCCCGCAGCCCCCTCCCGGGTGACCCCGTCGGGAGAGCCGCCCCGCGCCCCTCGAAGCTTTGGGGTGCCGGGGAGGGAGGGGGGCGGTGGGCTGGGAAATGGGGGAGTCTCCGGCTGGAGGGGGGATCTGGCCAGGAGCTGCTGGCCTCGACGGAAAAGGCAGGAAAAGTGGGGGTTCCCCTAGAGGGGGGCCGAGGTGAGGGGGGAGCGGTGGGACCGTCCCTGGGGTGGGGGGCGTGTTGGTCCTGGAAGGTGAAGCGCTTTGTGGAGCGCCGAGGCTGCCCCTTCCGCACAAAGGAGGATGCTGCCGTTTGGGGGTGCCGGAAAAGCAGGCTCGGGGAGTTCCCTGCCAAGCCAAAAGGGGGAAAAGAGCATTGCCGTGACTTTTCTCTGGGGCTGCGGGAGGAGAGGTGGCCTTTATTGATATGTCATCTGCTTTCCTTAGGCTGCTGGTCCCCCTGGGAATGCCTGGCGCTCCCTAGAAAGTGCAGGCAGGCTGCCTGTCCTTCCCTGCCTGCGGGGCAGCGAGGGACGCTCCTCCGCCACGCCAGGAGAGGGAGCGGGGCGGGGGGTGCCAGCGGACACCCCCCCCCACCCCTCCCGGCCCTCCCCGGCCACCTGATCCCCCTGACCACCGCACGTCGGCGGGTCCTCGCCGCTGCCCTTCGCAGAGCCACGTCCGAAGGAAGCCCCGTGCTGGTCCGGCATTTCCCGGGCCGGGCTCCAGCCCCCCCGCCCCCCCCCCCCGCGGGGAAAACTCGCAGGATTTGGCCCACGGCTTGCCAAAAGGGGGGGGCAGGGGCTGTAGGGCAGGAGCCGGCCCCGCGGGGAGCCCCGGCTTCCCCCCGCCCCACGGGGGAGCGAGACCTGCCGGTGCCCCGTCCCCCCCCCGGAGCCGACCCGCTGCTCCCGGCTCGGCTGGCGTGGTGGGGGTCTCAGTGATGCTGCAAGGCAAGGAACGGGAATAAATAATCCCCGGGTTTTAAGAGGGGCTGCTCGTTGGTTTTATTGCACAGTAAAAACTTCTCCTCGCAAACTAGCCGCACGTCTGTACGCCTATTTATATACGTATGTTTCCTATACGTGCATCCAAAAAGTGCCCTCCTCCCTCCCCAAAATTCTGGGCACGTTGCTGGGCCGAGGGGCCGAGGTGTGTAATGGTTTGACGGGAGACGCTGCGGAGGTGAAGAACGGCGTCGCTGCTCCGCGGTACCTTGCGCACGCCTCCTCGTCCCGCTCTTGTTAAACGCAGCGTGATATGTATCTGTCATCGATTTAATATGTCTTAATTCAAATATATCCCCCCGATCAATTTCTTTTTATGAGGGGCTATAAAACAAAGAAAATATTTTATAGCTGGGTAATAGGCAGCTGACCTGCGACTGTGGGGAGGGAGGGGTTGGCCGAGACTCACGTGGAAATTCGCCCACTTTTAGGACGCCGGGAAGGGAAGGTGGCTGCCCGGGCCGGGGCAGTTTTGGAAGGTGCCAGCTCCAAAAGGGGCCGTGAAGAATTTAAAGCCCATTAACTCGCCGACCCCAGCTCAGGCCCAGGCTGCCGCGGCGCTGGGGGGGGCTGCGACGGAGGGAGGCGGGCGGTGCCCCCCCCCCCCCGCCCCAAACCCCCCGGCAGCGCCCGTCGGGGGTCGGCCCCGCTCCCGCGGCGGAGCCGGCTGCGGAGCCCGCCCGCCGTGCCCCGCTCGCCGCAAACCCGCCACGGGGACACCGGGGGAGGCTGCGGAGGCGGGGTGGAAGCCTGGAAGCCCTCACGTAGGTTTCGTGAAGGCTCCGCTAGAAAGCGAGCTCCGGCTTTAGGAGGCGTTTAGCTGTAAAACGTTGCGCTGTAGGCTGCATTATGTAAATATATGCTAATGATCATGAACTCCATTTACAAACAATCGTCTTTAATGCACGTCTTATTGATAGTTAGGGAGCGGGGAGCAATATTTTATAACGTGTAAAACATTCTTCTGGGGAGCCATTCGGCAGCGAGCGCGATCCCCGCTTCCCTCGGCGAGACCTCCGAATCTCCCCAAATCTGCTGAAATAGCTCACCACCCGCCCGGCCCGTCGCGGGTGGCTTTCTTCTCTCGTGGGGCTGCCGGGCGGCGTGAGGCGGCCTGTGGCGCCGTTCCCTCCGCGGACACGCGTGGGACCGGACCGGCGCTGGGTCCGGCCGGCAGCAGGCGGGGAGCGCCCCGAGTCAGGCACGGCCCCGCGGCGGCCGAAGCGGGGCGGGGGAGTAACCCCGGTACCCCCCGCCCCGCCCCGTCGGGGGGACAGCAGGGACCCCGGGAGGGAGTAACCCCGGTATCCCCCGCCCCGCCCCGTCGGGGGGACAGCAGGGACCCCGGGCGGGGATGGGGGGGGGGGTCGTGGCTGCCCACGGGCCCGAAAGGGGGAGAGAGAGGGGCGATTTGGCGGCAAGGGCTGGGGTCAGGGGATGGATATTTTATACCCTTAAAAATAAACTCCTGCACCCAATAAGCGCCCGTTTCTCGTCGCCTCATGCAGCCAGGTGGGAGCCCGAGGGCTGGGGACACGGCCCCGAGAGGCTGCCGGCGCCGTGCCCGCCGTGGGGGCTGCGGCGGCCGTCGAGGCTGCCCGGGCCGGGACCCGCCACGCGTTTGGGACGGGGACTTGCGGGCGCCTGCTAAAGTTGGGAGCTGCCATTTTCAGTGCGCGCCTCGCCAGGGAAAGCGGGCTCCCCGCACGTTCCCCGTCGTGGATTTGCTCAAACAGGAACAAAACAAGGACGAAAATTTCCATCCTTCAATCCCTGTATATGTATATATGTATGCACACACATCTATATTTATGCATACAGAGAGAGGAAGAGATAAAGAGAGGCGGCCTCAGGAAACCCAGGCCAAATTTTGCTCTGCGCTCTCTCCCCCCTTCCCCTCTCTCTGTAGCTGAACGTCACCGTTGGAAGAAGCTGTTGAGATAAATCAAATAGTGACACTTTGACGGCTTTACTTGTATAAGCAATATGGTTACCATATGGCATTGTTATTTATGAATGACAGCATAAATTGTATTACAAAGTCCATCGCGCTTTATTGGGAAGCTTCTCCCCTGCCTCTCAGGTTTATGTGGGCACCTCCAGGCGGGAAAAGGTGCATCTCCCAAAACGCGGCGGTGCCGAGGCAGACCCCGTTCCGGGGGCGTCGCGCCGGGGCTGCGGAGCGAGGCGCGCAGCGGGGGCAGAGCGCGGGGCGCGCAAAGTCCGCGGCCTTGCGCCTCCCTCAGCGGCAGCCGGGCCGGGCCGAGGCACCGGCTGCGGCTGCGGCTGCGGCTGCGGCTGCGGCTGCGGCTCGGCCCAGGTTCCCGTCCCGAAAGCACCGCCGCGCCGCTCCGAGCCCCCCGCCTCACGACACCGCCGCCCGGCGCGGGGGCTTGCACCGCAGCCTCGGCTTCTACACACACACACACACACATATATATATATATATGTAAGTGCAACGGAGAGAACAATAAATATTAACGGCACGAAAGCGAGGTGCTCCTTCCTGCTGCCCCCGCCCTGCCTCGCGTTTTTTTTTTTGTTTTTTTTTTTTTTTTTAAAAAGGCATTTAAAAGTTACAGCTTTGGCTGAGATTTTCATTATTTCCCCTTTTTCTTTTTACATTACGCTGCCGGTAGAGCCTGACAAAGAACTTTTGTCCCGAAGTGTGTTTTACAGAGGGAGGCTACAGCACAACACATGTGGTCTTCACGGGTCATAAGTCGAACGGCCTAGAAGTGCCTCGGATCGGCACCATCAAAGGTAACCTGCAACTTAATATCCTGTTGATGAGCTTGTTGAATTTATGAGTGTCTGTGATACAGACAACGGTGCGAGCGATTCCGCTCAATTGGCCTCTTCTTCCCAGGCTGCGGGCCGGCCGCACGCCCCCTCCCCGCCCCGCACCTCGTCCCCTTACTCCGGGGAGAAGCCGAGGATGAACTGGGGGGGGGAAAGACCCCTCTCTTCCCCCCCCCGCCCCCGGCCGGCCCTTCCTCCTCTCTTTCCACCCGCGGGCAGAGCCCCCGGCCGCGCCGCAGCCCGCGCCCCCCGCCGCGGCACCCTCGGCTGCCCGGGGAGCGGGAGGGAGGGAGGGGGGCAGGGAGCAGCCGCCCCATCGCCCCCGGCCCGGCGGTGGCCACCCCCCCGGGGAAAGGGGCAAGAAGGCGAGGGCGGTACGTGCGGTCCAGGGGAAGCGAGAAATTGCTCTCGCTCGTCCTCACCGTCCCCGTCGCCCGCCCCCCCCCCCCCCCCCCCCCAGCTCCCTCCGCGTCAGCGGCCGGCAAGGATAAGAGTTTTAAAGAAAATTTCGGAAAACTTACAAAGAGGGGAATGCTTTCCCGGGAAAGGCAAGAGTCCTGCTTGCTCTGCAGGTCTGGCACCTCCAGGAACCTGTTGAAAAACTTCCTTCAATAAACCAGTTTAGCCCCGACTTTGGGTGACCGCTTGCTTTCCTCCCTCGAAAGCTGCCGTGAGCCGAAGGCTGCGCTTCTGGCGGTGGCCCGGCCGGCGAGTGCGGGGCCGGCTGCCGGTGCCTCCCCCCCCCCCCCCCCCCCGCTCCCTTCCCTTCTTCCCCTGTGAGATGGGGGGAAAGGGGGTTTGCGGTTCGGAGGGAAATAAAGCGCTTCTCAGGAGGGACGGCGCCGTGACTTTGAACTTGGATCAGCTCCTCTGTTTCCTGCAGGGAGAGTAGGGCTGGAGCCCTGGAAGAATAGCGGCGCTGGGCCGGCCCGCGGGGGCTCCGGCTGGAATTCACCGCGTCCCCCCCAAGCGCCCCGCCGCCGGCGCCGCCGAGCGGGCAGAGAGCGGGGCGAGGGGAGGGGAGGCAGGGAGGGCAGGGAAGGAGGGAAGGAAGGAAAGGAAAAGAAGGAAAGGAAAGGAAAGGAAAGGAAAG